>NC_036871.1:23592551-23689387 GCF_002910315.2 Salvelinus sp. IW2-2015
TCTAAGGCTCTAAACAGTTTATAGTTTTGATATAAACAGCAAGTCTAGTAGTTGAATGTGAAAACAGACTTGCACCTTACAGATTCTCCCATCTTAGTTCTCATGCATGGTTTACATGCCTTGGTGTCACTGATATGGCATGTTTGGTCAAGTAGAATAACCAATTTAATTTGTATTTTAGTTTACAAAAGGTTCAATCAGTAAGGCTGGAATGAATGCTTGCTTTAAATGTATCCAGTAAGCATAGGGTAAGGTGGGGTAACTACCCCCCCCCCCCCTAAGAACAGTGTCCAATTGCTGACACAAAGCAAAGTTTGGTAAAAATGAGGTATATGGATGGTCATGCTTAGGCAAGCAAACTATGACGGGAAATACAGTGCATTCAGAAAGTATTCAGACCCCTTGACTTCTTCCACATTTTGTTACGTTACAGCCTTATTCTAAAATAGATTAAATAAAACATTTTCCTCAACAATCTACACACAATACCCACAATGACAAAGCAAAAACATGTTTTTAGAAATGTTTGCAAATGTATAAAAAAAAAWTTTAAACAGAAGTATTCAGACCCTTTGCTATGAGACTCGGAATTGAGCTCAGGTACATTCTGTTTCCATTGATTATCCTTGAGATGTTTCTACAACTTGGTTGGAGTCCACATGTGGTAAATTCAATTGATTGGACATGATTTGGAAAGGCACACACCTGTCTATATAAAGTCCCACAGTTGACAGTGCATGTCAGAGCAAAAACCAAGCCATGAGGTCGAAGGAATTGTCCATAGAGCTTCGAAACAGGATTGTGTCGAGGCACAGATCTGGGGAAGGGTACCAAAACATTTCTGAACATTTGAAGGTCCCGAAGAACACAGTGGCCTCCTTCATTCTTAAATGGAAGATGTTTCGAACCACCAAGACTCTTCCTAGAGCTGGCCAAACTGAGCAATCAGGGGAGAAGGGCCTTGGTCAGGGAGGTGACCAAGAACCTGATTGTCACTCTGACAAAGCTCCAGAGTTCCTCTGTGGAGATGGGAGAAGCTTCCAGAAGGACAACCATCTCTGCAGCACTCCACCAATCAGGCCTCCACCAAGCCACCTCAGTAAAAGGCATATGACGGCCCACTTGGAGTTTGCCAAAAGGCACTTAAAAGACTCTCAAACCATGAGAAACAAGATTTTCTGGTCTGATGAAACCAAGATTGAACTCTTTGGCCTGAACGCCAAGCGTCACGTCTGGAGGAAACCTGGCACAATCCCTACGGTGAAGCATGGTCAAATCAAATCAAATTTTATTTGTCACATACACATGGTTAGCAGATGTTAATGCGAGTGTAGCGAAATGCTTGTGCTTCTAGTTCCGACCATGCAGTAATATCTAACAAGTAAGTAGCAGCATCATGATATGGGGATGTTTTTCAGCAGCAGGGACTGGGAGACTAGTCAGGATCGAGGGAAAGATGAACAGAGCAAAGTACAGAGAGATCCTTGATGAAAACCTCTTCCAGAGCGCTCAGGACTTCCGACTGGAGCGAAGGTTCACCTTCCATCAGGACATCGACCCTAAGCACACAGCCAAGCCCACGCAGGAGTGGCTTCGGGACAAGTCTCTGAATATCCTTGAGTGGCCCAGCCGGAGCCCTTGAACCCGATCGAACATCTCTGGAGAGACCTGAAAATAGCTGTGCAGCGACAGTCCCCATCCAACCTGACAGAGCTTGAGAGGATGTGCAGAGAAGAATGGGAGAAGCTCCCCAAATACAGGTGTGCCAAGCTTGTAGTGTCATACCCAAGAAGACTCTAGGCTGTAATCGCTGCCAAAGGTGCTTCAACAAAGTACTGAGTAGGGTCTGAATACTATGTGATTTTTATTTTGTTTTTTATTTTTAATACATTTGCAAACATTTCTAAAAACCTGTTTAGCTTTCATTATGGATTGATTAGATTGATGAATAAGGATGTAACAAACAAAATGTGGAAAAGTCAAGGGGTCTGAAACTTTCCGAATCACTGTAAGTGCTACAGTTGACAATTTTTTAGTTATTTAATGAAATCTTAATTTTACAAAAGTTTGCCCCAAGTACTGTGGGTAACTGCCCCCTGAAGTATTTTATAAATGTATAATTAATCTTAAAGGCTAAAGTCTATGTGTCTTATTTTAATTAAATAATCAAAATATTAAACAAAATGGTATTGCACATCTCACTATTAATAATTTTCGCACCAACTCATGTCCAATCATAAGTATCTGAAAAATGACTTTGTGATTCAATGATGTTACTTGAAAATGATTTGGACATAATTTAAAATGCTTAATTTAGGTACCATTAATTTACATTAGATTGCCAGGGGGCAATTTGCCCCATCTGGATCTGATGATCATTCCTCAAACTATTAATAAAATGTCTGTTGTATTCTGACTCATTCACTGAAGCTGTACTAGATTGAACTGTAGTAGACTGTATTATACACTGCTCAAAAAATAAAGGGAACACTTAAACAACACAATGTAACTCCAAGTCAATCACACTTCTGTGAAATCAAACTGTCCACTTAGGAAACAACACTGATGACAATAAATTTCACATGCTTGTGCAAATGGAATAGACAACAGGTGGAAATTATAGGCAATTAGCAAGACACCCCCAATAAAGGAGTGATTCTGCAGGTGGTGACCACAGACCACTTCTCAGTTCCTATGCTTCCTGGCTGATGTTTTTGGTCACTTTTGAATGCTGGCGGTGCTCTCACTCTAGTGGTAGCATGAGACGGAGTCTACAACCCACACAAGTGGCTCAGGTAGTGCAGCTCATCCAGGATGCACATCAATGCGAGCTGTGGCAAGAAGTTTGCTGTGTCTGTCAGCGTAGTGTCCAGAGCATGGAGGCGCTACCAGGAGACAGGCCAGTACATCAGGAGACGTGGAGAAGGCCGTAGGAGGGCAACAACCCAGCACAGGACCGCTACCTCCGCCTTTGTGCAAGGAGTAGCACTGCCAGAGCCCTGCAAAATGACCTCCAGCAGGCCAAATGTGCAGGTGTCTGCTCAAACGGTCAGAAACAGACTCCATGAGGTGGTATGAGGGCCCACGTCCACAGGTGGGGGTTGTGCTTACAGCCCAACACCGTGCAGGACGTTTGGCATTTGCCAGAGAACACAAGATTGGCAAATTCGCCACTAGGCGCCCTGTTGCTTCACCAGATAAAAGCAGGTTCACACTGAGCACATGAGCACATGTGACAGACGTGACAGAGTCTGGAGACGCCGTGGAGAAGTTCTGCTGCCTGCAACATCCTCCAGCATGACCGGTTTGGCGGTGGGTCAGTCATGGTGTGGGGTGGCATTTCTTTTGGGGCCCGCACCGCCTCCTCATGTGCTCGCCAGAGGTAGCCTGACGCCATTAGGTACCGAGTCCTCAGAGCCCTTGTGAGACCATATCTGACACATGCACGGGGCCTGCTGAGGTCATTTTGCAGGGCTCTGGCAGTGCTACCCTTGCACAAGGCGGAGTAGCGGTTCCTGCTGCTGGTTGTTGCCCCTCCTATGGCCTCCTCCACGTCTCCTGATGTACTGGTCTGTCTCCTGGTAGTGCCTCCATGCTCTGGACACTACGCGACAGACACAGCAAATCTTCTGCCACAGCTCGCATTGATGTGCGATCCTGGATGAGCTTCACTATGAGCCACTGTGTGGGTTGTAGACTCCGTCTCATGCTACACTAGAGTAGGAAGCACCGCCAGCATTCAAAAGTGACCAAAACATCAGCCAGGAAGCATAGGAACTGAGAAGTGGTCTGTGGTCACCACTGCAGCAAATCACTCCTTTATTGGGGTGTCTTGCTAATTGCCTATAATTTCCACCTTTTTGTCTATTCCATTTTGACAACAGCATGTGAAAATTTATTTCAATTCAGTGTTTTGCTTCCAAGTGGGAACACTTAATTTCTATTCGAAGTTGTGATTGACTTGGAGTTACATTGTGTTGTTTAAGTGTTCCCTTTATTTTTTTGAGCAGTGTATGTGATGACAAATTGCAATGACTCTTTAGATTAAAACAATATTGATCTATTACTCCCTCCCTCCTCAGATCGCAAGTTCATCATCGCCAATGCTCGCGTGGAGAACTGCGCCATCATCTTCTGTAACGACGCCTTCTGTGGCATGTGCGGGTACACGCGCGCTGAGGTCATGCAGAAGCCGTGCACCTGCAGCTTCCTGTACGGGCCGCACACCAAGAGGCCTGCCGTGGCCCAAATGGCCAAGGCTCTGCTGGGCTCCGAGGAGAGGAAGGTGGAGATGTCCCTCTACGCCAAAGATGGTACGACCCGACCTGGCACAGCCCGCCAGGGCTTCAGCATGGCTCACATTTTATTTTTAAACATAAAATACACATAGGAATAGTGGTTATAAAGTATTTCATTCATCAGTGTTTAATCTTTCATTTTAGGTAATTTTTTTAGGTAATGCCAGAGGCTTTTATTGAGATAATGAGATCCTTATAAAGGCTTTGGGTATTGGTTAATCCTAGTTTGATAACACTTTACTTGAATGCTCTGTCATAAGGACCACATAACACTGTCTTGATGATGGTACAGAAATGGATGATGTTTTTTGGACCATATAGCTGGAGAATGAGATGTGCATATTGAACATTCCATTTCCCCTCTCAATGTCCAAATGGTCCATGTGTTTATGTGACTCTATTATTCCTCTCATAGGTTCCAGTACACAGCTGTGCCAATTACAAGAAGAGATAGGAAAGCAATGAACTATAGATAGTGTTTTTATGACATCTTGATTGCTCTCTTCAGTGCCTGCCTCATGCCTCTCCAATGTACTCTAAATGGACATGATGCTTCCTACACCCAGAAAAACAGCCCCCTACACACACACACACACACACACACACACACACACACACACCCTTCACAGGGCAGGTGGGAATAGCGGAATCAAAACAATAGTAACAAAAGACAATGAGTTGTGACCCAGCTCACTCATAACATTCAGTGAACCATATGTTTCTTAGAGCGTGGTTGTCCTATGGTGCAGGATAGTTGCTTGTCTTTGGGACATTCTCAGCACATTTAAGGAACTTGACAAAATAATGTTTTTTTACTTTAAACAGAACGTTTCCTAAAAGTTCAAACATGGTTACATTTTGTGTAATGTTCTAGGAACATTCTCCAAATGGTTTGACATGGGGAATGTTCTCCAATAGCTCAGAGAACATTATGAAACAACTTTCTTCTGTGGGAATTTCAATACTTCAGCATAACATTTC
The DNA here is from genome assembly GCF_002910315.2 of Salvelinus sp. IW2-2015. Taxonomy (NCBI): domain Eukaryota; kingdom Metazoa; phylum Chordata; class Actinopteri; order Salmoniformes; family Salmonidae; genus Salvelinus; species Salvelinus sp. IW2-2015. The sequence goes on from NC_036871.1 coordinate 23,597,831, forward strand.
CTACAGCTTTATTCATGGTTCTATTTAAAGTAATGTTCTCATTGTTCTGACAATGTTATGAAAAAACGTTCTTCTGTGAGAATATCAGTACTTCAGCATAATGTTTCCCACAGTTTTCCTCATGGTTCTTCAATTTAAAGCAATGTTTATATTTACAGTACATTTTAGTCATTTAGCAGCCGCTCTTATCCAGAGCGACTTACAGGAGCAATTAGGGTTAAGTGCCTTGCTCAAGGGCACATCGACCAATTTTTCACCTAGTCTGCTCGGGGATTCAAACCAGCGCTCTTAACCGCTAGGGTACCATAAAAAAAAACACAAGAAAACATTAGTAACATTTAAATAACTTTCTAAGAATGTTATTTAAAAATATACATTCCGTTCTCAGAGTCAACAAAACTCTCTCTATCCTCTATCTTAAGTGTGTTCAGGTGTGTTGGCCACGCCCACTAATTGGCCACACCTGATCTTAATGAGTGCTTGTTCTCTTTAAAATGGGGTCAGTTTGAATAGACAAAAATTAACAGCTTTGTGTGAGTTTAAAAAACATGGCATGCTAGCTCCATCCTGGTTGCGCAGTGGACTAATTCCATGAATAGAGAACAGAAGATCATAGGTTTAAATTTCAGTGATGCTGTGACACAATAAAATAAATGTGTTTGCATGCCTAATGCCAAGTGGACACTACACAACTTTTAAAATCCTAACATTGCTGAGCCTCTCACATTAAACAACCACCTTTCCTGTAGTTTTTTGTCTTGCCAACGTAGTGGCACAGACGGGGCATTCACACACTAGAAGATTCTTAACTTGGTCGTGATGATTCTCGATACGACGCTGTCTCACTACAACAAGGATGTGATGTGATTAGATAGCTAGAACAAGCTTTGGCTCAAAGCAGCCTCATAAACGTTTTCAGTGAGACATTCACGCTTGCCATAAAGAGTTGAAATATTTAGCCAATACATTTTGAATTGAATAACATTGCGTGTAAAGAGCTTGTCAGAGCTGTAACGATTTGACACTATGGCAAGTACAAACGCATACTAGTACTGGTCAATGCTCCTGCTCGAGAGTACACATTCTGGGTGCTGTGATAAAACGTCATCTCACTAGCTCCTCCTCTGGAGAGCTCTAATTGGCTGTTGCTGATCATCGTTCTCAAATCTTGTCGTTGCATATCTCACACTACAAGAGCATTGCAGATTTAGTGCCGATAAAATCAACTGTTTGAAAATATCGGGACGTCTGGGACTACTCAAAGACCGGATCGGTAGCCCTCAGATTGCGTCTCTGATCCGCTCACATTAAACAAGCGTTGAGAACGGCCGCTTACCCCGAGTAGGCAACGACGTGGGGATTTTGTTTCCGATCTCCAAAACCTGTCTGGCATAGCTAAATCGGGGCCAAACTCGTGTACACCCAGCTTAAACAAAAAACAAATTAATTTCCATGTGTCCTATCTGTGCTTGGAGTTCAAAAAAAGTTAACCCAAACTAAGCTAGCAGTGTTATTAAAAGTCTTATTGAAACATTCAGTGAAAGTTTTAAGGAAGTTATTCAACAACCTCCAAATAATCTTTACATTTTATTCACAACATTCAGAATGTTCTCAGAACATTATTTAATTACCATCAAATAACCTATCATTTCCATTCTCAGAACGTTAATTAAACCTTCCAGGAAAACTTTCAGGGAACCATAGTAAAACATTCTCAGAACCTCCCTGCAACCTAAAAATGTATGTTCGCGGAACAGGCAATATTTTCACTTCTGTTGTCAGAACGTTTAAAAAAACGTTCACTTTTACTGGTCAAGAAACAAAGGGCTTTGTTCCCAGACCAATGTGAAACCAAAAACCTCCAATGAACCAAATGTGCTAGCTGGGGATGGCTTGAAGGACGATTACTCACTATGGCGCTCAAATCCCAAAGGTAACCCCTGGATTTTTGAATGGTTGCATAAGAGTCTAAAACACACAATGCCCTCTGTCTGTTTCAAGGCTAGGAGGAGCAGAGCAGGGGGCGGGAGACAGTATTGTATCATGTAAATCAAATCAAATTTTATTTGTCACATACACATGGTTAGCAGATGTTAATACGAGTGTAGCGAAATGCTTGTGCTTCTAGTTCCGACAATGCAGTAATAACCAACGAGTAATCTAACCTAACAATTTCACAACAACTACCTTATACACACAAGTGTAAAGGGATGAAGAATATGTACATAAAAATATATGAATGAGTGATGGTACAGAACGGCATAGGCAAGATGCAGTAGATGGTATAGAGTACAGTATATACATATGAGATGAGTAATGTAGGGTATGTAAACATATAAAAGTGGCATTGTTTAAAGTGGCTAGTGATACATGTGTTACATAAAGATGGCAAGATGCAGTAGATGGTATAGAGTACAGTATATACATATGAGATGAGTAATGTAGGGTATGTAAACATTATATTAAGTGGCATTGTTTAAAGTGGCTAGTGATACAGGGCAGATGTAACTTTTTGTGTGCTGGGTACTTATACCGTACGTAGGTGTTAATTTTTTACGAGAGATTAATACATTCATAATTATAAATCCTTTTGCATAACAGTCTGTATCAAAGTAGACTGAGGTAAATTTAATAACAGTGGCACAGCATGCATAGGCATTGGATTCAGTCATTCATTAGTTAAGATCAGGGAGTTCACAGCCAGCCAAGCTCTCATGCAGGCAGCTGAATCGATGATCTCATCATATACACAGTGAGAGACCCTACTAATATACCTAAACTCCCAGTAGATTGAAATGGTCTTTGTAAACAAGAAAAAATTTGGCACAGTGTGTCTCAGTCCTCACAGTTCATCTCTCATGAGAGGTCATTAAAGCACAGGTGAATTGCTCACCAGAGTATTCATTCATTCCAGGAACTCAAATATACTGACGACAAACATTTGTATTTAACTAGGCAAGTCAGTTAAGAACAAATGCTTATTTACAATGATGGCCTGGGAACAGTGGGTTAACTGCCTTGTACAGGGGCAGAACAGCAGATTTTTACCTTGTCAGCTCAGGGATTCAATCTAGCAACCTTTAAGTTACTGGCCCAATGCTCTAACCACTAGGCTACCTGCCGCAAATCAGTAAACATATTCTCAGAAATGAGCAGCAATCCCCGGAAATCAGTGTCAAACCTGGTAACGCTGCAATGTGTTTGCATATAAAAGTTGCAGGCAACTGATGTATTTTACACCTTTGAGCCATATAATGTTGAGTATCAGAATACAGTGCCCATTTAGTGAGTTCCTGAGTGACAGATCTCCTTGAGGGTATTGGAGTAATGACCTCGCTAAAGGTGTAGATAATACTGTAGAATATAGCTGGAATAACCTAATGGCTATGGAGATAACCTTGGTGTTCACTACATCCTCAGTTTAATCCTAGTTAACCCCTTGAGAGTATGCTCCGTAAATGATAGATGTACCGGGTGTTTTTTTGTTGGGGGGGGGGGGGTGCTAATTGGATCGTTTTTTTCTGTAAAGAATGTCGCAGCAGCTTAATGTTGATTTTCTGGTGAATTACATTGCGGAGGAGTAACAGGGGAATTATTCCAAAATGTATCTGGATTTTGTGAATGCTGTCTTCTGGGCCCAGTCCAAGCACAACAAAGCTCAGGTTAGCATCTCCCTGCTGCCTAAATCTCTTTGGATCGTAGAACAAGCCCAATTTAATCTGCTTTGAAGTATGATAGTGTAAAGTTACAGCACGGTAAAGCTTTCTTCCAGGGTGATTTATGCTCAAGGTAACTTTGGATATGATGACATCTCATCTCGCTGTACTGGGATGAGTATTTTTAAGCAAGCAATCTGCATTTAGATTACTACTAGCAGTTTGAAGTAGTAGCAATCAATTAAATACATGCTCATTGTTGTGCTTCTAGTAAATTATTGGATGTATTGTCCTTTCAAACTGGGCTCAAAGACATAACAGCTGTGTATAGTATATTATGTACAGTTGAAGTCGGAAGTTTACATACACTTAGGTTGGAGTCATTAAAACTCGTTTTTCAACCACTCCACAAATTTCTTGTTAACAAACTATAGTTTTGGCAAGTCAGTTAGGACATCTACTTTGTGCATGACACAAGTCATTTTTCCAACAATTGTTTCAGACAGATTATTTCACTTATAATTCACTGTATCACAATTCCAGTGGGTCACAAGTTTACATACACTATGTTGACTGTGCCTTTAAACAGCTTGGAAAATAACAGAAATTATGTCATGGGTTTAGAAGCTTCTGATAGGCTAATTGACATAATTTGAGTCAATTGGAGGTGTACCTGTGGATGTATTTCAAGGCCTACCTTCAAACTCAGTGCCTCTTTGCTTGACATCATGGGAAACTCAAAAGAAATCAGCTAAGACCGCAGGAAAAAAAATTCTGGTTCATCCTTGGGAGCAATTTCCAAACGGCTGAAGGTACCACGTTCATCTGTACAAACAATAGTACGCAAGTATAAACACCATGGGACCATGCAGCCGTCATACCACTCAGGAAGGAGACGTGTTCTGTCTCCTAGAGATGAATGTACTTTGGTGTAAAAAGTGCAAATCAATCCCAGAACAACAGCAAATGACCCTGTGAAGATGCTGGAGGAAACAGGTACAAAAGTATCTGTATCCACAGTAAAACGAGTCCTATATCGCCATAACCTGAACTGCTGCTCAGCAAGGAAGAAGCCACTGCTCCAAAACCGCCATAAAATGTGATGAAAGAAATAAACGCTGAAATAAATCATTCTCTCTACTATTATTCTGACATTTCACATTCTTAAAATAAAGTGGTGATCCTAACTGACCTAAAACAGGAATTTTTACTGGGATTAAATGTCAGGAATTGTGAAAACGGAGATAAAATGTATTTGGCTAAGGTGTATGCAAACTTCTGACTTCAACTGTACATAGAGAGAGGATAAATCATTTCCGTTGACATCCTATGTTGAGTCAATATTTAGTGTCTAGTTAGCTGTACTGAAGTGTAACTATAGTTGGGTTTCAGTGCCTACACTAACCCCCCAGCTAAAGCACATTGATATGGTAGTAATCCCTCCCTAGTTGCTTCTCTGTGTGAGGCACCACATGAAGCCCAAGGACACACTGGCACATTACACTGGTCTTCTATCTCTCCTGTGGTTTGTGTGTAATTGGCTTTTCAATTTGGGAGCAGCGTGTTTTCGCGCCATGTCTTTTGGCTGCCTTCCATTCACGAGACAGAGATTTGGGACTGGAACTCCTGAAGATTCCATCCTCTCATTATTAGCATTAAAGCAGAAGACTTGGAAGAGAGTAATGATTTCTATTTGGGTCATTATTATGGCACCTTAATCTGGTTAAGGAGTGGAGGATAAATGCTAAATCCTGTTAAAGGGGGATAGGGCCAAGCCAAGCTGGTAATTATTACAGGAAATTAGTTACTGTGGCTCTTTCACTCTTTTCCTGTAGAATCACCATAGTCAATAATCCATATTTAAAGTCTTGGTTATCATGATGTCCTGTACTACAACCAGAGCATTCCACCCATGAAGTAATTTATGATTTTTATAAGGATCCCCATTAGCCGACGACAATGGCGACAGCTAGTCTTCCTGGGGTCCGTGACATAATGAAAAAGACCACAGACAAAAATACAGTACAATTTATATCTAAAACATTAGCATGGACATTAGAGACACATAATCTTAATCTTAAAATTAAAACTATAGTTATGCTAAGAGTAGCACACTTGTCTTGGAAAAGTCTATTGGCTATACAGTACAGAGAGAGCATTTCCCTGAATTGATATTATGTGTGTTGAGATATATGATATACTGGATTGTCTTCATGAGTATTTTCTTTAGAAACATTCCTATCACCCTCCTTCACATCAGACTGTAAATATTTCTGTCATATACAGTAATATTAAAACTGTTCTGCATTAATATCTTATTACAATTTTTTGCCCTTCGATCACTTTTGTTATAGTTTTTTCCTACATATATTGTTTCAGCTGACCAATTCAGTGGCCTTGTGGCTGGAGTGTCAGTGACAGGTAGCCTAGCGGTTAAGAGTGTTAGGCCAGTAACTGGAAGGTTGCTGGTTCGAACCCCAAAGCTGACTAGGTGAAAAGTCTATCCATGTTCCCTTGAGGCACTTAACCCCTGCTTGCTCTGGATAAGAGCATCTGATGCATGACAAAACATATGTTTTTTTGAAGGTTGTGAGTTCAATCCCTCGACGAGTCATATGAAAGACATAAAAAATGGGACCTGATGCGTATCCGCTTGGCACTCAGCATTAAGGAGATAGATTTTGGGGTAAGGCCCTGCGATAGACTAGGGTCCTGTCCAGGGGGTGTACTTGTACGTCAAACTGCCTCATGCTACAGAAACAGGAGATAGGCTCCTGCCCTATTAGCCGTTCTGGCTCGCACAAGATAAGGCTACTTACTTACGATTTCTTTAGCTACTGTATGAGATGTAAGCCCCCATGAGGATAATAACGTGTGTCATATAGACTTATGACCACAACTAAACAGAACTTAATGAGATCCTGTTTCGGGTCTAAATCAGAATGCTATGGACATATTACACGTCCAAAAATATATTTACACTAATGTTATTGTCATAAGAAGGATGTCGTTGTATAAACATATCTCATGGAGTGATTTCTTCACGCTATCCTGTGAATTGGTGTATGCCACTATTCATTTTATTAGTTTAAAATATTTTTACGTTTCCAGACATACTGTAGCCTACTGCAGTTCTCCTTCAAAACAAGTCACGATTCAGGGATATTTCTCTGACGTCATACGTTGACAGATGCATACAGTAGGAGCAGAACAGGATATATTATAAATCTGCAGTGCAATTTCTGCCACAGGCCGCAGTGTAAGTCATTTATTACTACGTCTGGGCATGGGGTAATGAAATTGTCCCACTGTAATGGGTAGAACAGTATCTGGTCTAAACTGGGGTTCTATTATACTGGCTTGTCACTGAAAAAAACAATCTCGGAAGTCCGATTTGGGAAACGACTGTTTTTTAGTACTATGGCTAATGTCACAGTTCAACGTACTGTAATACCAAAACTACTTTTAGTGTTAAGTGTACAGTTATTTTCTTCTTGAAAAGAGTGTAGTTTGAATGACTGTCTCTTCTTAACTCTAAGGTTAGCTATTAGAAAGCCCATTATTTTGTAACGATCAGAGGGGTTCTCACTATGGTTGAATACCGGTGACTGGGATACCGAGTTAGAGGTTGACACAGGAGTGAAATTTCATTCCTGTCTTGTCCTGTCAAAATTTTCCCGTGCTGTCTTGATCCTGCAACAGTTCTATAACCCCAGAACTTTCCTGTCCCGGCCTGATTAAAATCAGTCCTGTCCCATGCCCATGTGTACTTGTAGTAATCTGAAATAATTTCCTCTGTTAACTGCTCGTCTTTTTGTCCCCTGTGTAACTGACAGTTAGACTTGCAGGTTATGTCGTTGTTTTTTGTTTGAATTGTTTATGTGTTCGCTGTGTGGGGGAAATGATAAGACAAGCGGAACTACGTAGCTAATAACTGTTGTAACGGGGATCCTTATTGTAGCAACACACTTTTGGAGGGAAGGCAATCCCGCGCTATGTTAGCTAAATTTTCATGTCATCGGGTGTAGTTCGTAAAGGTTGAAGCATGTATGTTAGGATGGTAAAGTTATAATAATTAAGAATGAAGTGTGAATTCATGCAGGAATAATAAGTGTGAAGTTTGATTTCCTCCCTTCTGTAATAAGCAGCCAATGAGGTATTTGTCCTTTATTCATGTGTTTAATCTGATACTGTTATAGCGCCGGCAAAACTGTTTAAGCACTTCAGAGTTATACCAAGCTAATAAGTCACTCGTAAGATAAGGAGGTTGTAAGAGTGTGCTTAACTGTATTTTCATTTACTTTATAGTTCTCACGGAAGGTGATAATTCTGACTAAATTTACAGAATAAAGCCGCCAGTTAAAATCAAGGAACGGTTGTGCTCGTGGTTACTGGAGGGAGCTACACCCTGCTCTGGTGGTTTCCACTAGCCCAACCGGCTGGCAGGTGGCACTATTATTCCTATTATGTCATCTGTGTCCAACTGGACTGTATTTTGAAATGTTTTATTTAACCTTTATTTAACTAGGCAAGTCAGTTAAGAACAAATTCTTATTTACAATGACGGCATACCAAAAGGCCTGCAGGGACAGGGGCTGGGATTAAAAATAAATAAAATCACTGGTTGCTGCAGAAAAGGAGGAGGTCAAAAGGGGGATGAGTGTAACCGATGTGAAATGGCTAGCTAGTTAGCGGGGTGCGCGCTAATAGCGTTTCAATTGGTGACGTCACTCGCTCTGAGACCTTGAAGTAATTGTTCCCCTTGCTCTTCAAGGGCCACGGCTTTTGTGTCGCGATGGGTATCGATGTTTCAAGGGTGGCTGTTGTCGATGTGTGCAGAGGGTCCCTGGTTCGAGCCCAGGTAGGGGCGAGGAGAGGGACTGAAGCTATACTGTTACATATGGAAATTGTCTTTCTTGGCTGGGCGTCTGGTAAAAACTGCAGTAAAAAGACTGCTGCAACCTGATTGGCTCAAGTAGCATTAGCCACTCTAGCGTGGTGGAAATGGTGTTTTATTAAAGGTGCAATATGCAGAAATTTTATGAAGTAAACTATATTAGGCCTACACACATTTTTTTTCTTCTAACCCCTCCCTCAGTTTATAACTATTCCTATGCTGCCCATTCCTGTGGACTCGATTTTGTCTCATCCTGTCCCGAACTTGATTCTCGAACCTCACTCCCATTCCAAGACCTGCGGGAGGGAGGGAGAGAGAGAGAGAGGCCTGGGAGACCTTTTTTAGATTTAGGTCTGATGATGCGCTGAGCTCCCCAGTCTCTCCCCTTAATTACTCTCTTTGGTTCACTTGACCGTTTTGACATTCAGCTTCACAATAAACACGCTGAGGGTGTTTTTAAACGTTTGAGAGCATTTTGTGTAAAACAAAATAAAGTTGCACAGACATATAGGGAGTAGGGATGAATATTTTCCTGAAAATCCACCAAGTTTCAATACCGAAAATAATTCATATTTATCCCGATAGTCCCAGGAAAGACAGCAAAAAACGGAAGTGCCCATTTAAAACCAAGATGGTCACTATGCCAGGGTTCTCCCCAAATCACGGCTCTGCTACACTACAGCCAGGGGGGCGTCCGGCATTGCCATCAGACAGGGAGGGAATGCTTCCTTTTAAATCAGTGAAAGCTGCAATACCACCCGTGTTGCGGTTGTGTTGAGTCATGTCCAATGGCAGCGTCGAAGCTCAAAAAATGCAGAGGTTCAATTCTCGATGGCTATAAAGACACACGCCCAAATCTATATTTAATTTCAGAATTTATAAAAATTAGGGTCAGGGTTGAGGGTTTGGTTAAGGTAAGGGTCCGTTTTAGGTTTTTACTAGTCGTTTAAGTGTCGGCTCTACCGAGATGGGTGCTGTGCCATCTTGTCGACTTGGCCGCCTCACTATGTAAAGATTTCAGAGCAAATTCAACTGATATTTAGTAATGATAGGGTAACTATCTTTTCTCACCAATGACATTGTTGTGAATTGCGAGACAGGCCGTTCATAAATTCAGAGCGATATCATATTCCTCTATCAATTCAGCGCATTCCAGCAGTAGGTTATCTCGACACAGAGCATGATCAGGACGCACAAAGCGCACCCCAAGACAGAATATCTCCTATATTTGGCAAAATCTAGCTGATGATTATACAGATACTGTAGATGAAGAGTGGAAATAGTTTAAATATCAACCCACTGGGCACACACTGGTGTAAACAACGTTGTTTACACGGCATTCCAATGAAATTACATTGAACCAATGTGGAATAAACGTTGAACTGACGTCTGTGCCCAGTGGGAAGGTATCTTATTCTTAACGAGGACCAACTCCGTTTTAAACATATCCATATCTACTCTCAAACTGTTTGATGGCTATGAAGTGAATTGTGCAGTGTCCTATAAAATGTGTGACTGTCTGAAGAGTCACAATAACAGCTCAAAGAGGTACATGTTATTTTATAGGCTATACTGTAGAGGTTTCCTGTAGAGTTTATTAACTGCATTCGGATTGTGTGTGCAGTCCGGCAGTGTCAATTATGCGCATGCTTTGAATTTATTGTGACTTTGTGTGAAGTAAATACTAGGCTAAAGCTTCTATGTGACAACCTGTTTGGATAATGTGCTATTACATTTTTTGCTAATCTGCTGCTATGCATGTTGTATGTTTTGTGGAATTGCAATAGTGCGAAATTGGGGAAAATATGTGGAAGGACCACTCGGCTGTCCTGTACTGTGAGCTTGTGTTGCCTACATCCTCGTGGCTGAGCAGTTGTTGCTCCTAGACATTTCCCCTTCACAATAACAACACTTACAGTTGACTGGGGCAGTTCTAGCAGGGACGAAATTTGAAGGAAAGTGGCATCCTATGACAGTGCCACGTTGAAAATCACTGAGATCTTCAGTAATGCCATTCTATGGACAATGTTTGTGTATGGAGATTGCATCGCTTGGCGCTCAATTTTATACATTAGGAAAGAATTCACTTTTTCCACTTTTTGTTATGTTACTGCCTTATTCTAAAATTGATTAAATAGTTTTTTCCCCTCATCAATCTTCACACAATACCCCATAATGACAAAGCAAAAACAGTTTTTTTGAATTTTTTGCAAAAAAAAACTAAAACTGAAACATTATATTTACATAAGTTTTCAGATCCTTTACTCAGTACTTTGTTGAAGCACCTTTGGCAGCGATTACAGCCTTGAGTCTTCTTGGGTATAACGCTACAAGCTTGGCACACCTGTATTTGGGGAGTTTCTCCCATTTTTCTCTGCAGATCCTCTCAAGCTCTGTCAGGTTGTAGGGAGAGCGTCGCTGCACAGCTATTCTCAGGTCTCTCCAGAGATGTTCAATCGGGTTCAAGTCCGGGCTCTAGCTGGGCCACTCAAGGACATTCAGAGACTTGTCCCGAAGCCGCTCCTGCGTTGTCTTCGCTGTGTGCTTAGAGTCTCTGTCCCGTTGAAAGGTGAACCTTCGCTCCAGTCGGAGGTCCTAACCGCTCTGGAGCAGGGATCAAGGATCTCTCTGTACTTTTATCCGTTCATCTTTCCCTTGATCCCATCTAGTCTCCCAGTCCCTGCCGCTGAAAAAAATTCCCACAGCATGATGCTGCCACCACCATGCTTCACCGTAGGGATGGTATTGGCCAGGTGATGAACGGTGCCTGGTTTCCTCCAGATGTGACGCTTGGCATTCAGGCCAAAGAGTTCAATCTTGGTTTCATCAGAGAATCTTGTTTTCATGGTCTGAGAGTCCTTTAGGTGCCTTTTGGCAAACTCCAAGCGGGCTGTCATGTGCCTTTTATTGAGGACTGGCTTCCATCTGGCCACTCTACCGTAAAGGCCTGATTGGTGGAGTGCTGCAGAGATGGTTGTCCTTCTGGAAGGTTCTCCCATCTCCACAGTGGAACTCTGGAGCTCTGTCAGAGTGACCATCGAGTTCTTGGTCACCTCCCTGACCAAGGCCCTTCTCGCACGATTGCGCAGTTTGGCCGGGCGGCCAGCCCTAAGAAGAGTCTTGGTGGCTGTAAAGTAAAAAAATAAAATTAAAAAAAAGTCAAGGGGTCTGAATACTTTCCGAATGCACTGTAGCTACTAGAACTAACACGTTAGTAAATCGCTACAGCCATGCAGTACGGTGTACAGTCAGCAGCAAGCAATTTGGCAGTTACACCAGCGGGCCCCGGTGGCAATAAATTAATAAACCCAAAACCTACCTTGACTTGGAAGAGTTCCCGTGTTGGATAGCCATCGCCAGCTAGCTAACATAGAATGATTCTATATTTGAGCCAGGTGTTTGAATAGGCTAAACTAGCTAGCTGCATTCGACGCTAGCTAAGTAAGTGAAAGTAAAAAAATATATACTATTAAATCTCTCTTGCTTCTCTTTCATTTTGAAATAAATTAATTAGTTCAAAACTATTCAACTATTGTCTTTCGCTCTCTTTGAGTCAACTACTCACCACATTTTATACACTGCAGTGTTAGCTAGCTGTAGTTTATGCTTTCAGGACTAGATTCATTCTCTGATCGTTTGATTAGGTGGACAACATGTCAATTGATGCTGCAAGAGCTCTGATAGGTTGGAGAGCATCCTCCGGAAGTTGTCATAATTACTGTGTAAGTCTATGGAAAGGGGGTGACAACCATGAGCCTCCTAGGTTTTGTATTGAAGTCAATGTACCCAGAGGAGGACAGAAGCTAGCTGTCCTCCGGTTACACTATGGTGCTACCTTACAGAGTGATTCTGAGGCTACTGTAGACCTTCATTGCAAAACAGTGTGTTTTAATATTTAATAAATATTTGGTGACGTGAATATATTTGGTATAGTTTTATCTAAAAAGGATCACTTTTTTTATGTTTTACAATTTTTATTTTTCTGAAATTCACTGAGTAGGATGGTTCTCCCCTTCCTCCTCTGAGGAGCCTCCACTGATTTAAACGGTTATGACAGTTATTTTATTTTCATGACGGTCTTCATCCATAACCGTTGGTTACATGGTTATCCGGTAATTCTACCATCCCCAGCCCTGAATTGATGTTGTGTGTAGTAAAATATAATGCAGATCAATAACATCAGAGATGTGGAAAGTGTGATGTTAGAAAGATACTGTGGAAGGCTAAATGTAAGATACTCACACCAACCAGATTAATATTCTATGGGTGAGGAATGACCCCACACAGTGTAAATCTCACTGATCTATTATTGGCTGACTCCTAAGGTTATTATTAGGTAGAGTGATGATGACTTACAGGGCGTTGTGAATGGCTATTATGAGTGTACATTAGTCATGTCTAACTTTTCATAGATGTGTGTTCACAAGTAAAGCCAAATTTCGATGGTGGGATTATTGTTTTGGCTCTAAAATAACTGTATATTTCTGAATGAAGGATTGGCTCAGTGGTAATTGGTGCTTTATTTTTAGCAGGTCAAAGGTATCCTCGGAATCCAAACTAAATCAAACTGTTTGACTATTGTTGAAGTGAAACAGTGTTTCAGTGGGATTTTGTGGATGGGCCAAAGGTGCATCTGTCTTAAAATCTGTTTTAGAGGAATTCTTGTTTTCCTTTTCTTAGGTATTCAATAGAGAACCTCACACAAAGTAGTTGTTGTTTTAGGGTCTTCACATTGATGAGGACTTCTTATTTCCAATAGGGCCCAGGTCCTAGTCTCTATCTCTAATTCTCCTCAGTGAGAACAATGATGACTTCCTTCCACAGATAATAAGGTGATTCTCCCCTGAGAGCAGAATCAGTGTTTTATTAGCATTAATTGTCCAATTATCCCCAAGGCTCATTAACTCTAGTAATTAGCCTACATCCCAAATGACACCCTATTCCCAAGATAGTGCATTACTTTTGACCAGGACCACAGCCAGCTCTATTCTGGCAAATCCTTAAAGTCCTACTCTCATTTTCACCTCATTTAACACTTGTGTACTTAACAAAAGGCACAAGTGGCATTTCAATAGGTGGTCCAGATGCCTCATGACAKGGGGGGGGGGGGGGGGKTCCTCTTTTGCTCTCTATTGCTCCTCTAGTGTTCCTCAAGCAAGGCCGGAGGCCGATGACATCAGCGGGCACCAACAGCCCACCTCCTTGAATGCTCTACTCCTTGAAGTTTGCAGTTGTCTAAAAAACATGATTTTTCTCAAAACAAATTTTTGATACCCTTTAGTGTGTGTGTGCTTTACTGTATTTATACTTGGTTTATCGTTTTTCAACAGGAAAAGTTCAAATATCACTGGAGGTCTTAAAGTGTCATCTTCATGAACAGTATTCACACCTAGTATCAATCATTAGTACCCAGTCAATGATCCAATCCAGTGTCCACATTTGTGATGAATTTGGTTTTGTGAATATTTAATATATTATTTTTCTTTGCAACTCTGGCTAGAAGGCCAGCATCCCGGAGTCGCCTCTTCACTGCTGACGTTGAGACTGGTGTTTTGCGGGTACCATTTAATGAAGCTGCCAGTTGAGGACTTGTGAGGCGTCTGTTTCCAAACTAGACACTCTAATGTACTTGTCCACTTGCTCAGTTGTGCACCGGGGCCTTCCACTCCTCTTTCTGTTCTGGTTAGACCAGTTTGCGCTGTTCTGTGAAGATACACAACGTTGTACGAGATCTTCAGTTTCTTGGTAGTTTCTCACATTAGAATAACCTTCATTTCTCAGAACAAGAATAGACTGATGAGTTTCAGTAGAAAGTATTTGTTTCTGGCCATTTTGAGCCTGTAATCGAACCCACAAATGCTGATGCTCCAGATACTCAACTAGTCTAAAGAAGGCCAGTTTTATTGCTTCTTTAATCAGAACAACAGTTTTCAGCTGTGCAAACATAATTGCAAAAGGGTTTTCTAATGATCAATTAGCCTTTTAAAATTATAAACTTGGATTAGCTAACACAGCATGCCATTGGAACACAGGAGTGATGGTTGCTGATAGTGGGCCTCTGTATGTCTATGTAGATATTCCATTAAAAATCAGCTGTTTCCAGCTACAATAGTCACTTACAACATTAACAATGTCTACACTGTATTTCTGATCAATTTACTGTTATTTTAATGGACCAAAAATGTGCTTTTCTTTAAAAAACAAGGGAATTTCTAAGTGACCACAAACTTTTGAACGGTAGTGTATATCAGACGGACTCATTCTCAGCTGCTTATCTGAGTTGGGCACTGCTGGAATGCAAGAGCTGTCTGTCATTGATTTGTCATTGTTCCTCCATCACTTAATGATATGCATTCATGCAGGCTAGATGAGCAGTATTATTGGCTGAGTCTAACATGTATATCCATAATTTGTGTCAGGCATCTCTCATCTCTGGTCTTGGCAAAGTTTTAAACGGTTTGAACAACTCTGCTGTCCCCTGCCTGCCTGTGTTATTGCAGACAGAGATGAAATAGTGGAGGAACAGACAGATCAATAGTTCAGCTCTCTCCTCAGGCTAATATGTAAATATTTCATGAAGAGAAAGAGAGAGAGAAATCTCCAATGAGTAATTCAGAGTTTCTGATGATGAGGGAGAGGTAGGGTGGAAAGAAGAAAGAGAAGGGGGAGACTGACAGGGAGAAAAAAAACTGAGATGGAGAGAGAAAAAGAGAGATGGGGAGGGGGGATATAATCATATCATTTATTTTGGTTTATATGGTGCTTGTGGTCTTCATGAGAAGTATGATCCAGTTTCCATATTGCCCCTGATAATTGTCCTTGGCTCTTTGTAATATAGTCTACTGATCCCCTGCAGGTGCAGAAAATATGATATACATTATGCTAATGTTTATTTAAAAATGTTTTACCAGTAGTCTTAAAAATGTATTTAGGTCATTTTTTCCACTTGGACACTTATAATTCCAACCAATGATTTCAGTAAAGTCCTTCACTCCGTTATGGATAGGGTCACCATTGTTATTATATCTAGCAATCGAAGTGTTCTCAGGTGTGCTCCACATGTAAAAGGTGACTAAACCAATGTGCATATAAATCTGTATAGATTTAGGATGTGGTGCGTCCCGGAACAAAGTGTTCAGTAGCAGATGGTTCTGCAGTACAGTAGATGACTGTGTGATTTCAATGAGATTAATTAGGCAGAATAAGGGGCCATGTTAGAGCTCTAATCCGGGAGGGGATGATGATACAGTATATTCCTACTGTCCCTGTCAGGCCTGTCCTATGTGTCCTTCCTGCTAACCCGTTATCTGACTACCTCCTCCCCATCCCTCCACAGTCAGTCAGTGACCTCTCTTTCTCTCTCTCTCTCCCATTCTGCCAGGGGAAGCCAGATTGGTTTGGCTCCTGGCATAGCTGTAGCTCTCTGCCAGGTGGACGATGTGGAGGAGCCTCTCTCAGAAAATTACATCAAAAGACGTTGTTTACGTTATTATGGAGCCTATTACAATACTATCCTAAATATTGAATGATAACAGCAGATCATTCATTTTTGTTGAATTCAATGTGAAATCAACAAAATATATAATCATCTCATTGAATTTAGGTTAAAAGTTGTAGGACAAAAATACGAAATGCCCTTAAGTTGACGACTTTTTGCAAATCCAATCAGTTTTCCACGTTGATTCAACGCCATCACATTAATCGTTTTTTTTTATGACGTGGAAACAACATTGATTCAACCAGTTTTTGCCCAGTTGGCCACT
This sequence comes from Salvelinus sp. IW2-2015, assembly GCF_002910315.2. Classification (NCBI taxonomy): domain Eukaryota; kingdom Metazoa; phylum Chordata; class Actinopteri; order Salmoniformes; family Salmonidae; genus Salvelinus; species Salvelinus sp. IW2-2015. The sequence continues at coordinate 23,614,147 of NC_036871.1, forward strand.
CCCTGGCTGATCTCTGCAGCTTTCATTTGCTGTTGTGTGTCTCTCTCTAGAGGAGAACTTTGGTATGCATTCATGTGCTTTAAAATACAGGTGTTTTCTCACTTTGGTGGTGATGTGTGTGTCTCTGTGTTCAGGTATGTGTTTCTCCTGTAAAATTGATGTGGTGCCAGTGAAGAATGAGGATGGCTTGGTGATCATGTTCATCCTCAACTTTGAGCTGCCCACTGATCCACCTATTCCCAGCTCCCCGACCAGAGACCTCAACAAGCTGCCTATCCCCTGGCTTCCCCTAGGTAAACAAAGAAGATCCTCTATGTGTAAAACCTTAAAAAATCTAGTTCTAATAAGTCAGGAAGAGATTGAGGTAATGGTCCAGAGTTTTTAGAGTACAGTATTTTTCTCTTGGGTACAAGAAGATAGAAATACATATCATGCACCTTCAGAGGTACACATATGATCTCACATGGTACTGTTCGGTACCATTTCCGGTATGTGTGGATAATGTACTGTATTATAATGGTATATTTTTGTACAATCATTGGAGGCGTGGCTTATTTTGTTGGAGGCGTGGCTTAGTTTGGCTTAGTTTCAGTTTGTTCTTTTTGGCCACCTGTGAGTGGAAGTGTTTAAGTGGTCTCTGTTTATGTTATTTAAAAGTTGAGCTTTTTGGCTTTCAATTCTGAAGTCTTTATAAAGGCTTACATAAGAGACAACAAAGAGCTCTAATTAATATTGTAGTGACCTTAAAACCTCCTCAAGGATTTTCACCTAAAATGACATACCCAAATCTAACTGTCTGTAGCTCAGGACCTGAAGCAAGGATATGCATATTCTTGATACCTTTTGAAAGGAAACACTTTGACGTTTGTGGAGATGTGAAATTAATGTAGGAAAATATAACACATTAGATCTGGTAAAAGATAATATAAAGAAAAAAACATGCGTTTATTATTATTTGAAATGCAAGAGAAAGGCCATAATGTATTATTCCAGCCCAAGGACAATTTATATTTTGGCCACTAGATGGCAGCAGTGTATGTTTTTGACTGATCCAATGAACCATTGTATATCTGTTCAAAATGTTGTACACGACTGCCCAAATGTATTTGGTTTATTAATACAATTTCAAGTTCATAATTGTGCACTCTCCTCAAACAATAGCATGGTATTATTTCACTGTAATAGCTCCTGTAAATTGGACAGTGTAGTTAGATTAACAAGAATTTAAGCTTTCTGCCTGTTTCAGATATGTCTATGTCCTGGGAATTATTTTGTTACTTACAACCTCATGCTAATCACATTAGCCTACGTTAGCTCAACCGTCCCATGGGGGGGGGGACCGATCCCATAGAGGAAGGAAAAATCCACAAAAAATATATATTTAGTTCTTATTTAAAAAAATAAATAAAGGAACAAACTTTTAACCTCAAACTGGGTACAATTATGTACCTATAACTAATGGCACAATGGACACAGGGTACCACTACAGTCACATGCGTTTGTACCCCTTTAAGTACAATTCAGTACCTTTTTTTCTAAGAGTAGTAATTAAGTCATTGTTTTACTAATGATGTTGGTGCGGTGTGTAATGTAGTCAGAAACCTATCTCCTTTTCCCTCTGAACTGTCCCCTCTGACCTGCAGCACGTCGGCATAGGTTCCGCCTGCCCTCCGCTCTGCTTCGCTCCCTCAGCAGCAGTAAACATTCCCTGGAGGATGACACCGAGCTGGGCCACCAGCGGGACCTCTCTGCCCTGGGGCATGAGTCTGTAGCCCTGGACAAGCTGCTGTCCCTGCCAGAGCGCCGGCGGCTGGGGGGCACCGGGGTACTACTCTGGGACGAGGACCAGAGGGCCTTGCTGGGAGGTGAGTAGTCCTGTGTGGCTCAGTTGGTAAAAGCATCATGCTAGCAACAACATGCTTGTGGGCTTGATTCTCACTGCGGTCACATACAAAATATATGCACTCATTGTAATTTGCTTTGGATAAAAGTGTCTGCTAAATGGCATGTTTATAGGTGACCCAGTTTCTCCCACTGGGGACCCCTCGGATGCCCCTCAAGCCCTGTCCCTGGCCATGGGCTTCTCCCAGTCTTCCCCCAGGCTGCACTGCCTCTGGGTGGACGAGGAGTGTGGCTCCAACTGCAGCGTGATGCCCAGCCGCTCCTATGAGAGCCTCTGCAGCCCGCTGCACGCCTCATCTGTGGACGGCATCAAGACTCGCAGGGGACAGTCCAGCTGGCACGGGAAGCTCCAGACGCGGCCCAGCAGCACAGGTAGAGGGCAAGATGGGGACAGGGGTCATGGGCAGGAGACAGAGATACGGATGTGGATGGTGGCAAGGACAGGGACAGGGGCAGGTAGAGGACATGTATGGGACACACGAAGGAGGTTTAGGGCGCGGGTGGCATAACGAAATTTGAGGATCAAAGAACATGTAATTGATTAATGCTTATCTTACATTTATGTTCCATCTGTTCAATATCTCCTTATACTGTATCTTGCACTCAGCACATTCAACTCTTAAGTCACAGGCAATGAAATATCCATCTATATTTATTCCTTCTCAGGCGGAATGAAGTCCAGTCTGCGTAATGTTACATCTGACTCCACGTCTGACCCCAACCTCACCCGCTTCCGGACCTTAAGTCACGTGACCCAGCTCAACCCACTGGACAACAGGCCAGACCCCCTGGTGGCCCTCCCGTCTGCGGAGATTGACATCATCGCCCCCTGTAAACTAATGGAGCGCACACACGGGGTCACTGAGAAAGTCACTCAGGTTAGTCGCTGCTCTTCTCTTACCAGTGGATGTGTATGGATGGGATGACACTATTTCATGACAAACTGCAGTATCGATAGGCTTTCACAGACACCTTGCTCCTTATGTAGTCTGCCATTGCAGTATCTGTCCTGAGGGTGGCAGCACTATCCAGATAGTTTTGCTCTAAATTCAGTCGCTGCTGGTGAACTTGTCACTCACTGTAGAGTACAGAGGTTGACGGAAATGACTGCATGGTTATATTGCAAAACATTGAGTCAGTTGCTTTTGTATTGTGCCTCAATCAGCTCATCAACTAATTTAAGTGATTTTGTTGAACAAAGTCACCTCACAAAGTGCTCAGGTCTAAATCAAAAGGCCTAAAAACTCTCATAGACACTATACACCAGCATCACTCTAGGACTAGGAGTGAAGATGCAGCTCAGAGCATCTTCAATTTGAAATGTAAGCATTTCCGTTTCTTTCAACACTAATGTTTCTTGTTCAAACACTTCAGGCGGTTGGACAGAGCTGAAGCGATATTAAACACAGTGTAGCAGCCCAGTAACACACTGTAGCAGGCTTGCAGCCCACCACGCCACCTGGGAGGAGTTTGATTAATCCTGCCTAATGGAGTGGACAGCTGTGAAGAGGGAGATATGATGAGGTTCACTAGTCATGGGGCCTTTTCTCATTTGGGCTAAAGTCTCCATCGTTCTCTCTCCAATGTGACCCGGAAACCAATAAGTGGTTGAGTGGTTGAGGAGATGTCAATTCGTTAGTAGGCAAACTGAAGAGTGTCCATGGCCTTTTCTCAATTAGTTTGCTTAACACTTGCGTCCTCTCTCTTCCGTTCTCTGGCCTCCTTTTGGAAAAGGTCAAAGGTAATCGAGGAGAGGTGGCGAGGAGAGGGAAAGTGGTCAAAAATGCACTTTTATGAAATGAGACTCTTATTGATGTTTACAGGGTGGAATCCTAAAATAAATGTCTAAAGTGATAAAAACATCACTTAGCTAGTTGTGCAAGACATTTTATAGATAAAAGGGTAAGTAGAACTTCGTTTTTTTATGTTTGCATGCTTTTCTCCTTTGAGAAAACAGTAGTTGATTCAAAGAGGGTGTGGCAGATTTCCAAACTGTTCCGCGAAGGACTCAGGTAGCATACACTTGCAGTGGTGTAAATGTAACAGTATAACTTTAGACCGTCCCCTCGCGCGAACCAGGGACCCTCTGCACACATCAACAACAGTCACCCACGAAGCGTCGTTACCCATCGCTCCACAAAGGCCGCATCCCTTGTAGAGCAAGGGGAACCACTACTTCAGGGTCTCAAAGCGAGTGACGTAACCGATTGAAACGCTATTAGCGAGGACCACCGCTAACTAGCTAGCTATTTCACATCCGTTACATAAAGTACTTAAGTCAAAATACTTGAACTTCTTATGGCTGGGGGCAGTATTGAATAGCTTGGATGAAGAAGGTGCCCAGAGTAAACTGCCTGCTACTCAGGCCCAGACGCTAAGATATGCATAGTATTAGTAGATTTGGATAGAAAACACTCTGAAATTTCTAAAACTGTTTGAATGATGTCTGTGAGTATAACAGAACTCATATGGCAGGCAAAAACCTGAGAAAGAATCCAACCCGGAAGTGGGAAATCTGAGGTTTGTAGGTTTGCCTATTCAATATACAGTGTCTATGGGGTCATATTGCACTTCCTAGGGCTTCCACTAGATGTCAACAGTCTTTAGAACCTTGTTTCAGGCTTCTACTGTGAAGGATGAGGGAATGAGAGCTGTTTCAACCAGGTGTCTGGCAGAGTGCCATGAACTCACTCAGGCGCGCCCCCGTGAGAGGTAGCTGCGTTCCTTTTCGTTTCTAAAGACAAAGGAATTCTCCGGTTGAAACATTATTGAAGATTTATGTTAAAACATCCTAAAGATTGATTCTATACATCGTTTGACATGTTTCTACGAACTGTAATGGAATTGTTTTACTTTTCGTCTGGCCTGCGCATCATGAATTTGGATTTTTGAACTAAACGTACGAACAAAAAGGAGATATTTGGACATAAATTATGGACTTTATCGAGCAAAACAAACATTTATTGTGGAACTGGGATTCCTGGGAGTACATTCTGATGAAGATCATCAAAGGTAAGTGAATATTTATAATGCTATTTCTGACTTCTGTTGACTCCACAACATGGCGGGTACCTGTATGGCTTGTTTTTGTGTCTGAGCGCCGTACTCAGATTATTGCATGGTGTGCTTTTTCCGTAAAGTTTTTTAAAAATCTGACACAGCGGTTGTATTAATGAGAAGTTTATCTAAAGTTCCATGTATAATACTTGTATCTTTTATCAATGTTTATTATGAGTATTTCTGTAAATTGATGTGGCTCTCTGCAAAATCACTGGATGTTTTGGAGGCAAAACATTACTGAACATAACGCGCCAATGTAAACTAAGATTTTGGGATATAAATATGAACTTTATCGAACAAAACATACATGTATTGTGTAACATGAAGTCCTATGAGTGTCATCTGATGAAGATCATCAAAGGTTAGTGATTAATTTTATCTATATTTCTGCTTTTTGTGACTCCTCTCTTTGGCTGGAAAAAATGGCTGTGTTTTTCTGTGACTAGGTACTGACCTAACATAATCAGATGGTGTGCTTTCGTCGTAAAGCCTTTTTGAAATCAGACACTGTGGTGGGATTAACAACAAGTTTATCTTTAAAATGGTGTAAAATACTTGTATGTTTGAGGAAATTTTAATTATGAGATTTCTGTTGTTTGAATTTGGCGCCCTGCACTTTCACTGGCTGTTGTCAAGTGTATCCCGTTAACGGGATTTTAGCCGTAAGAAGTTAAAGTACTACTTATGTCGTTTTTTTGGGTATCTGTACTTTACTATTTATATCTTTGACTACTTTTACTTTTACTTCACTACATTCCTTAAGAAAATATTGTACTTTTTACTCCATACATTTTTCTCTGACACCCAAAAGTACTTGTTACATTTTGAATGCTTAGCAGGACAGGAAAATAGTCAAATTCACTCACTTATCAACCGAACTGGTCATCCCTATTGCCTCTGATCTGGCGGACTCACTAAACACAAATGCTTTGTTTGTAAATGATGTCTGAGTTTTGGAGTGTGCACCTGGCTTTCCGTAAATTAAAAAACAAGAAAATGGTGCCATCTGGTTTGCTTAATATAAGGAATTTGAAATTATTTATACTTTTACTTTTGATACTTAAGTATATTTTAAACCAAATAATTTGACTTTTACTCAAGTAGAATTTTACTGGGTTGACTTTTACTTTTACTTGAGTCATTTTCTATTAAGGTATCTTTACTTTTACTCAAGTATGACAGTTGGGTATATTTTCCACCACTGTACAATTGTACTTCCTCGCCAAAAGGAGGCTACCGATGAGGGGAGGACCGTCAACCGTTTGCCTACTAACGAATTAACACTATCCTCGACCACTTGACCACTTTATTGTTTTCCAGGTCACAGAGGAGAAAGACTTGTCCAAATGAGAAAAGGCCCTCCGCTCCTCGAAAGTCACTTTTCATCGAGGACGGTCATGTATACCCTACCTGAGTCCTTCGGAAGTGTTTTGAAATCTGCCACACCCCCTTTGATTCAGCTTTTGTTTTGTCGGAGGAGAAAGCATGCACACGTTTAAAACGATAAGTAGCATATTGTTTTTATCTATAAAGTGTTGTGCACAACTAACTTAATTTGTTTTAAGCACTTTACACATTTATTTTGGGATCCACACCTATAAACGGCATTTGCCTGATGACGTGCGAGTGGAGAAGCAGAATCTCATTTCATACAAGCTCATTTTCATCCATGTTCCCTCTCCTCGCCGCTGATTACCCTTGACCGTTTTCAAAAGGATACGAGAGAGGACGGAGGAGAGAGGATAGAGGAGTTGAGCAAATCTAATTGAGAATAGGCCCTGTGTGTATCGCTTAATACATCAGAGTGTTACAATGGTTGCCCCATGGATATTAATTCAAGTCACGCTGACCTCTCACCATTTATGATCTTTCACCCTCTAACTTTCATCATTATTCACGATTAATTCAGGATTATCCATAATCATGGTAGCATAGACATTAATGTAGAAGTGCTTAGAAACATATTCTATTATTATTTACAATAGAAGTGTCTCCAAAATTACACAATATATTATTTACCATTCATTTCTATTGGGCACAAAATAATCTGAAAACACAACCAAAACAAACTGCAAATGCATCCAACAAGTTTGTAGAGTCACAAGCTTGATGTAATCATTGGGTTCCAGGAATATGGGACCAAATACTACGCTTTTGACTATTTCATTTATAAGAATCGTTAGGGGTGTCAATGATTTTCACCCCTACTCTTTTGAGAAAAATGTTCCTTGTTGATCAAAATCTCTTTCTCTGAGCAATTGTATTAGTATAAAATAATATAATTTTCACTCCAGAAAATTGCGTAAAATATTGCTCAGTATTTGAATTATTTAAATTGTATATACAAAAGTATGTGGACAAGCATTCAAATTAGTGGATTTGGCTATTTCAGCCTCACCCGTTGCTGACAGGTGTATGAAGTCGAGCACACTGCAGTGCAATCTCCATAGGCAAATATTGCAGTAGAATGGCCTTAGTGAAGAGCGCAGTAACTTCTAAGGTGGCATCATCTTTTCACAATTTCTGACATTTAATCCTAGTAAATATTCCCTGTCTTAGGTCAGTTATGATCACCACTTTATTTTAAGAATGTGAAATGTCAGAATAATAATAGAGTGATTTAGCATTGCCTTTAAATTGTTTAACTTGGGTCAAATGTTTCGGGTAGCTTACCACAAGCTTAACACAATAAATTGGGTGAATTTTGGCCCATTCCTCCTGACAGAGCTGGTGTAACAACACATTTAGAATTACTGATGCTGGCACTAGATGTGTTCGTGGAAGCAGAACAACTTCTGTCGTCGACAGGTGCAGGTGTAGTACTGCTGGTAGTAGCAGTACTACCAGTAGAGCTGTTATGTGTCTCTTTGGACGCAGGGCTTACTTTTTAAAATAATTTTTCAATTTTCGAGCAAACGGAATGAGCAGCAGCTACGTTTGGCTACATACTGACCGTTAGTGGAATTCCCGCGAAAGAGTAACGGTTAATGAGATTGGATGTTCATTATTTGGTTAGGCTACCTGTATTTGACATTGTGTTGTTATTTCGTTTAACACTAGATGGTTTAATTTTATTTTTGGCAGTGAAAAGAGGCTACTCAGGCGAGGGGAAAAAACTCACCCAAATGTATAGCCCCGTTGGAAAATATGGACTGTTTGACAATGTGAAGAATTTAAAAAAATTCAAAACATTTTTAAATGTCAATCTCATTTTTATTTGGCGTACCCCAAACGGCATTGCGTGTACCCCAGTTTGGGAATACCTGGCCTAGTAAAAGTCCAGACCTAATCCGAATTGAGATGTGCCAGGATTTGCAATGAGCAGTTCATGCTAGAAAACCCACAAATGTCCCTGAGTTAAAGCAGTTCTGCATGCAAGAGTGGCCCAACATTACTCCACAATGATGATGTGAGAGACGGATCAACAACAACAAGAAGCGTTTGTTTGCAGTCATTGCAGCTAAAGGTGGCACAACCAGTTATTGAGTGTAAGGGGGCAATTTGTTTTTCACACAGGGGAATTGGTTGTTGCGTAACTGTGTTAATAAAATAAGTATCCTTTTTTTGGTTCTTTGCAAACTCAGGTTCCCTTTACCTGAAGATCTGTTAACATTCAGTGTCAAAAATATTCTAACATAGAGAAAATCAGAAAGGGGGCAAATACTGTAAGTATCTTAGCTTGTTCCTTTGGTCTTAATATTGTCTCTTGTGACAACCGAGCAGCTGATTTGGTTCTGGGTTCTAATTTGAGTCTGTAGGAAATGTTATAGAACCAAGCTGGAGCTTGTTATTTTTCACACAGTGTCCTCGGCCCTGGGAGCAGTGTTCTGGGATGTATGAGTAACTGAGGTGTTAGGACACCCGGGACACACAAATACAACCTCCAATCACACAGCTCTCCAATCAAAGTCACTGTGAGTCACCTATCTGTCTGGAGTTCACTGATTGTTCTGCCCACCTCAGTCTGAACTACAGCTTTGCAATGGTTGAAAGAAATGTAAAAGGACTTTGCAAACTAAAATGGAAACCTCCAGGTGTTCAGGGATGTTTAGCAGGGCTTTAGCAGGACAGTAGTTCACGTTTACCTCAAGCTCATGAATCATATATATTTTTTTACTGTACTAAATAAAAGACACCAATAACAGTGTTGACTGGAGTAGAATACGCTTAATCTCAACATATAGTAAATCTATTAGGCAGTGAAACACTGCCAGTAAAACTAAGCTGCTGACACTACTGTTGCATAGACACAGAAACACAGGGAATCCCTCCCTATAGCCCCAGAGTCTCATTTACTATAACAGCTCCCATTACATCAACAGTGAGCTAGATCTAGCATACCTATGCAGGCCATCCTCAATTAATTGTTATCATCATTTACTAACCCAGCCCTCACCCATCCTCAATTAATCGTTAGCATCATACGCTTACCCAGTTCTCCTCTCCCATCCATATTCAGAGTGGGGCTTATTATCCCAGTGAGGCAGAACAGAACAGCCTGGCTGGCTGGAGTTATAAGTCAGTGAGACAGTCCATGGTCATACAGATTAGTTATACTGTACTGCAGGAGGGCCCGGGCAGTCAAATCTGTGTGCTGGGAGCTTGTTTACTACAGCAAACTTTAATTAGGTCTGAGACATATGCATGCATAGAATATATTTACATCCTGTACAGTGCACTGCAATGCTCTGGTGTGTTACTGTGGATGGATAGATTTACTGTACATGGCATGGACATGTGAGGTGATTTGTAATTCAGTGTGGTCTAAGAGACATTATAACTCTGCAAATATTTGTTTTACTTGATGAAAACTCAAGGCAATGATCAAATGATCAATATATAAAGTTGAAGTTGGAAGTTTACATACACTTAGGTTGGAGTCATTAAAACTCGTTTTTCAATCACTTCACAAATTTCTTGTTAACAAACTATAGTTTTGGCAATTCGTTTAGGACATCTACTTTGTGCACGACAAGTCATTTCTCAACAATTGTTTACAGACAGATTATTTAACTTATATTTCACTGTATTCACTGTATCCAGTGGGTTAGAAGTTTACATGCACAGTCAACTTAGTGTCTTTAAACAACTTGGAAAATTCCAGAAAATTATGTCATGGCTTTAGAAGCTTCTGATAGGCTAATTGACAGCATTTGAGTCAAATCAAAAGAAATCAGCAAAGACCTCAGAATTTTTTTTGTAGACCTCCACAAGTCTGGTTCATCCTTGGGAGCAATTTCCAAATGCCTGAAGGTACCACGTTCATCTGTACAAACAATAGTACGAAAGTATTAACACCATGGGACCACGGAGCCGTCATACCGCTCAGGAAGGAGACGCGTCATAGAGATTAACGTATTTTGGTGCGAAAAGTGCAAATCAATCCCAGAATAACAGCAAAGGACCTTGTGAAGATGCTGGAGGAAACAGGTACCAAAGTATCTATATCCACAGTAAAATTAGTCCTATATCGACATAACCTGAAAGGCCGCTCAGCAAGGAAGAAGCCACTGCTCCAAAACCGCCATAAAAAAATCAGATTGCGGTTTGCAACTGCACATGGGGACAAATATCGTACTTTTTGGAGAAATGTCCACTGGTCTGATGAAACAAAAATAGAACTGTTTGGCCATAATGACCATCGTTATGTTTGGAGGAAAAAGGGGGAGGCTTGCAAGCCGAAAACACCATCCCAACCATGAAGCACGGGGGTGGCAGCATCATGTTGTGGGGGTGTTTTGCTGCAGGAGGGACTGGTGTCACACCATAGATGGCACACCATAGATGGCATCATGACGAGGGGAAATTATGTGGCTATATTGAAGCAACATCTCAAGACCTCAGTCAGGAAGTTAAAGCTTGGTCGCAAATGGGTCTTCCAAATGGAGAATTACCCCAAGCATACTACCAAAGTTGTGGCAAAATGGCTTAAGCACAACAAAGTCAAGGTATTGGAGTGGCCATCACAAAGCCCTGACCTCAATCGTATATAAAATTTGTCGGCAGAACTGAAAAAGCGTGTGCGAGCAAGGAGGCCTACAAACCTGACTCAGTTACACCAGCTCTGTCAGGAGGAATGGGCCAACTTATTGTGGGAAGCTTGTTGAAGGTTACTCGGAACGTTTGACCCAAGTTAAACAATTTAAAGGCAATGCTACCAAATACTAATTGAGTGTATGTAAACTTCTGACCCACTGGGAATGTGATGAAAGAAATAAAAGCTGAAATAAATCATTCTCTCTACTATTATTCTGACATTTCACATTCTTAAAATAAAGTGGTGATCGGAACTGACCTAAGACAGGCAATTTTTATTAGTATTAAATGTCAGGAATTGTGAAAAACTGAGTTTAAATGTACTTGGCTAAGGTGTATGTAAACTTCCGACTTCAACTGTATATTTTTTGTTTGTTTGTGGGAGATGTTTTTGGATACTATATCATGTACACTAAAGGACAGCCTTGCCGTCTCTTCCAGTGTCCCCCAAAGTTGCAATATTTTTCTTATTGCTAATGGTCAGACACATTTGAATACAGGTAATGGATGGAGGACGCACATATACAGTGGGGTCCATAATTATTGGGACCCTTAATAAGGATGAGCAAAAATTACTGTATAAAATAAATAATACAAATACTGAGCTATATTATGTTTTTAAAAATGGAATGGGGTTTAAGTCCAGAGACTGAGATGGCCATTGCAAAATGTTGATTTTGTGCACAATTAACCATTTCTTTGTGGATCTTGATGTGTGCTTGGGGTTTGTTTTGCTGGAAGATCCACTTGCCGCCAAGTTTCAGCTTCCTGGCACATGCAACCAGGTTTTGGCTTAAATGTCCTGGTACTTGATAACGTTCATGATGCAATTGACCTTAAGAAGGGCCACCAGACTGGTCTCCTAGACTAGACGTAACATAGTAAATGAAAATCAGGGACACTCAGCAAGACAATAACCGCAAGAACACATTAAAATGCACAAAGAAATTGCTAATACATTTTTTGGAGCATGCAAAATAGCTCTGTATTTTAATTATTTATTTTATACTGTCATTTTTCCTCATCTGTATCAAGGCTGTCGATCATTTTAGACCCCACTGTATCTGTTTTACCTTTTAGAAATGAAACAACTTTATGTACAGTGTCGTGTCTTTGGCTATGCCGGATTAAGTGATATGTCATGCTATTCTATAAAATTACGTCATAAAGGAAAACGTCCCTCGTGGATGGAACAGATATGACAGCTGGTTACACAAAAGAAAAGGGGGCTGGGTTTGAGTGAAAGAGCGGGAAGACTTGAGGAACAAAGGTACCAGCCATGCTATCGTAAATACAGTATCTTATGCATTCTAAATTACCGCCCATTTGGAAAAGGAAAATGCTATAAACATTTACTCTGAGCTGCGCTTCGGTAGGTTGGTGGTAGATGGAAGGCCGTGTTGCCCAACCGAGTCCTTTGTCCTTTGAAGAATGTCTCTGGTGGTAAATTGGATACGTTGTAGTAACGTCGTTGTGTGGTAGACAGGGTACTCTGTCTGTCCTTTCCTAGCCCACGTTTGCAGCTGCTGTTGCTAACTCAACGGCTAGGAGGTATCACTTCTGTAGTGAATAAGAGTTCAAAGTTCATACCATTCGCAACCAAACCTCACGCTGAGGTTGGCTTAGTTCTGTAGTTGACATGTTAGTCCTTTTAACGCAGAGGCTGCAGACCTCACGTACTTGGAACAGGAGGTTATATTGTCGTCAAGGCTTTATATAGGAAGGGAGAGGAGGGCGTGTTTGAAAAGTTTTATAACCCATGTTTCTTCACAGGGGTGGGCCACTGATTGAGCAGAGCCCGAACCTTATGAAAACCCAAATCTCTCATTTGGAAGCTAAAATTACATTTAATCTCTTCACCAATAATTGTATATTCAAACATTTAAATTGAACAACAATTCCATGTGACTCCGATAACTACAATGTGCAGACTTTCCACTGTAGAGTTTGTCATTCTATCATTGATCAGAATGTCTCAGATGACAACCAAACTGACATCATATTCATTAAGTACCACCGCATATGTTCAATTGGTCGGATTACCAGAATATAGTTCATTTCCCCCCACCTTCTGATGTTCCCAGAATTTCTATGTTAACCAAAGGATTTTCAAATGTCACATCAGTAGGGTAGAGAGAGGAAAAAGGGGGGAGAGGTATTTATGACTGTCATAAACCTACCCCCAGGCCAACGTCATGACAACAGTATGACTTCCTCAAATGGGGGACTAGATACTGTACCTTCAGAAAATATTCACACCTTTTTCCACATGTTGTGTTACGAAGTGGGATTAAAATGGATTTAAATGTTATTTTTTGTCAACGATCTACACAAAATACTCAGTCCCTATTGGGCAAAACATAACCCAAAACAAACTTCAAATCCATCCAATGAGTTTGTAAAATCACAAGCTTGATGTAGTCATTGTGTACAAGGAATATGGGACCAAATACAAAACTTTTGACTACTTTAATACACTATAAGTGAATTTGTCCAAATAATTATGACTTCCTCAAATGGGGGGACTAGATACATAAAGTGTTTACATAAAACAGATCAACTATCTGACCAAAAGTATGTGGACACCTGCTTGTCGAACATCTCATTCCAAAATCATGGGCATTAATATGGAGTTGGTCCCCCTTTGCTGCTATAACAGCCTCCATTCTTCTGGGAAGACTTTCCACTAGACTTGCTTCCATTCAGCCACAACGAGCAATAATGAGATCGGGCTATGATGTTGGGCGATTAGACTTGGCTCGCAGTCTGCGTTCCAAATCATCCCAAAGATGTTCGATGGGATTGAGGTCAGGGCTCTGTGCAGGACAGTCAAGTTCTTCCACACTGATCTCGACAAACCATTTCTGTATGGACCTCGCTTTGTGCACGGGGGTATTGTCATGCTGAAACATGAAGGGTCCTTCCCCAAATTGTTGCCACAAAGTTGGAAGTACAGAATTGTCTAGAATGTCATTGTATGCTGTAGCATTACGATTTCCCTTCACTGGAACTAAGGGGCCTAGCCCGAATCATGAAAAACAGCCCCAGATCATTATTACTCCTCCACCAAACTTTACAGTTGGCACTATGCATTGGGGCAGGTAGCAATCTCCTGGTATCCGCCAAACTAAGATTCGTCCCTCAGACTTGCCAGATGGTGAAGTGTGATTCATCACTCCAGAGAACGTGTTTCCACTGCTCCAGAGTCCAATGGAAGAGAGCTTTACACCACTCCAGCCGATGCTTGGCATTGCACATGGTGACATCTTAGGCTTGTGTGCGGCTGCGGCTTATCATGTTTATACTTGAGTGAATCACTCACATAATAGTTCCAGTTTTAGCAAGCAGAAGCAAGATTGAGAGCACTGTGTGTGTACTGCAGACTCAATGCTTAACACGCTGATATTTTACTATAATACATTTGGCATATAAGTCATAGCTTATGTTTTGTCTGTGAAAGTGACTAACAACTTTTTAGTCATTTAGCAGACACTTTTATCCAGAGCGATTTACAGGAGCAATTAGGGTTAATTGCCTTGCTCAAGGGCACATCGACATATTTTTCCTCTAGTCAACTCGGGGATTCAAACCAGTGATCTTTTCCCAACACTCTTAACTGCTAGGCTACCTGCCGCATGTCAGCTATTTAATGTGTGTGTATTTTTGGGGGCTTTTATTGTGATTCATAGACAATAGTCGGTTTGTTCATGAACATTTCATTTCCATTTCCTGACAGTAATAGTACTTTTATTGGTTACTCAGCACAATAGTTGACCAATAGTTCAAATATCCAGTACTTATGAGCAAAAGTTGAGTAATTTTTTTAAGATATTAGAGCTTACAACACTGTTGAAATGCTGGCATATTAGTTTAAACCGCTCTCTTAAAAGCTTTGCCTTTGAATGCGGAGGCTCAGCTCAAACTGTTGATTTTTAACGCCTACTGACTGTGTAGCCTTTTAGAGAATCCTGGCTTATTATCAGTTTTGCTCAAATAACTTAACTCCCCTGGGCAAGGTAATAAATTACATTGCTCCCAGTTACTCTCTGGTAGACCATAGATTTTTCTTCACATCGATAGTGCCCTTGGGTAAGGCTGAATTGACTGGTGGTAATACAAATGCAAGGTGAGCTCCTGGCTTATGGAAGGTTATACATTGGATGGAAAGATAACGAAGCATGGGTTCTCCTTACACACCCACTGGATCTTCTTTCACATTATCAACTGGATTGATTGTTTAATCCCAATACTATACTTCCCAGTTGAGATTAGGTTGAAATAAATGCCCCACGGACTGACTGCCATCTATACTTTGGCGAGCTGCTATTCTTCACACAAGTGCGTTATAAAATGTATGAGAATTGGAGGGCGAAGATGTGGCAAAGTTATGGTGATTGATTATCTCTGTGTTGATAATCTATATTCCTATTCAAAGTGGTTGAAATGGAATGTATTTTCTCAGCCCAATAATGTTTTGTCAGCATCAATAAAAGATGAGATTAGTTTAGAGTAACAATGTATGCCCCAAGGTCATGCCTAAGTTAGCCAAGATGTGAAAACAGTACTCGTTTAAATACTAGAGGAGAATCAGTCTGTAGTCATTGACCTGTTGAGAAGGTCTCTATTGACTACACTACAGTGTCTGGTGTATCGGAGTCAAAAATAATAAAACATTATTTAACATACAACATCAGCTTAGATTTAACACACGTTAGCAGCTGTAGGGTCAGTGCAGTGAAAGGATAGCTACTACCTGGTGTCAGTGGGGGAATTATCCTTGCTGCTGTTGCTGCTTCAAACGCAGCAATCTTCAAAGAAAAATTTTCATTTTTTTAAGAGCATTAACATACAGTATGTGGCTTGTGTGTGACTAAGGGAGACAACGAAGGAGAGAGGGAGGGAGAGAAGGTTTATGGATGCCTGTTGGTGTTTATTTGAGGAAATCAATCAAGTCCTGCAGCTGGCCTGAGGATGGAGTGGAGAGGAGGAGAGGAGGATCAGAGAGCCAGCTGCAATTACAGCTGATCCTGAGTGGTCCAGTGCTTCTACAGAGGCGGGCAAGAGAAAGGGGGAGAGAGAATTTGGGAATGAAGAGGGAAAAAGAGAGAGGGGGAGAGAAGGGTATGTGGGACCTCACAGATACAGCGAAGCAACTAAAAAGTAGAGTGGAGACTACTCTGAGAGAGAGACCTCTGGCTCTGAACATTACATAACTGATACTCTGAACCTGAATAAGGCAGAGAAGGGAGTGGAGGAGGCGTTATAGAAGAAAATGATGGGAAAGGACCATGAAGATCACAACGATGCGCATTAGGTGGAACCACACTGGTGCACCTCTTGTCCCGTGACCTGTCAGATTGTTAAGAGAAGGAACATTAGCATTTTGCTTCTAGACCTAAACTGAAATGAGTGACAGGACTCACCCACAAAAGAATAACATAGATAGACAAAACTAATGGTCCATCTCTCTTTGTAGTTAGACAGAATCCTAAACAGTCCTGTGTGGATTCACATCACAGAGAATCACAGGGAGAGCCTGTGAGTGTGAGCTCTCCCAGGGGGAGGGGCCGGGGGTGTGAGGTTGGGGAGATGAGTCTGGGAAGATAGGAGGCAGTCGCGTGGAGGAGAAGGAGATAGAGGGAAGAGGAGGGCACTGCCATCATGTCCCTCGGGGGAAGGGGTAGTATATCCCAGTACGGGGTACCAGTGGTCAGTAACGAGCGCAGGAACACGCGGGTGAAGAGGGCTGTCCACATCTCCAGCATTGTGGCTCAGGAGGTGAGTAGTGGGACTGAGACCTTATCTGTTACACTTTACGGGACCCACGGGCACTCTTGGTAGAGATGAAGGACATCCAAATAAATCCTTACTTTTAGGATTTTTTAAATTTGAACATTTGGTCTGTCAAGGATTATTGTTCAGTTAAACAGAGGCTAATTAATTGCTGTTGAAGGAGTTTCACAACTGTTATTTTGCTATGTGCATTTGCCTACATTATCTGTGTATTACCTTAATAGCGTATAGAGCCCATTACTCACCTGCGCAGGGTGCTTGAACAGTTTGTGTCATACCTGAGACTTATTCAAAGAAGATTCATATGTTTCCAGACAGTGTCATTATGAAGCCTATTCAGTTTGCTTCAGTCTGTAGAGGTTAGTTTAAAACCAGACAAGTTGTGGTTCCTTGGTGTGTTGTACTGTAATTAAGGCCCTTTTGTGTTAATTTGATCCATGAAAGTTTATTTTATGCTAACTCCAGTCAGTGTTGCTCCAACTCGAGGTGTCATAAAACAATGGACCCCCTCCCCAACGTAAAAACAGGGTTGGGGAGTAACGGATTACATGTAATTACTTTTAAATTCAGAAAAAAAATCTTTGACACTTCTCTGTTTTCTCAATGACATTCAAATCAGCATTGTTAAAAGGCGCAAGTTTAAGTTTGTTCCACCTGAGCGAGTCTGACCACAAGTCAGAGACCACTATGATGACACACCAAATGTGTTTGATGGATCGCAGGAAAAGAGCAGGAATAGGCTTTTGTAGGCTACAGTCCAAGCTATGTCTTCCAATGGTGCGACTGCTGTCGGCATCCAAAGATTATTCAACTTGAATACACGCTTGGAGGTGAGGATGACAGTAGTGGTGTAGTCTACGGGGATGCGGATATCACTTATTATTGATACCTACATACAGTAGCGCATTGATGTGAATCACACTGCTGCTCTCTCATTTAGCTATTTGCGTCTTACGGATTGTGGTTGTTGAGGATGGCTGTTCACAAATCTAAATGTGTATTTGAATCCAATAATGGTTGAAATCAAGAAGTTTAAGATGCCTATCAATCATTGTTTTTGAAACCAGTGGACAGCCAGTGAAAAATGCGCTCTTGCAACAGCTGCATAGTACGGATTCAAGCCTATGGAATAAAAGTGTGGCTTTTATTGCTCAATCTAATTCATGCTGTTAAAAAACAACCCATAGGCCTAATGGACACATGCTCAAACCTGCACACTTTTGATAGACTTAAAGGGGCAAACTGTAGTTGCTACATACATTTTTTGACTTATAAATGATATATACAATACCAGTCAAAAGTTTGGACACACCTACTCATTCAAGGGTTTTTCTTTATTTGTACTATTTTATACATTGTAGAATAATAGTGAAGACATCAGAACTATGAAATAACACATAAGGAATCATGTAGTAACCAAAAACAAATCAAAATATATTTTGGATTCTTCAGAGTAGCCACCCTTTGCCTTGATGCACACTCTTGGCAAAGCATGCCATTCCATGAGCGCAGCATTTATTTTTCAACTTGAATCAATGAGCCCAATCAATCCTCCATAAACAACACAGTAGGACTGGCTAATAAGTCCTTCGTTTTGGGGTCATGCTCACGTAAAACAACTTGGCTAATCTATACTTCCATATTTCCAATTCCTATTCTTGAAGATCAAGGGGTATACAATTTATTGGAATGACTGGAATTCTGATAGACTGTGGTTTTTAATGTAAAGATATAATTGAATTGGGTCCTGAGATCCTGAGATCCTCAAAAGGTTCTACAGCTGCAACATCGAGAGCATCCTAACTGGATGCATCACTGCCTGGTACGGCAATTGCTCGGCCTCCGACCGCAAGACACTACAGAGGGTAGTGCGTACAGCCCAGTACATCACTGGGGCTAATCTGCCTGCCATCCAGGACCTCTACACCAGGTGGTGTCAGAGGAAGGCCCTAAAAAGGCCCCAGCCACCCCAGTCATAGACTGTTCTCTCTACTACTGCATGGCAAGCGGTACCAGAGTGCCAAGTCTAGGACAAAATGGCTTCCCAACAGTTTTTATCCCCAAGCCATAAGACTCCTGAACTGGTAATCAAATGTCTACCCGGACCATTTGCACTGTTTGTCACAACTTGGGGAAACTCATGGGAGACTGTGTGGCTACATTACCATACCACTGTTTACATAATAGCCTCAGATATGAGGTTTACATCTAATTGTTGTATAAGATGAATGAGTGAGTATGATACTGTTTGTATAATTGTGTAATATGATTTTTGACTGTTTAATGAAGAAAAATCCAATCCCTTTTGATTTGATCTAAATCCGAGGACCCGCCCCTGAGCCCAGTTAGGGTCAGACATCCTGGGACAGCCCCTTTCTGCAATTCCGAATAAAAACCCAACTCTGATAAATTATCACTAGACCATGTTTTTCTCCATTAGGAGGGGAACGAAGGTTGTGGACAATTGCTGAATCTTTTAACCATACCACGTGGTTAAACTCTTAGACTATCTATACCGACAGAATAAGAACAAGTCTTTGATATTGATTACTAGTCTGCAGCTAGGAATTCGGTATCATTGAACACGAAGAACGACAACCGCCGAAACATCCACTCGATAACGAAACGAATGAATGTCACTCTGAACTATCTCCTCTAACCAAGACAGAGAGAGAGAGAGAGACGGACGAAACTCTCCAACAGAAACGAACTTTTCACCAGCGATCAAGACGACACACTGAGCATAAATATATATATATTGATTGCAATTGTTCCCGAATGAGTGAGCGTTCATGTGTAAAAGATTAGCATGTCAATTGTTATAATTATGAACTCTGTAGTGACTTCTTGGTCGACCCTCCATTTCCCCTTTGTCTAACAAGCCGCCATGCCGGTTTAGCCCAAATAGGGCATATTCTCCTACCATTTTAAGTTTGTTTGTTTGTTAATGCATTTCTGTGAATTACTTAGTTAGTAATAAATAAATGATTTAAGACAATTGATGTATGGATGACTCATAGTGAAGACTGGGTTCTTGCAGATAACCAACAATTTACGACGTTTGGAATGAGACTAACGTGAGGTGAAATAAATAAATCATTAATCAGAAGACTATTGATCAGATATGAAAATATCTGAAAGGTTATATTGGGAAATTATAACTTTGTAATCTGAATACTTTCCCTGGTGCCCCAACTTCCTAGTTAATTAGTTGCGTTATTATTTAGTTGATCGCGTAATAACTAATTACAGAGAATCTTTTATAAAAACGATAAGTCTTCAATTTAATGATAGTAAAGACACGACACCACTTTAGTTATCACTTTTGCCTTATGGCAAGGTGCTCCATCATGCTGGAAAAGGCATTGTTCGTCACTAAATTGTTCCTGGATGGTTGGGAGAAGTTGCTCTCGGAGGATGTGTTAATACCATTCTTTATTCATGGCTGTGTTCTTAGGCAAAATTGTAAGTGAGCCCACTCCCTTGGCCGAGAAGCAACCCCACACATGAATGATCTCAGGATGTTTTACTGTTGGCATGACACAGGACAGATGGTAGTGCTCACTTTGTCTTCTCCGGACAAGCTTTTTTTCCGGATGCCCCAAACAATCGGAAAGGGGATTCATCAGAGAAAATGACTTTACCCCAGTCCTCAGCAGTCCAATCCCTGTACCTTTTGCAGAATATCAGTCTGTCCCCGATGTTTTTCCTGGAGAGATCCTCCAAAAGTCTTCGCCTCACTGTGCGTGCAGATGCACTCACACCTGCCTGCTGCCATTCCCGAGCAAGCTCTGTACTGGTGGTGCCCTGATCCCACAGCTGAATCAACTTTAGGAGACGGTCCTGGCGCTTGCTGGACTTTCTTGGGCGCCCTGAAGCCTTCTTCACAACAATTGAACCTCTCTCCTTGATGATCCAATAAATGGTTGATTTAGGAGATGCAATCTTACTGGCAGCAATATCCTTGCCTGTGAAGCCCTTTTTGTGCAAAGCAATGATGATGGCACGTGTTTCCTTGCAGGTTACCATGGTTGACAGAGCAAGAACAATGATTCCAAGCACCACCCTCCTTTTGAAGCTTCCAGTCTGAGTTCGAATAACAATCAGCATGACAGAGTGATCTCCAGCCTTGTCCTCGTCTACACTCACACCTGTGTTAACGAGAGAATCACTGACATGATGTCAGCTGGTCCTTTTGTGGCAGGGCTGAAATGCAGTGGAAATGTTTTTGGGGGATTCAGTTCATTTGCATGGCAAAGAGGGACTTTGCAATTAATTGCAATTCATCTGATCACTCTTCATAACATTCTGGAGTATATGCAAATTGCCATCATACAACCTAAGGCAGCAGACTTTGTGAAAATTAATATTTGTGTCATTCTCAAAACTTTTGGCCACGACTGTACATACTACCTCAATCAGCCCGGTGTCTGTACCGGTGTCTGTATGTAGCCTCGCTACTTTTATAGACTCGCTACTGTATATAGCCTTGCTACTGTTATTTTTCACACTCTTTTTACTGTTGTTTTTATTTCTTTACTTACCTATTGTTCACCTAATACCTTTTTTGCGCTATTGGTTAGAGCCTGTAAGTAAGCATTTCACTGTAAGGTCTACACCTGTTGTATTCGGCGCACGTGACAAATAATGCATTTGATTTGATTTAATTGTATTATATGTAGTAGAAAGCGATGAGTTAGAATAAGCCTACATAACCAACCCATAAAGTAAAATTTAACATCCATATATGGCCAGCTATGTAAACGTTAACATTCATGTATCCTGCAATAGTCTTTCAATTTGTAACACACATTTTTGTCTTCTTCTAATGCCTCTTAAGGGGAAAATAATCTAAAAGTAATGGAATGTAATCGGATTACATTACTGCGTTTGGGTAATCCAAAAGTTACCTTACTGATTACAATTTTGGATAGGTAACTTGTAACTTTAACGGATTACATTTCGAAAGTAACCTACCCAACCCTGCGTCATAAATATTTTCACACAACCCTCCCCTTGTACTGTAAAAAAGTGCACACCCTCCCCCCTCGTAGATTTAATTTTAAATAATGTTTATGACCACAAATAACGATAACTGTAGGGACCCTGTGTTTATACTTCAGCATGCTTTTGTGGCACAGTAGATGCCACACAGGGCTGTAGACCAGAATGCTGAGGGTTTGCCGATCTCTCCCTGCCTGTTTCATTAGACCTACACTATGATCAAAGCGGGCTGCAGACAATGATCAGATGAAAATATGATCAGTGAAAATATATGCAACATTTTCCACCAACAGGTTTCTGTTCCAATGCAAATCATGCTGACTTCGGGTGCTTGAACATCATGGTTTGCGTTTTCAATACCATAAATCTGCACAGTTTGGATGCCTGAATTATATTTTGGACTAACGAGCGCAGGTAGTCTACAGGAGACATTTGGATAACTGGGCCTGCTAGGAGCATATGTGGCCACATTATTATAGGACAACTTGGGAAAATGATGATCTGCAACAGACAGCGCATCTCAGTACATAAAATACAGCCAGACTGGCCTGCTACTGTGGCTTTCTAGACCTTATAAACTGTCAGGAGTAGACCCACAACTGATCCAAATGGAATTTAATATTCAAACCACAGGGCTTTTTCTCCATTATTCAAATGACATTTTAACTACAGTTTACAGCCTAGAGTAGAATTTTGTACTCGCTTGAAAACAATAATGCAATTATTCATTGCATTGTGGTTTTATAGGCTAGTCTAGGTAAGATAATTCTATTGTCTCTAAACAAAATCAATAGGGGAGCTTTTTGAGCTGCGTGTCTCATGTCTTCACTGTTCTTTCATGCGCAATGACACACAAGTCCTCTCCGCTTACATTGAAAATGGGTGCAGCTTTGAATGATTTTATATGTGGTATGATTGCTAGTTATCATATTGCAGATCTGGACAAACGATCCACCTACCACTATTGTCACTATGAAAGGTGGATAGAAGGCAGGATAGACAGTTAGACTGGTAGACTATATTAGCCTGTGGTATAGTTAGTGTTTGGAAAAGTGTAGTGCATAATGGAACTAGCAAAACACCTTGATATAGGGGAGGTGCATGCAAGCAGATGAGGAAATATGTCTACAATGGAAGAAATTATATAGTAAAACCTGAAAAGGGGCGAATCAAAAAATTGATTACCCTCCCCTGTGCCCAATTTTAAAAAAATAAACACTTCCAAAATGACCAATACGAAGTAGAAAGGAGTTGGAGCACTCAACAACAAAAAAGGAGCGATTGATTTCTTTTAGCTCACTTTAATCCATTATGCACGATGCAAACGGGTGACTGAAGTTTCGTCGTCAAGCTGACGTCTTCCTCAGAGTGGTTTGGAACTCTCTTTCTTTTTGGTCTATTAACTCATTTTCCGCCTGGTGAAACTCCATCCCACCAAAACAGGCAGATATTTCAGGCGGTCTTTTCAAACAGCTCTTACACTAAAAGGGCATTATCAGCATTTTCACAATTGCACATTATTATTCCAACCTCATAGTGTGGAAATATATATATATATATACAGTGGGGCAAAAAAGTATTTAGTCAGCCACCAATTGTGCAAGTTCTCCCACTTAAAAAGATGAGAGAGGCCTGTAATTTTCATCATAGGTACACTTCAACTATGACAGACAAAGTGAGAAAAAAAAATCCAGAAAGTCACATTGTAGGATTTTTAATGAATTTATTTGCAAATTATGGTGGAAAATAAGTATTTGGTCACCTACAAACAAGCAAGATTTCTGGCTCTCACAGACCTGTAACTTCTTCTTTAAGAGGCTCCTTTGTCCTCTACTCGTTACCTGTATTAATGGCACCATCTTCCTCAGAGGAATCTGATGTGGTAAACAGATACTGCTATCATTACATGCTGGAATTGAGTGTCGTAAGTCTGCGAGAGTCAGTGTTTAGTTGTATCTTCTGCATGCCATTAATCTATCCATAGTGTTATCAGAAAGAATACAAGCCTCTTGCTGCAAAGCTTGGTGAATTTAAAACAAATCCAGCAATGTTTCGCAAAGGTGAAAAAATATAAATGTTTGCCTGCTGTCCAAAAAAGAGCAAAATGGGTCTCATGAGATTAGTTATAGTAATGGTTCATCATAGTAAGCTCCATACTTTGAGACACAGATAGGTTATGGTGTTGATAACCAAAGAGCTCATCTAACTAAGTATATGTAGCACATAGTGCACTGAAGGGGAGTTTCCCCTCTCAAGGCACCAACATCCATCTTGCCAAAACAGTGCCCTTGGCTTGAACACTGTACTCCATCAGGCAAATGTCAAATGGCATCCCATGTCCCAGGGGCCCTTGTGCGGGGAGATGTATTTCAGGCTGGGTAAGTGGGCTTCCCTTGTGCTGTGCGGTAAAGCAGAGGTGCTTGCTTGTTACTGTGACTAGAAGTTTCTACCACAAAAGGACAAATAGAGGTTTGGATGTTGGAACTATTCCCTCATTTACAATAGCCTGTTCATCGTCTACTGTATGTCAGTAATAATTTGCAAAGTTATGTCAATCCCCTAGCACTGGGTATAATATAATTTAGTAATTATATTGTCTTGCGGACAGATGTAGGATCTTAATTTGAGCCAGTTTGCTACAGCAGGAAAATGATCCTGCAGCAACAGGACATGTGGGTTATAATTAATGGACATTTTTGTAGAGGTTGATACATTTTACTGTAAGGGAAAATCAAGTGAGAAATTGCTAAAGTGGAAATTACAAACTTCAGAGACCTTTTTAAGCCTAAAATACACTACAAATGTATGTAAGATCCTATATCTGTACTGTCGTTAATGAGCGGATTTTAGTGTATGCTATGTATTTTTTTATGTTTCAGCTGGTATCCAACATTGGTCCATTAAGATGTCGCCGCAGGAGATGGCTGCCGTTTTACGGGCTCCTAACCAAGTGTGCTATTGTGTGTGTGTTTTAGTGTTATTTGTAACTTATTTTGTTTCTGCCACCGTCTCTTATGACCGAAAAGAGCTTCTGGATATCAGGACAGAGATTACTCACCTCGTACTGGACAAAGATTTTTTCTTTAACTAGTCGGACGCGAAGAATTGACTTCAGACACCCGACAAGGCCCAAATGCCTGTCATTCGCATGAAGAAGAGACGGAGATATCGGGGACGTAGGTCGCGATGCCTTGTAAGGATCTGACGGTGAGTGAGTAATCCGCCTTTACCATCAGTCCTATTAGCCAACGTGCAATCATTGGATAATTAAATGGATGAACTCCGATCAAGACTATCCTACGAACGGGACATTAATAACTGTAATATCTTATGTTTCACCGAGTCGTGGCTGAACGATGACATGAATAACATATAGCTGGCTGGGTTTCTCATGGCTGGGTATCTCATGATAAGCTGTTGACCACACTATTTACCAAGAGAGTTTTCATCTATATTTTTCATAGCTGTCTATTTACCACCACAAACCGATGCTGGCACAAAGACAGCACTCAACAAGCTGTATAAGGCCATAAGCAAACAAGAAAATGCTCATCCAGAGGTGGCACTCCTAGTGGCCGGGGACTTTAATGCAGGGAAACGTAAATCTGTTTTACCTAATTTCTACCAACATGTTACATGTGCAACCAGAGGAAAACAACTCTAGACCACCTTTACTCCACACACGTCTACAAAGCGCTCCCTCACCCTCCATTTGGCAAATCTGACTATAACTCTATCCTCCTGATTCCTGCTTACAAGCAAAAACTAAAGCAGGAAGTACCAGTGACTCGCTCAATAAGGAAGTGGTCAGATGATGCAGATGCTAAGCTACAGGACTGTTTTGCTTGCACAGACTAGAATATGTTCCGGGATTCTTCCGATGGCATTGAGGAGTACACCACGTCAGTCACTGACTTCATCAATAAGTGCATCTATGACATCGTCCCCACAGTGACCGTACGTACATATCCCAACCAGAAGCCATGGATTACAGCCAACATCCGCACTGAGCAAAAGGGTAAAGCTGCCGCTTTCAAGAAGCGGGGCTCTAACCCGGATGCTTATAAGAAATCCCGCTATGCCCTCAGACAAACCATCAAACAGGCAAAGCGTCAATACAAGACTAAGATTGAATCGTATTACACTGGCTCCGACGCTCGTTGGATGTGGCAGGGCTTGCAAACTATTACGGACTGCAAAGGGAAGCATAGCCGTGAGCTGGCCAGTGACACAAGCCTACCAGATGAGCTAAATAACTTCTATGCTTGCTTCGAAGCAAGCAACACTGAAGCATCCATGAGAGCATCAGCTGTTCCGGATGACTGTGTGATCACGCTCTCCGTGGCTGATGTGAGTAAGACCTTTAAACAGGTCAACATTCACAAGGCCGCAGGGCCTGACGGATTACCAGGACGTGTACTGACAAGTGTCTTCACTGACATTTTCAACCTGTCCTTGACCGAGTCTGTAATACCAACATGTTTCAAGCAGAACACCATAGTCCCTGTGCCCAAGAACACCAAGGGAACCTGCCTAAATGACTACTGACCCGTAGCACTCACGTCTGTAGCCAGGAAGTGCTTTGAAAGGCTGGTCATGGCTCACATCAACACCATCATCCCAGAAACCCTAGACCCACTCCAATTTGCATACCACCCCAACAGATCCACAGATGATGCAATTTCTATTGCACTCCACACTGCCCTTCCCACCTGGACAAAAGGAACACCTACGTGAGAATGCTATTCATTGACTACAGCTCAGCGTTCAACACCATAGTGCCCTTAAAGCTCATCACTAAGCTAAGGACCCTTGGACTAGACACCTCCCTTTGCAAATGGATCCTGGACATCCTGACGGGCTGCCCCCAGGTGGTAAGGGTAGGTAACAACACATCTGCCACTCTGATCCTCAAAATGGGGACCCTCAGGGGTGCGTGCTCAGTCCCCTCCTGTACTCCCTGTTCACTCATGACTGCATGGCCAAGCACGACTCCAAAACCATCATTAAGTTTGCCGACGACACAACAATGGTAGGCCTGATCACTGACAACGAAGAGACAGCCTATGGAGAGGAGGTCAGAGACCTGGCAGTGTGGTGTCAGGATAACATTCTCTCCCTCAATGTGATCAAGACAAAGGAGCTGATCGAGGACTACAGGAAAAGGCGGGCCGAACAGGCCCCTATTAACATCGACGGGGCTGTAGTGGAGCGGGTTGAGAGTTTCAAGTTCCTTGGTGTCCACATCACCAATGAACTATCATAGTCCAAACACACCAAGGCAGTCTTGAAGAGGACACGACAATGCCTATTCCCCCTCAGGAGACTGAAAAGATTTGGCATGTGTCCCCAGATCCTCAAAAAGTTCTACAGCTGCGCTATTCAGAGCATCCTGACCGGTTGCATCACAGCCTGGTATGGCAACTGCTCGGCCTCCGACCGCAAGGCACTACAGAGGGTAGTGCATACGGCAAAGTACATCACGGGGCCATGCTTCCTGCCATCCAGGACCACTATATCAGGCGGTGTCAGAGGAAGGCCCTAAAAATTGCCAAAGACTCCAACCACCCTAGTTATTGACTGTTCTCTCTGCTACCGCATGGCAAGCGGTACCGGAGTGCCAAGTCTAGGTCCAAAAGGGTTCTTACCAGCTTCTACCCCAATGCTATAAGACTCCTAAACAGCTAATCAAATGGCTACCTGGACTATTTGCATTGTCACCCCCCCCCCATTTTTACGTTGCCTCTACTCTCTGTTTATTATCCATGCACATACTCAGTCACTTTACATGTACCTATTACCTCAACTAACCTGTGCCCCCCGCACATTGACTCTGTACCAGTACCCCTGTATGTAGCCTCTCTACTGTTATTTTGTTGTTGCTCCTTAATTATTAGATATTTCTCAGTTATTTTTTAAATATTTTTTTTAAATAACTTGAGTTGATTTTAGTAAGTACTTTCTTGACACTTATTTTTCTTAAAACTGCATTGTTGGTTAAGGGCTTGTAAGTTGGCATTTCACTGTAAAATCTACACCTGTTGTATTTGGCGCATGTGACAAATACAATTTGATTTGTTTATCAGAAACCTAGAGTGCAGATACTGAACATTTATAGAACAGAATAGAATAACACTTCAGTCTCCCACATCTGAAGTCACTCATAAAATCTGCCCAATAACAGAGTGGCTAAAGCTAACTTGTTGTATTACTGTTATTGCTCTGTGAGTCTGAATAAACCCAGTCCACTGTTGCCTCCCTCTGATGACTCATAATGATACGGCACTTTGTAAAGGAGAATGGGAGAAGATATTTTCACAAGGGTAGCGCTGTTCACGAGAACCCAAGTCAGGTCTTTGCTGGCATAGAATGTTGAAGTAGAATGGGGGATCATCTGTTTCAGGGTGCATCCCAAATGTCACCCTACGCCTTTAGTGCACTACTTTTGACCAGGGCCCATAAGGCTGTGGTCAAAAGTAGTGCACTACACTGAGTGTACCACACATTAGGAACTCAACAGTTTCCCCTGTGAATCATGAATGGTCCACCACCCAATGGACATCCAGCCAACTTGACACAACTGTGGGAAGCATTGGAGTCAACGTGGGCCAGCATGCCTGTGGAACGCTTTCGACACCTTGTAGTCCATGTCCTGACAAATTGAGGCTGTTCTGAGGGCAAAACAGGGTGCAGCTCAATATTAGGAAAGTGTTCTTAATGTTTTGTTACACTCGGTGTATATAGGGAATAGGATTGGCATTTGGGACACAGACGTTGGGTGCACTTTAGGTCATGCACTGTTACAGCTGGTTGGACTAATCTAGAGTGTTGATGAGGTTGGAGGCAGATGAAGGCCCCATCCCTCTTGCTATTGGATGGCTGCCAAGGACTCTGACCTGCTTCAAGGGGAGAGTCAGGGTTTGACTCATCTGGCCTGGAGATGCTTAAGGACCGAGAGAGGAGGTGTCGAGCTGTGATTAATAAGGCATGGTGACATGAATCCGGTTGACTGGTGGTTCCATTCTCGGAACCATCAGTCAGAATGACAAATCTCTGTAGAGATGCTGATTGAATCCATCTCCCGAACCCCCAAAGTCCCCAAATCACTTATTTTCAATTTAGGATGAAATCAACAGAGAGCAAAATAATCCATCAATATCTACTGTAGGAAGAGCACTGGAGAGGTATAGCAAGATGCAGTCTGAACTGAAATGTTCATTTTCAGTTTGCAATTGAGGGTAGGAAACAGATACTGACAACATATCCACTTGTTACTCATTTGTGAAGTGCGCAAACAAACATATGAGAAGAGGAGACTCAGTGGTACAAGATAGTCAAGCATCCAGCATTTAAGGATGCTGTACTTTGCTGCAGGGAACTTTACACATGGTTTCCTCTAATAGTGTGATGTGGTGTTTGTCTAGACTCAACAAAGTTATGAGAACTCTGCTCTGAAGACATGTCTAATTATGAGTAATTACTGAAGAATAACACAAACATTACCATCAACAACACAATAAGTACTAGTAGTAAAAGATGGCGCCGAAGAACATGGCTGACATTTTACATTCTCCCAACCAATTGTGCAATTTATTTAATTTTTTTGCGTTTTGTGTAACTTATTTTTTTTCTTATTGTGTTCATAATGTTGCTGCTACCGTCTCTTATGACCGAAAATAACTTCTGGACATTCTGGACAAAAGCGATTACTCAACGTGGACTGGAAGAAGCTTTTTCCTGTAACGAGTCTGACGAGAAGGACATCCTGCTTTCACTGGAACAGGCCCAGATCCACGCCTTTCGCGTGAAGAAAAAACGCCAGAAAAGGGGACGCAGATCGGGGATCCATCTGAGAATCCGGAGGCGAGCGAGTAAACTCCCAATGCCTTCCATTCTCCTTGCTGACGTACATACTATTAAGATTATCCTACCAACGTGACATTAAAAACTGTAACATCTTATGTTTCACCGAGACGTGGCTGAACGAAGAAACGGACAATATAGAGCTGGCGGGAATTTCCATGCACCGGCAGAACAGAGACGCTACCTCTGGTAAGACGAGGGGTGGGGGTGTGTGTCTTTCTGTCAATAACAGCTGGTGTGCGATGTCTAATATTAAAGAAATCTCGAGGTATTGCTCGCCTGAGGTAGAGTACCTTATGATAAGCTGTCGACCACACTATCAACCAAGAGACTTCTCATCCGTATTATTCATGGCCGTCTATTTACCACCACAAAGCGAAGCTGGCACTAAGACCGCTCTCAACCAATTCTTTAAGGCCATAAGCAAAGAAGAAAAGGCTCACCCAGAAGCGGCGCTCCTAGTGGCCGGGGACTTTAATGCAGGAAAACTTAAATCAGTTTTACCAAATTTTTACCAGCATGTGCAACCAGGGAAAATAAAATCCTAGACCACCTTTACTCCACATACAGAGATGCATACAAAGCTCTCCTCCACCCTCCATTTGGCAAATCTGACCACAATTCTATCCTCCTGATTCCTGCTTACAAGCAAAAACTAAAGCAGGAAGTACCAGTGACTTGCTCAATACGGAAGTGGTCAGATGACGCGGATGCGACACTACAGGACTGTTTTGCTAGCGCAGACTGGAATATGTTCCGGGATTCATCCAATGGCATTGAGGAACACACCACCTCAGTCATCAGCTACATATCCAAACCAGAAGCCATGGATTATAGGCAACATCCGCATCGAGCTAAAGGCTAGAGCTGCTTTCAAGGAGCGGAAAACTAATCCGGACGCTTATAAGAAATCCCGCTATGCCCTCAGACAAACCATCAAACTGGCAAAGTGTCAATACAGGATTAAGATTGAATTCTACTACCCCGGCTCTGACGCTCGTCGGATGTGGCAGGGCTTGAAAACTATTACCGGACTACAAAGGGAAACCCAGACGCGTGCTGCCCAGTGACGCGAGCCTACCAGACCAGCTAAATGCCTTTTTATGCTCGCTTCAAAGCAAGCAACACTGAAGCATGCACAAGAGCACCAGCTGTTCTGGATGACTGTGTGATAACGCTCTCGGTAGCCGATGTGAACAAAACCTTTAAACAGGTCAACATTCATAAAGCCGCTGGGCCAGGTGGATTACCAGAACGCGTACTCAAAGCATGCGCGGACCAACTGGCAAGTGTCTTCACTGAGATTTTCAACCTCTCCCTGACCGAGTCTGTAATACCTACATGTTTCAAGCAGACCACCATAGTCCCTGTGCCCAAGGAAGCGAAGGTCACCTGCCTAAATGATTACCGCCCCGTGGCACTCACGTCGGTAGCCATGAAGTGCTTTGAAAGGCTGGTCATGGCTCACATCAACAGCATCCGCCCGGACACCCTAGACCAACTCCAATTTGCATACCGCCCCGACAGATCCACAGATGACGCAATCTCAATCGCACTCCATACCTCCCTTTCTCACCTGGACAAAAGGACACCTATGTGAGAATGCTGTTCATCGACTACAGCTCAGCGTTCAACACCACATTGCCCACAAAGCTCATCACTAAGCTAAGGACTCTGGGACTGAACACCTCCCTCTGAAACTGGATCCTGGACTTCCTGAAGGGCCGCCCCCAGGTGGTAAGAGTAGGCAATGACACATCTGCCACGCTGACCCTTAACACTGGGGCCCCTCAAGGGTGTGTACTTAGTCCCCTCCTGTATTCCCTGTTCACCCACGACTACGTGGCCAAACACGACTCCAACACTATCATTAAGTTTGCTGATGACACAACAGTGGTAGGTCTGATCACCGACAATAGAGAGGAGGTCAGAGAACTGGCAGTGTGGTGCCAGGACAACAACCTCTCCCTCAATGTGAGAAAGACAAAGGAGCTGATCGTGGACTACAGGAAAAGGCTGAACAGGCCCCCATTAACATCGACGGGGCTGTAGTGGAGCAGGTCGAGAGTTTCAAGTTCCTTGGTGTCCACATCACCAACGAACTAGCATGGTCCAAACATACCAAGACAGTTGTGAAGAGGGCACGACAAAACCTTTTCCCCCTCAGGAGACTGAAAAGATTTGTCATGGGTCCCCAGATCCTCAAAAGGTTCTACATCTGCACCATCGAGAGCATCCTGACCGGTTGCATCACCGCCTGGTATGGTAACTGCTCGGCATCTGACCGTAAGGCGCTACAGAGGGTAGTGCGAACGGCCCAGTACATCACTGGGGCCAAGCTTTCTGCCATCCAGGACCTATATAATAGGCAGTGTCAGAGGACAGCCCATAAAATTGTCAGAAACTCCAGTCCCCCAAGTTATAGAATTTTTTTCTCTGCTAGCGCACAGCAAGCGGTACTGGAGCGCCAAGTCTAGGACCAAAAGGCTCCTCAACAGCTTCTACCCCCAAACCATGAGACTGCTGAACAATTCATAAAAATCGCCCCGGGCAATTTCCATTGACACCCCCCCGTAAACTAGTGCTGCTTGCTGTTTGTTTGTTACCTATGCATAGTCACTTCACCCCCACCTACATGTACAGATTACCTCAATTAGCCTGTACCACTGCACACTGACTCGGTACCAGTGCCCCCTGTATATAGCCTCGGTATTGTTATTCTTATTGTGTTACTTTTTATTATTACTTTTTATTTTAGCCTACTTGGTAAATATTTTCTTCTTCTCGAACTGCATTGTTGGTTAAGG
This sequence comes from Salvelinus sp. IW2-2015, assembly GCF_002910315.2. Lineage (NCBI taxonomy): Eukaryota > Metazoa > Chordata > Actinopteri > Salmoniformes > Salmonidae > Salvelinus > Salvelinus sp. IW2-2015. Next base: position 23,646,612 of record NC_036871.1, read on the forward strand.
GCTTGTAAGTAAGCATTTTACGGTAAAGTCTACACTTGTTGTATTCGGCGCATGTAGCAAATAAAGTTTGATTTGATTAGTAAGACAACAGCAAGAAGTACAGGTGTAGTTTACAACTGTCATTGCAGTAGTATTTGTAGTTAAGTTAGGCAGGGTGGCCCTCTGTTTCTGCTCTCTTGCCAACTGCTTATGGAATTGCATTTGGCTCGACGATGATAGCAATGGAGTTGACAAAAGCACAAACAGATCTGGGACCAGGCTAATAATAATATAATAGGCTGTAGTAACAATACTTCAATACTCCAATGCTGTAGCACAGTACCAGTGGTTAGTAATACAGTAGTAGCAGTAGCCTTAGTAACAGGCTTATTTGGGTCCCATGTCATTTGCCTGACAGTATAACTTGTACCCACATTAGTTCCAGCTGTGCAGAGTACTTAGCAGTATCCCTGGACAGATGTAATGAGCTGAGGGATAATAGTTTCTGCCTCAATAAATACCCAGCAATAAGAGTATGTTATTTGCTGCTCTGCTGCATCAAAGTTGGAATCGAGAGACAGCATCAATCTCCAGGCCATCAGACTGTTAAATAGCCATAACTAGCCGGCTACCACCCGGTTACTGCCCTATATACTTAGACATGGAATCACTGGTCACTTTAATAATGGAGCACTAGTCACTTTAATAATGTTTACATACTGATTTACTCATTTCATATGTATATACTGTATTATATTCTAATGTATTTTAGTCAATGCCACTCCGACATTGCACGTCCTAATATTAATATATTTCTTAATTCCATTATTTTACTTTTAGATTTGTGTGTATTGTTGTGAATTGTTAGATACTACTGCACTGTTGGAGCTGGGAACACAAGCATTTCACTACACCTGCAATAGCATCTGCTAAATATGTGTATGTGACCAATAAAACGTGATTTGATTTGCTCTGACATCATGCTCTACTTCTCCTCAATTCTCTTTCTCTTAGTCCCTCCTTCCTTTTCCACATGACACTTATGGTGTCACTTGCGGCTGTGTTCCATTCCTCTGTATCATATCATGTTCACCACAGCCTGTTGTTTTTCTTTTAGAAGGTGAGCCCCGGCACACTCTCTTGATCGCTCTTTTTTGCCCCCTCTCTCTCCACTGTTCTCTTTTAGAGGCAGAAGGGGTCATACCTTTTCCATTCTGCATCAGACCGTATCTAGACCTAACGTAAGAAACACACCTGTGCACTTACTGGGCGTCCTGTAGTCTACTAATACCACGTGTTCACTAGCAAGCAGTGCTGCGCGGTGAAACACTGCTTCCCATTCAGTTTCAATGGAAGGAAAGAGGTGAGAAGCGGAGAGGGCGGGGGACCTTTGGGCGGCGCGAAGATGGCGTGGGAGACAGTGAAAAAGTTAAACTTTTCTCAACTTTATGCAAATCACCAGTAGCGACAGGTTACCATTATGAATTTGACACTATACGACCCAAGGCTGGAGACTTTCTTCAGCAAAAATGGCTGACAAAAATACTAGGATGAAAGCAAATGTAAGTGATTATAACATCATAGCGAGTCATGCAAAAAATATACAGTTGAGAGTAGAGGTCGACCGCTTATGATTTTTCAATGCCGATACCGATACCGATTTATTGGAGGACAAAAAAAGCCGATACCGATTAATCGGACGATTTATTTAAAAAAATATATATAATAATAATATATATACTGTATATATATATCATACACAAATACACATTTTTGTAATAATGACAATTGCAACAATACTTAATATAATATATAAATACAAACACAATACTTAATATAATACATAAATACACACACACGCACACAACAAGCACAGAATACAATTTTTTAAATAAAAGACCCCAAAACAAAAAAGATCACATGCAAATTAGATGAAATACAGAATGCATTTGAATCGTATTACACAAATCTGTACAAGCAACCAGAGAAGGCAGATGCACAGACAATAGAGCACTTTTTGATCTCACTTGATCTCCCCTCAATTGGGACAGAGCAAAATGATAGACTAACTTTAGAAATATCCACCGAAGAAATGAATAAAGCAATATCTCAACAAAAAGTCAACAAGTCTCCAGGCACTGATGGCTTCCCTTCAGAATGGTTCAAGACCTTCAGAGAACAATTAGCACCTCTACTTAAGGCCTGTTTTAACTGGACTCTGAGGGAGGGGGGTCTCCCACCGTCATGGAGAGAGGCCATCATATCTGTAATCCCAAAAGAGGGTAAAGATAAGAAAGAATGCAGTTCATATAGACCTATCGCAATTCTTAACACAGATTATAAACTATATGCATCAATAATAGCCAAAAGAATGGGGAACATAATCCCAGAATTGATTGACGGAGATCAAACTGGTTTCATACAAAATAGGCAGACACAGGACAATATAAGGAGAACACTACATGTCATGGACCACATTACTCAGAATAAGACAAGTGCAATATTAATCAGTCTAGGTGCAGAAAAAGCATTTGATTCAGTGGGATGGGATTACCTATTCCAAGTTATGGAAAGATTTGGTTTCAACAAAGAAGTGATACAGTGCATCAAAACACTGTATTCATGTCCGACCGCTAGAATAAAGATAAATGGACATTTGACACGAACGATAAAATTAGAGCGAGGGGCAAGACAAGGCTGTGATCTTTCACCCACGCTCTTCTCCTTGTATCTCGAACCATTAGCACAGGCAATAAGACAGGACCCAACCTTAGAGGGAATAACAATAAGAGACAGTGAACATAAGATATGCATGTATGCTGATGACGTTCTGTTATTCCTTAAAGACCCAGGCTCAAGTGTACCTAGATTGATGGATGTTCTACAAACATTTGGAACATATTCAGGGTATGTGCTTAACGTACACAAGACCCAAGCCCTGGTATATAATTATACCCCACAGGAAGAGCTGAAGAGTAGGTATAACTTCACCTGGACCTCTTCATCCATTAAATATCTTGGAGTATACCTACCAAAAGATACACCCAAACTTTATTGCATGAATTACGATCACATCAACAAGAAAATATATGATGACCTAGACAGGTGGAACTCACTTCCCTTAGATCTTAGTAGTAGAATTGAAACAATCAAAATGAACATCCTGCCGAGGTTATTGTATTTGTTCCAATCACTGCCCATAGAAATCCCACCTAAACAGTTTAGGGAATCGGATAAACGGATATCAAGGTTTATCTGGAACAGTAAGAGACCAAGAACTAGATATACAACATTACAATTACCAAAAAACTGTGGGGGTATGGCCTTACCAAACCTAAAAGATTATTATGTGTCAGCCCAATTGAGACCCCTGGTTTGTTGGTGCAATTCAGAATACGAATCCAAATGGAAAGACATCGAGACTACTTTGACAGAGATACCCATACAGTCAGTTTTGGGAAATAAGGACATGGTAAAAGAAATATACAATAGACAAAATCAGTCGATTAATTTCTCTCTGAAGACATGGTTTAGGGTAGTTAAGCAAAATAATTTAGACAGAGAGATCAAACTGCTGAGTTGGCCCGCATACGACCCCAGCTTCATCCCTGCAACTCAGGAGAGCAGATTTAAACAATGGACGCAGAAAGGCATCACATCATTCAGTACAATTATAAGGAATGGGGACCTAGATAACTTCCAGGACTTAAGTAAAAAACATGGCTTGGATAAACAAGATTTTTACAGATACCTATAAGTCCGACACTATTTCTTAAGGGAGATAAAAGTGACTGACCCTCGAGCACCTCCAAAATTAATCCAAGTATTCACTAACGCATACAACTTGGGGAGTAACAAATCTCTACTTGGGTATTCAATCCTCAAAGAAACATTCTACAAACTATATTAAAAAGAAATGGGAGGAGGAACTTAACATTGAAATAACTGATGAAACATGGTTGAACATATTAGAGACTCAACAAAGCTCCACCAACTCAAGATCATGGAGAGAATTCTGCTGGAAGAATGTTATACGTTTCTTCATAACACCTAAACTGAAATCAAAACAGACTGGCTCACCACACCCTTGTTGGAGAGAATGCGGTCTATTGAGGGCGGACCACTCTCATATCTTTTGGTCCTGCCCCGCAATCGAAACTTACTGGGGAGAAATAAGATCTAACATTGGAAAAATAATGGGATTTGACATAGAACAAACATTCATTTCTTTGTACTTGGGTGAAATACCTGATAACTTACACAATAGAGAAAAGTACCTCTTGAAGGTCCTACTGGCAGCCAGTAAAAAGGCTATCACTAGGAAATGGCTACAAAAAGACCCTCCCACAGTGACACAATGGATAGACATTGTAGAAGAAATACACCACATGGAGCGTATGACCTTCGCTTTAAGAACTCAACAGGAGAGAGGTCAGGATTACTGGGAAAAATGGGTTTTGTACTTGGAAAAGGTCTAATTCAAAGATGCCGATAACTAATATGATGATATGATGATGAAGGTATGACGTGCACTGTAACTGCCAGATCTTTTTTGTTATTTTATTTTACTTTATTTGTACTTTCTTTGTGTTCCTACAATAAAAACAAAGTATAAAAAAAGAAAGAAATAAAAAAGCGCTGTCTCATGCGTTCTTGGAGGAAGTTGTTGATCCTGATTGCCAGCATTATAAGGGACTCGCGGTCCTCTCCCAGTTCATCCTTTATGGAGTTACACAAACCCTGGTGGAAAGCGGCGAGAGTGCGGAACTCAATGGCGAAGTCAGCCACTGGTCTGGCCCCTTGGCGGATATTGAACAGTCGGCTGGCCACTTCTCGTCCGCCGCCTGGGTGGTCGAAGACTCGTCGCAGCTTGTCAGTGAAGGCTAATAATGAGCTGCAGGATGGTGGCTACTGTTCCCACACCGCCGTTGCCCGCGCCAGGGCCTTGCCCAAGGGTAGAGAGATGATGTAGGCGATCATGGCCCGATCGGTTTGGAATGAGGACTGTAGCTCGAACACCAGAGAACACGAAGTAAGGAACCCCTTGCAACCTCCCAGGTGGCTGTCATACCGCTTGGGGGCTGGGATCTTGGGTTCCTGGTGCAGGTTCCCTGGAGGAACTACGGAGACACCTGTAGCACTGGGCGATGAGACTTGGGCATTTACTCCTCCTGGCTTGAGGTTGGACTGTGGTTGTAGGGAGTCTGTAAGTGCCCAGAGGATCTTTGATATTTGGGAGAGTTGTTCTTGCTGCTTGGTGGGTTACAACATTCTTGATCTGGGTGATCTCTGCTGGGTCCATGTTAAGGCAAAAGCTTACTGTGACGTGATGAGGTTGGACCCAGGCGCAGAGAAGAGACCAGACGAGGAATCAGTGGTTAAGGTTAAACACTTTACTGAGAAACCGTTGCCGCAGGATCACAGTACACTAGACTAACAACAACCATTAAGTCTGGAAACCTCACTCAGGAAACGACCACACACACAGTAACCAATTCAAGCTCCTGCAAAGGACAAAAGAAAAGACTCCTTTTTTTACGGAAATCCTAATGAGTAAATAGGACACACCTGAGTGGCGTTAATATCTCTAGTACGATCTCTGCCGCCCTTTGGTGACAGGTGGAACCATGACAATTACTCTTTACCCTTCTATTAACCAGACCTTCATACAAACTTGTTATGCTGTATTCTTGACGCACAATCAAACGTGCTGCTATATGCTACCAAATGCTGCCAGCACACCCACAAGCGAGCCACTCTGGGTAGCCTAAGCGGCACGCTGCAATTTACCATGTGCTAGTGAACACGACCCGTAACAAATCAATTGTCCCAGTTGCAACGCATTTAGTACATGTCCCAGTTGCAAAATTCCCTGGAGGATCCCAGGAGCGTTTGTCCTCCTTGGAGTACAAAGTAGAATATTCAAACTATGCAAGAGGAGGGAGAGCTGATTTCAGCTGAACACCAAGACATCAGAGAGTAACCAGAGATCTGAAGAGAGCTGATGGTGGTGGAACTAAAGAAAACATCTCAGGGAGACCTGCCACCAGGTACCTGGGTATTTGTTAACGGTGACACTTCTGGAAGAGAGGATCACATCAGTGTCCTGTCAGGACGATGGGACCAGGAGGCTTGGGAGGGATGCAGGTTTGGTGCTGGGCTGAGGTCGGGGAGCCTTGTTGCTGCCTGTCCCGTGGCATGATGTCTATGACAATGTTTGCTGGTGTGAGGGGTTCCTTTGAGGGGAACGAGGGGAAATGACTGCCTACTCTGGGTTTGAAGCTGTTGAACAAGTTTCTTTGCTTTACTTTTCGTCCTGCTGGTTCTCCCACACCTGGCCTATTGGACGGAAATAGTCCGTGACTCTCAGAAAGGGCAGATAGGTGAAGGGAGGTGGGGAGGAGGTTAGAGAGAGGGAGTTTGTGGCAGGTTGGGAGGCTGTGAAATGAGGGAGACAGGGTAAGCCCTATGGTTTAGGCTAGGGGGACACGAGTGAAAATATAAATGATCAAATATCAGTATATTAACATGTCAATGTTTTATGAAAATCCTGTGGAATTAGCTTTTTCTCACAACTGATAATTAACATGGAAATCACTTTGGTGACCGAAAAAGTTGCCCATATTCCAGTAAATCACACTCCCAGTCATGAAAGGATACGTCATAGCCCAGATACAGGAATAGAAACATGAATAAAAAATGGTCTTACTTCTCAACTGGGTTGTCGATAGCAAGAGCCTTAGTGCTGCTGTTATGTTCATTACTGTGGGTGGGGAAAGTTTGATGTTCTCTGTTCAAGCTAAAATGTAATTAATTTGCTAGCTAGCTATTTGCTGCCTGTTCCGGATGTGCTGTAATTTCTCATTCCGACTGATACGTAATGAGCAGGAGAAATATCTAATGATAATGTAAGTTAATCATGTTTGCGTGTTTCTGGCTTTCAGAGTCTTTGCATGTGTACGCTATGTGTGAAGCAGTCTGTCGGCCTACAGTGGATTAATAGACTTTAAAGGAATGATTGAAATCACTTTCTATCATGGAGAATAATTCACTTGGCAGTTAGGTACTTGACGGATTTACAGTTCTGTAATAGACAGTGGAATCATTAGTTTTGGCCAGCAGTTTCCCAGACAGGGCCAACCATCAGATATACTTGAGTGAGTTCTGATTGGGTGTTGATGGGTGATTGAGAGGCCGGAGAGAGTTTGGTGAGAGGAACAACAGAACAGCAGGGGCTTGATTGGAATTATTAAGTACTTTCTGACTGTCTCATTGTTAAATTTTTCCCAGACAGGAATGCACTGTACTGTACACTGTGTTGTGTTTTGGACAGGCGAGTACTATGTGATGTTCTATACCTGCTTTTGACAGTGTCACGTTCGTCATAGTAATCGGACCAAGGCGCAGCGTGCGTAGAGTTCCACATCTTTTAATAAACAGAAACTCACCAAACAAAACAACAAAAGTACAAACGAAACATGAAGCTACTGGTGTGCACATAGGCAACTAACTGTAGACAAGATCCAACCAACACAATGGGGAAAATGGCTACCTAAATATGATCCCCAATCAGAGACAACGATAAACAGTCTCTGATTGGGAAGCATACCAGGCCAACATAAACCATTAATCACCTAGATGACCCACCCTAGTCACTATCACACCCCAACCAACATAGATTATAAACAGCTCTCTATGGTCAGGGCGTGACAGACATCACACAAGGAGACGAGCCACAAATCATAGGGCTAATGCCGGTCACGTGATTCAAGATGCTTTAGCTGAAGATACAATAACAAAAAAAATGTGAAAGTAAGAACACATGAAGTAGCAGAGGATGTATGGCATATCTTCGTCATTAATTTCCATTCATATTTTGGTGCAAGGAGGAGGTTTGATATTTATAAGAAGCTGTCAACTTGTGTGTACAGTTCTTAGATTTCGTCTGTCATATTCTCTTTGGGCCTAAAGGCTGGAGCCACCTGCTCCTCTTCACCAGTCACTGGTTACACACTGACTAGGGCCCTCACTGTCACGCCTGCTCCCGCTCTTCCCCCCTGGCGCTCGAGGGTGCCAGGTTGCCCTGCATTACACACACCTCTTTCCCTCGTCACGTGCATCAGCGATCATTTGGACTCACCTGGACTCAATCACCTGTGTTATTTCCTTCCCTATATCTGTCTGTTCCCCAGCTCTATTCCCCGCTTCCTCATTAATGTTCGTATGTCATTTTGTTACCTGTTTCTGACGCTGGTCCTGTCCGGTTCCATGTCTGTGCTATATTAAATGTTCCACTCCCCGTACCTGCTTCTCATCTCCAGCGTCGGTTCTTACACTCACAGGTCGGACACTCTCTCATCTTGATTTCAATATGTAACAAGAGTGATTTATAAACCATACTACACAAGAAACTGACTTTTCCCAGTCCCACATACACAACATGCTATATTCCTACTCAAACACATTCAGGAAGTTTAGTCTAAAATGGCCATAATCAATCATATGAAAATTAGATCCTACCAGACCATGACCAAATTGTTGGAATTTAGTTTTCATACAGTTTTTCATGAGCTCCATTACCGTTTCAAGCACTATAATGAACAAGTGGTTTGTGATTGTGTTGAAGCCTAATGGCTACTGTCAATCATCTACTGTTTATGTATGGGGGCTCCCATCCTATTCGTATGACATAAATCTCATGTGGGCCTTAAGTAAAAAAAAAAAAAAAAAAAAAAAAAAGATAAAATTGTCCAAAATGAAACAAATAATGACATTCACACCCTGTTTAGAGGACAGGTTCCTCTCTTGGTCATCAAATTCGACAGAATTTCACCTTTCGATCTTCAGTTTCATTACACATCTCCTCTCTCTCCTTCCCAAGGTCCTCTCACTAGGTGCAGATGTCCTACCAGAGTACAAGCTCCAGACCCCCCGCATCCATAAATGGACCATCCTGCACTACAGCCCCTTCAAGGCAGTGTGGGACTGGGTCATCCTGCTCCTGGTCATCTACACAGCCATCTTCACACCCTACTCCGCGACCTTTCTCCTCAGTGACCAGGAGGAGGCAGCCATGCAGACCTGTGGTTACTGCTCTCCACTGAACGTGGTGGACCTCATCGTGGACATCATGTTCATCGTTGACATCGTCATCAACTTCAGGACGACATACGTCAACACCAACGACGAGGTGGTCAGCCAGTCGCAGCGGATTGCCGTGCACTACTTCAAAGGCTGGTTCCTCATAGACATGGTGGCGGCTATCCCCTTTGACCTGCTCATATACCGCTCTGGAGAAGAGGTGAGGAGACCTGGGTGGAGTGGTTTTTAATGCCCTAATAGTATCATTGTTGTACCTAAGTGCTGCTACGAGCGTCTGTTTTAAGAGCCTGTGCAAGATTTTCCTGTAAAAAATATTTCTTTCTTCTTTCCTAAGTAAACTGACACAGTGATTATAATCTAAAGAGCTTGGTTGTATGGCTGGGTGTTCTGCATGTGTGAATGACCTGTGTTGGACATATTTCTTACCTGTACCCTTTAAGACAACAACCCTGATTGGCCTGTTGAAGACTGCTCGGCTTCTGCGATTGGTGCGCGTAGCTCGGAAGCTGGACAGATACTCTGAGTACGGAGCGGCCGTCCTCTTCCTCCTCATGTGCACCTTTGCCCTCATCGCTCATTGGCTGGCCTGCATCTGGTACGCAATTGGTAACGTGGAGCGTGCAGGAGCAGCCCGGATTGGCTGGTTGGACTCTCTGGGGGACCAGCTCGGAAAGCCCTACAATCAGACTATACCAGGGTCAGGTCCCTCCATCAGGGACAAATATGTCACAGCACTCTACTTTACCTTCAGTAGTCTGACCAGCGTGGGCTTCGGGAACGTCTCACCTAATACCAACTCTGAGAAGATCTTCTCTATCTGTGTAATGCTCATTGGCTGTAAGTCCCAATTATAAACCCTCAATACACAAATAAATATTGCTTAATACACAGGTTATGTTACTGTTAACACATGACATGGATGGGGAATGTAAGTATTATGTGTATTGGACGTATTGGACAGCCACATCTCGTGTCCACTGTCCAAGGCAATTCTTCCCCAGGGAAGATTATGTTCATTTTATTGTATCTTATTTAATAATATAAAACACTACATTTTGATTACAGGCACAAAATCTTCATGTTTTTCTAGCATTATAATTTTACATGCTTATTTTTGGGGGAGTACATGCTTATTTTTGGCCTCAGTCCCCTCTATTCTCTCTGTGTGTCTACAGCTCTCATGTATGCCAGCATTTTTGGTAACGTGTCAGCCATCATCCAGCGGCTGTACTCCGGCACGGCTCGCTACCACACCCAGATGCTGCGGGTTCGAGAGTTCATCCGCTTCCACCAGATCCCCAACCCACTGAGGCAGCGGCTGGAGGAGTACTTCCAACATGCCTGGTCCTACACTAACGGCATTGATATGAATGCTGTGAGTCATAAACACACTTGTGCGAACACACATGCACACACACACCGCTACTTGTTTTGGTCATGTAAGTGTGGCGAAATGGACACATTTAAGTAGTAAAAAGGCAACACACAGTGGTGGACACAAAGACAAACCAGCTGATGTGTCTCCGCTCCTCTATGTTGTCCAGGTGCTGAAGGGCTTCCCAGAGTGCTTACAGGCTGATATCTGCCTGCACCTCAACCGCACCCTGCTGCAGAACTGTAAGGCCTTCAAAGGCTCCACTAAGGGCTGCCTGCGGGCCCTGGCCATGAGGTTTAAGACCACCCATGCCCCGCCAGGCGACACCCTGGTCCATGTCGGTGACGTCATCTCAGCCCTCTACTTCATTTCCCGTGGCTCCATAGAGATCCTGAGAGGGGATGTGGTGGTGGCCATCCTGGGTAGGATATCATCTAAACTGCATTTCCATATGGCACAATAAAGATTTACTTGACTTGGCTTGCAGTGGATTTCAACCTGTACTGTATATATATACTTGTACATATTGCTATTGTTATTTTACTACTGCTGTTTAATTATTTGTTACTTACATGATTTATTTTCAATTTTTTACTTAACACTTCTAAAAGCATTGTTGGTTAAGGGCATGTAAGTAAGCATTTCACTGTAAGGTCTACACCTGTTGTATTCGGCGCATGTGACAAATACATTTTTATTTGATTTGATATATTGTTGCAGAGGCTTTTAACAGTCTCTCTCATCTCCTCCACTCCTTGAGATATGCCCTTATAGCCCTCCACAATGTTTAGTCGAACAGCCTCACCTGGTGGTTGCTATGGGTTAGTCACAAGAATATGAGAGAGCACATTCACTCAGAAACCTTGTAAATCGCTATAAATGAACATAGAAAAAGTAAATTAGATATGAATTATTAACACATTGTCTCTGAATATCCACAATATCAGAAGCACATAATGTATCCATAGATATGCTATCATCAATGTATCTTCTCCTGTGCATCCAGTAAACAGTCTCTCCTTTCCCCCTGCAGGTAAGAATGACATCTTCGGAGAGCCCATTAACCTGTATGCCTGTCCAGGGAAGTCCAATGCAGACGTGAGGGCTCTGACCTACTGTGACCTCCATAAGATCCACAGGGAGGACATGCTGGAGGTGCTAGATATGTATCCCGAGTTCTCTGACTACTTCTGGGGTAACCTGGAGATCACGTTCAACCTCCGGGATGTGAGTTGGCTTTTTGTTACAGAATTTTGTTTCGAATGCCTTGCTAGAAACATGTCATTCAGGGGAATTTACTCTCTCTTATCTTAGAGTTTGATTGTTTGAATTTAAGTTATTTGACTACATAAATCATTCTATAACTTCTCACTTTAATATTTTTTTCAGGCTGCCACGGTAGCTGGTTCAATGAGCAGTGAGGACTCTGATCATTGTGGAGTCAGCTGTCGTATTCACAGACAAAAACGGTCCCTCAGTTGCAGCTCGGACAGAGGTGTGGTACCCTGTTAGTCAAGTACTCTGGGTAGCACACGGCTAGATTAGATCATTTTGTGTATTTCAGTTTGATTTTAGTAAACCCATTCAATTTGCATTAATCACACTTGCTTCAATTAGACAAGTCTGTTCTATCCACTCTATAGGTGCGTCCCAATGTGCACCCTATTCCCTGTATAGTGTATTACCCTATGGGCCCTGGTCAGAAGGACAAACCCTATTTCTGCATTCTATGCCTCTCCTCACAGAGGCAGAGGAAACCAATCCATCCCAGAGACATGTCCGCAGGGCCAGAGGCCAGAGCTCCAGAGCACAGGGAGATGGGCAGAACACAGAGTCTCAGGGCCTGATGAGCTCAGCCTATTCTCCTTTTTACTCCAGTGAAGATGAGGAGTCAGTGTTAACCAGCCCTGTACAACCAACTTCACTAGTAGGGATCCCCCATAGTCAGACCACCATCCTCAACATCAGTAGTGCGGTGGAGGATGAGATGAACCAGAAGACTGGCAATACCTGCAATCCTCTCTCAGGTAGACCATGTCTCCATCAGCACTATTTAAAAAAAAAAACTTTGTCTTTGTGTTAGATCTGAGTGGTGTTATTTTTCTCAATTTGTTGCACCACAATAATAGCAGAGCATGCTGCTATTCATGTCAGTGCTGTTACAGGCTTTGGTTTTTCCATGTAATATTTCAAGGTAGGACTTTAGAATGTGGGGCGCATCGATTGGTGTCACCTCGTTAGTCAGTCTGTATTACACGTGTGCTGGTTGGTCATCTCGTTAGAGGGATGCTATTTAAGAGTGGCTGGCCCAGTGCTCCAGTTGTCTTGCGAGACAACACATTTAGTTGGCACTACCTATTTGAGGTCTAGACAAACAATCCTTTATCTGATCTTCCCTGTTTTTGTTTTGCTCCACTTTTTGGTTTGTTTCCTGTCTTTAATTTGGGGGTGGGTTTTTATTTTGTTTGCCTCTTCTTGGGCAAATTTAGTGGCCGCTCATGGTGGGTGTCTTTTAGGTTCCAGTTGTTGTTGCTAGTCACCTTTCAGTGGACACCCCCATGAGTGTTTTTCAGAACCCCTCCTAGAACCTCACCTGTTTCATTTTGGTTGTTAAAGTGATTTTTCTTTGTTAGTTCCCTTTGTTGTGAGCGACTGAGTTTCTTGTGGGAACGTAACAGTATAGTATACTGTATGTTTCTGATAGATGCTATATGAGCTGGACTAGCTGTCTGTCTAACCTCCCTTGTTCTCCCCTGTATCAGGGGCTTTCTCAGGCGTCTCCAACATCTTCAGTTTCTGGGGGGAGAGCCGAGAACAGCAGCAGTATCAGGAGGTGACCTGCCACTGCCTGCCCTCCACTCCCCCTCCTCCCCCTCTCCACGCTGTCCTGAGCAACATCAGCCGACGGCAGCGCAGCGAGCTGGAGAACAGGCTGGAACTGCTGCAGAGACAGCTCAACAGGTCGGAGAATGTTCGGTCAATGTTGAGTGAACCCTTGGGTTGTGTATTCTTGGGTGTATCCCAAATGGCACACTACTCCATATATAGTTTACTACTTTTTACCAGGGCCCATAGTGCAGTGATTTGACCAAAGCCCTACAGTATGTAGGGAATAGGGTTCCATTTGGGTTGCAACCAATGACTTGCCGAACCTTTGGTGTTGGGAGGCTGTCTCCCTTTAACGGCGGGATAATGAGATGACCCAAATAACCATTTACTGTTGTGGCCTATGCTACTTTAGCTGTGGTTGTAGTCTGACTATTCTACTGTGATCACTCAGGATGGAGTCACGGATGTCCACAGACATCGGGGCCATAATGCAGCTGCTCCAGAGACAGATGGTGCTGGTGCCCCCGGCCTACAGCACAGTGTCCTCTCCCCCTGAACCGTCCCCCTCCCTCACCCTGAGGCCTGCAGAGAGGCTGGTGCAGCCGGTCTCACCGCTGGACTCGGAGACCCTGGCCTCCCTCTCACAGGTACTGTATGTATACCACATATTGCAACGGGGCACACCATCCAAGCAAAGGTGCTTCTTGACTGATGGACACATCTTCCAAATGTTTGTATTTATGCTGAACAAAAATATAAACGCAACATGTGTTGGTCCCTTGAGTTTCATGAGTTGAAATAAAAACTCCCAAATATTTTCCATATGCACAAAAAGCGTATTTCTCTCAAAGGGTGTATTTCTGTTTGTAATAAAGGCCTTTTGTGAGGAAAAACTTGTTCTAATTGGCTGGGCCTGGCCCCCCAGTGTGCGGGCCTGGCTGCCAAGTGGGTGGGCCTGGCTGCCAAGTGGGTGGGCCTAGCCCACCCATAGCTGCATCAATGCCCAGTCGTGTACTCCATAGATTTGGGCCTAATTTTATTTCAATTGACTGATTTACTTATGAACTGTAACTCAGTAAAATCTTTGAAATTGTTGCATTTATATTTTTTATCAGTGTAGATTTAACCTGGTTATTGATTTAGGGCAGTTGATTTACTGACAGTTGAGGTCGTGTCATCAGTGTGATAGCAGCACATTGGTTGGACAGAAAAATGTTTTCTTGTGAAAGCATTGGGTTAAAGACGCCAATACTGTAGCATTTGAATGTTGAGTGGAAATCCACTAAGCCCAAGGGATTGTCTGGTCTAACCTTTCTGGATGTAGGTGATCAGTTTGTTAGGACCATCATCACTAGTCTGGATCCATAGGAAACAACTGCTCAGTGTGTCTTGTCTAGCCTACTGTATATCAACCAATAATCCCACTTTGACGTTTACATGTTCACTCTGAGAAGTTATTCTGTAGTTGTGTACTGTAGATCTGATTCTTCTCACCTCTCTCTTGTTCTCTACCTCAGTTCTTGATCAAAACAGATTTTGACTACAGCCTTTCCAAGTCCTGTGAGTCTCTCCACAGTGCAGTGGAGCTGTGTCTTCTGGAGCCAACCCGAGTCCTGGAGCCAACCCCAGTCTTAGACCCTCTCCCCAAGATTCTGCCTCTTGGCAACAGCATCCACCCAGAGCATCGCGCCCTGGGCTTGTCCATCCATACAGATACTGAGCCCTTAAGCCTAGTCAACCATGGGAACTTCTCAGCGCCAGGGACAGGATTGGCCCAGTCAGACCCCTCAGAGGGCCGACGGAGGCTCTCGTTGCCAGGGAAATGCACAGCTCTGGACCTGGAGAGCCCCTGGACTACTGCACACAGATACAGCTCTGACCCTGGGAGTTAGGGGCCAAACAGTGTGTGTGTAACACTATCTCCCTGCTTCTGGACATGGAGTCATGAGAGGTACTCAAACAAAAACATATCCAAACTGTTTCCCTCTCTGCCCGTGAAATAAAATGTCCTGTGCATGGATACAATTATTTTCTGGTCATAGAAGTCCTCAAAGCATCACTTTTCACAGATTTATGCTACCATTTGCAGTATTGTATATGGAAACATATTTGTCCTTGTTAGTCAATATCTGTCTCTGCTGTATATGTCCTTGTTGTCACCGTGTATGGGTTAAGTGTTAGCTGACTAACAGAACTCTGTTCTGTCTCGTGGAGTTGTGATGGGAGAGCTGCTGCTAATTTTCATTAGTCTACTGATTTTGCTCTAACATCTGTCTGGCTCAATGGGTAACAGAAATGAATTCTGGCATCCATATCTAATTCTTAAATTACTGAACTGAATTAGCAAGCAATATGCAAACTGTAAAACATTTCTGTTCTGTTATCATTGTGTGGTATCCTCTCGCCTTTGTCTTTGAGTTAGTCTAGATGTTGAATGAGATGGCGTGCGCGCTGAACAACATAATATCCAATCCTAGGCCAGCAGAGGATCACAGAATTATGACCTAATCTACTGAATGTAGTAGTATCTGTCAGACCACAGCAATATTCCATGATGCAAGCGTGCCACCTGGGCCTCAATTCTCCTTCTCTCTGCAGAAGACAGACTACTCAGTTACTGTAACAAGCAACTCCAAGTGTAATGACAATGTTTACACATCATTGAAGAGCAGGACCTGTATGTGTTAGAACATTTTAGTTTAGGTTGTATCTCTTGTTTGATAAAAATATTTAGATTGAATGATTTCTTGGAAATATATTTAAAGAACATATCATTATGGATTATTGCTTAATTGTCATTCTGAATAGTACCATTAACCCTACCTATACTGTTATAGTGTGTTACTGTCCAGTTCTGGGAAATAGATTACTGCAGGAAAAGTAGCTTGTTATGTAGGGATATATTGTAAAAAATCTGAACTATTATTGTTTGGAGGTTTGGGTCAGGGTACAGTATTTATTGATTCAGTTGAATAGAGTTACTGTGTAGCTTGATGTATATTTGATAATGAACAGTTGGATACTACTCATGAATAAAAAGATGAACAATAAATGCATTGTTTTGTGTATGGTCATACCTTGAAACTATTCAAACATGGTCAATTGAACAGGCCAATGCACATGTCTTATTGCATGTTTGTTCACGTGCATTTTACTAAACATGAGTAATCTCACTTTTAGTGGGAAGATATGAATTCATGACATGTATATACTTCAAATAAAAGCACAATACTGATCTGGATCTTAGGCCTCTGCAAATCTACAATACCTCATAAAACGTCTGGTCACTATCATGTCCTGAGATTCCCTTTTGAAATTGCAGAGGTAAAATATATTTATCATTCCATTCCAGCTATTACAATGTCCCTGTCTTCATTTATCGCTGACCACCAGCCTCATTTGATGAAACGATTTATAGACAGGGATATTAAATCATAGTGCATGGATCATATAGTCCTAACCCTAAAACCAGTCAGAGGGTGACCAGCATAGGCCTATGAATAAACAGCAACAGTTTGCCTATAGATGAAAGGTCCTTTAGATTTGACTGGTCCAACACTGGGTTAATTTGTTTATCCCATGTGTAACTCTGTTGTTTGTGTCACACTGCTTTGCTTTATCTTGGCCAGGTCGCAGTTGTAAATGAGAACTTGTTCTCAACTGGCCTACCTGGTTAAATAAAGGTGAAATAAAAAAATCTGCTAGGGATTATATATTTACCAAATCAAATGAGACCGTAATCTCTTAATTTTATAGAAAGCACTACATTACAGGACAGCAAGTGAATCTGAATGGATGGCGGTAGTCATGGTCTTAGATCTAACACCTGGTTGGTCTGACTTTCTTTACCTCAACTGGGAGAGACAGGTTTTTATTAGTGTCATTGAGGTCAGGGCACTATGCCCAAGGATAAAGCAGCAGACCATTAATCCCTGAGTAGAGTAGGCTAAAGTTACACATGAGCCTGTAACACCAATTAGATGTCATAATAATGAGCTGAGTGAGACAGGCCAGGCTGTGTTTCCATTGTGAGGATGAACAGAGAAGCTACAGAATGTAAAATATCCCTGCATAGATTTGAAAGCGAGACTAGCTGCAAAGTGCCACGCCCCCGTTGCGCGTGTGTGTCCGGCATTGAGAACTGCCTCCATGTAGCCAATCAGTGCGTATTGTGCCCATACAGTATATAGAACTGTTGTCTACTGTAAATGATTGGCCAAATCTCGTCTCAAGAATGGAGAAATGGATGATAGTTAATTTTGTACAATCACATCGGCTGAGTTGTCCTTCAACAGATGTGGGCGGCATCTACACAGAAACGGTTTGGGAATTATGTGC
The DNA here is from genome assembly GCF_002910315.2 of Salvelinus sp. IW2-2015. Lineage (NCBI taxonomy): Eukaryota > Metazoa > Chordata > Actinopteri > Salmoniformes > Salmonidae > Salvelinus > Salvelinus sp. IW2-2015. The sequence continues at coordinate 23,664,235 of NC_036871.1, forward strand.
TGCTCTGACAATCTCTGCGTCAAAAACAGAGAATCAAACGTAACACGGCAGCATTTCTCGACTGTAATAGGCTGAGCGTGGTGAAGTAGGCGGGCTGATTTTCAGCTGTCAGTGAAGTGCTCTGTACGAGAAGGTAGAACAGACTTCGATCAGCGACATTCACGACAACAATTAACAAACGGATAAAAAAAGAGAAAACATAGGGTAAGTAAAATTATGAATAATTACAATTGACGGGAACACTGCAGCTCAGGTGATTATCTGGGTGGAGGTATTTGTGTATTTTTCTATGCCTCAGAGATGTAGTAATTATTGATGAATGGTTACACGTTTTTTACGGAGCAAGAAGCTCACAATATGCAGAATAGACGCAGTCCTAGTCTGGTTGACCATGAATGTAATGCGCGATATTTATTGTTCATACACTATCACACTCTGTTCCCAAATTGATGTTGTTTACATATCCACAGTGGGCGTGTTTGATTCACTCCCACCACGACCAATGCAGAACATTTTCTTTGTTATGTTGCCGCAGTTGAGTTAAGGGATGCTGACTGTAGACAGGTGTCCACCGCATCGCAGATGGGTCCACTCCAACAGAGCAAACATTGATCGTCGTTACATAAATGTGATATTATACAGCTTCGACATTATAAATCATCAAGATAACACCGATAGATGCATAAAGAGTGCAATGCTACATCCCAGTGTGCACCGTCCGACTCCGAAGTCCATGGACATTGAAAAGACGTTGAAATTTGGTCCGTCTGCCTTGGCCTTGATTTTGGACGCGAACATAGACGTATATGATTGGTTCAGATTTGGTCCTGTCTGGACCTACCTTGGTCCACACAGCGGACTTGATTTGGCCCAAACATTGGTTCAGATTTGGTCCGGTCCTGACCAAGTTTGGTCTTGTTTGGGGACGGAGCTCATTAGAATAATACCCAGCATGCTTTGCACGTGCGTTTTGTATTTGTATTTATTAGGGATCCCCATTAGCTGATGCCAAGGCAGCAGCTACTCTTCCTGGGGTCCAAAAACATTAAGGCACTTACATTACATATAAAACAAAATATAAAATAACTCATCCTCTAACATTATTACACCACTACATATCTACATTACAAAATGTATAATACCACCATACAACAATATTACAATGTATGTGTAGAATGCGTGTACTAGTGCTTGTGTGCTTATTCGTGCTCCTTTTGACATTTACATTTTGGGCTATTAGCAGTTGCTCTTGTTCAGAGCGACTTAGTCAGTGCATTCAACTATGGTACATAAACAACCACATACTATACCACAGCCATAGCAAGAAAAACTTTTCTGTAATTGTTACTGATAATGTTATTGTAGTTGAAGTGTTCTGTTGTTTTTTTCTGTTGGTCTGGACTTAGTTCACTGCCTAAGCTTTTGAAAAAGCTAACATAAGTGCTTGTGATGTCTATGCTAGGAATAATACATATTCCATGGCCTACTGCAATCTTCAGTTTGCTCCATTTTTGTGTATTAATTATAATACAAATTATTATTATTATTAATATAATACTTACTTCATTGACATGTGGATATCAGTGAATGTATGCACGTTTGAAATCTGGCCATAGAACAATTACAAAAAAACTATGTCCATAAAATATGTATTTTCAACGTCTGTAAAATATGTATTTTTAACATCCGGAAAATATGCGTTTTCAACGTCTGGAAAATATGCGTTTTCAACGTCTGGAAAATATGCGTTTTCAACGTCTTCAGAATATGCGTTTTCAACGTCTGGAAAATATGCGTTTTCAACGTCTTCAAAATATGCGTTTTCAACGTCTGGAAAATATGCGTTTTCAACGTCTTCAAAATATGCGTTTTCAACGTCTGGAAAATAAGCATTTTAAACGTCCGGAAAATAGGTATTTTCAAAATATGTATTTTCAACTTCCATAAAATATGTGTTTTCAACATCTGGAAAATACGTATTTTCAATGTCCGGAAAAGACGTATTTTCAACTTTCCTTCAGAACCGATGTCAACATAATTTTGCTCACTGGAAGGCTCATCTCTACAGAGAAGACAAATAACACACAATGCCCCCCCACCCCCCTCTATGTGACTGCAGCCATACCATGCATGTATTGTGTGTTTTGCAAGCATGGTTCTGTATCCATTGTGAACTATGCCCTCTGTACTGTCCTGCAAAAAAAGTCAGCTTTAGCCCATACACTTTGTTTTGATTTTTAGTCCCAGGTTTATTGATTCTGGCAGGGGAGGTATTTTATACTCTCTCCTCTAGCTTGCCTATTGTTAGTGAGGAGGATTCACCATCTTTATGGAATGTTTTCATTATTTATCTGCAGATAATTTCCAAAAAGCCTACCAATATGCAAATTAGGGAGCCAAATGAACGGCTCTCTTACCAATGTGGTTTGGTAGGCTACTGACGAGTCACTCACTTTAAAGGGATACTACTGGAAGCCCGTTATCTACTTCCCCGGTGTCAGATGAACTTGTGGATACCATTTTTATGACTGCGTGCAGTTTGAAGGAAGTTTCTGATTAGCATTAGCGCAGTTGCTAACTAGCATTAGCGCAATGACTGGAAGTCTTTGGTAACTGCTAGCATGCTAGTAAAACTACCTCTAACTTCATTAGTACTTGTTGCAGAGACATACAAATTGTATCCATGAGTTCATCTGACTCTAGGGAAGTAGATTGCCGAAATCCCGAAGTAACAATTCAATGTCACTGTCTGGCGTATTTGTTATCCTCACATTATCCTGATAGGTATCAGTCTGGTGTTTTCTGTAATGACCTTAGTGATCACTGTTTTACAGCCTGTGTTCGTAATGGCTGCTCAGTAAAACGACCTGTCCTGATTTGTCATAGACGCTTGCTAAAAAACTTTAATGAGAAAGCCTTCCTTCATGAACTGTTCTCTGTAAAATGGTATAGAATCAGCTTGATCCCCTCTGTCGAAGATGCTTGGACCTTTTTTTCCCGCAGGAGGCCTTTTGCCTTTTGGTAGGCCGTTATTGTAAATAAGAATTTGTTCTTAACTGACTTGCCTCGTTAAACAAATATAAAAAAGACAAAAGAGATCTTTAGTTTACTTGACCCGATGCGATACCATGGACATATAACTACATTGTATGTTTATGAATGACAAGGATATACAGTACAAGTCAAACGTTTGTACCGACTCATTCAAGGGTTTTTCTTTATTTTTACTATTTTCTATATTGTAGAATAATAGGGAAGACGTCAAAACTATGAAATAACACATATGGAATCATGTAGTAACCCAAAAAGTGTTAAACAAATCAATATATATTTTAGATTTTAGGCCCTTCAAAGTAGCCACCCTTTGCCTTGATGACAAATTTGCACACTTTTGTACCGAGAGGTGGGACAGACAGCAGACTGTCAAACCAGCAGTGTTTCCCTGTCATCGCTCAGTTTGTGATTGACAGGCGCTGGCCCTATCAGTAGATCTCTAGAAGATGCATGTTGTTTATTCTATTGGGAGAGGGCTCGGCAGACTTTTTTCTGACTAGCAAATTTAAAAGTGGCCTAGTTAATTGAAATGGAAAAAGTACCCAGCTGAAAATGAGTCTGTAATCAGCTGTATAGCCGAAAGCCAGAGCTAGTGGTAAACACTGGTCTTGTCACACAACAAGGATTATTTAGACTGACAGACAGACAAATACACATTGTTAGATAGATACTGTAGATAAATAGCCCTTGATAGACAGACAATTAGGACTTTTTTTGTGCAATTCTAAACATTTTGCCATGGGGCAGAGAGAAGATTTAGCAATTTTATAATACATTTCATGCAATTCTACTCATTTTTGCTATGGGTTGGAGAGGAAATTTTGCTATTTTACAGCAGATTTCTTGCAATTCTAGACATTTTGCCATAGGGTGGAGAGAAATGTTTGTAGTTTTTAATATGAGATCTCAGTGAGACTACCTAACAAAATCAATGGGGGCCCCCTGGCCAAGATAACAAGTTTATATAGCTGGCCACTAAATTAATTTAGAGATATATAACTTTTTAGCTGACATGGGTAATTGACTGACAATCAGTGACTGACATAACAAGAGTAAAACTGCTGAAACACAACCACATTTTTGTGGGGGAAATTAATCCGAGGGCCTTCAAAAGGGGGGCCATGTGGCCCGCGGGCCGCCAGTTGCCCATCCCTGGCCTAATGTATGCCATACAAGAAAATCTCTCTTTCTCAGTCGCCTGGAATGGTGGGATTATAGTGCAATCCTCCACAGATTACGGGAGACAGAGTCAGAGGGACTTGGACAGCACAGCAGTGTCTGTCCATCAAGGTTCACAAGCAATGCAGAGGCAAATAACTGCCAGTCAGTCATTCTTTAGAGATTGCTATGGTACTATGAGTGGAGATGTGTGGTACAGCCAGTCAGTCATTCTTTACAGATTGCTATGGTACTATGAGTGGAGATGTGTGGTACAGGGAAAATCACTCAAGTGATATTGAAGTTGGCTTTGCATGAAAGGGATGGAACTTTCTATTTTCAGTAAAACGATCCCCCATTGTGAGAGCACAGTGAGGTAAATCCCAAGTGACACTATATGTTTGTTGTGGGGGGAAGCTCAGTATGCCATGGCGTGCGGTTTCCTTGTCCGCTGCATGGTCTTGGTGTCAGGTCAAGGTCTGCTGATCTGTTGTGATGTCTAGCTTTCCTGTCATAAACCATCCTCATCATCTCCACTGTGAGATGCTGTCCACTGTGATCCACGAGAACACCAGCCCTCCTCTTTCACAGTGGCCTTGGCCTCCCAACACCAGAGAGCTTAACAATAGAGGCAATGTGAGGGTGCAGAATGAGGAGGGCTGGGAGCCAGGGCCTTTGAGAAGAATCCAAATGAGTAGAATGTGATGTCATCCCCATTGGATGTCACTATGGCTCAGTCTGAAAATGGGTTCTTTGGAGAAATATTTCCGAGATGACTAATGTCGAGGACTTGTTTAGTTAGGTGGTTTACACACTTGCTACTCAAATCAAATGTTATTTGTCACATGCACATGGTTAGCAGATGTTAATGCGAGTGTAGCGAAACGCTTGTGCTTCTAGTTCCGAACATGCAGTAATATCTAACAAGTAATCGAACAATTTCACAACAACTACCTTATACACACAAGTGTAAAGGAATGAATAAGTACATAAAAATATATGGATGAGCGGCATAGGCTAGATGGTATAGAGTACAGTATATACATATGAGATGAGTAGTGTAGGGTATGTAAACATTATATAAAGTGGCATAGTTTAAAGTGACTAGTGATACATTTATTACATCCAATTTTTTATTATTAAAGTGGCTAGAGATGAGTCAATATGTTGGCAGCAGCCACTCAATGTTAGTGATGGCTGTTTAACAGTCATTGCTAGTGTCACCGTGAATAATAGAGGAGTTGTAACATTGCAATACATTTTGAAATACTGTACCTTCTTGTCATGATGAGTGTTATGAATCTAACATGATTGTGAGTTTTTAACGTGAAAGCTAGACTAGGAATGGTAATTGCCAAGAGGAACATGTGAGTGTGAATGAGAAAGTAAAATCCATCACTATGCATAAAGGACCAGGTCAGTAACCACAGGGTCAGGGACAATGCACAGTCAGGTGGTTGTCACACACACTCCTCACAACCAGTCCTCGCGCGTGTCGATTTAGATGAGTGTTCACAAACTGGTGGTAAATACAGACCTCACCACTGTGCTCTGACTGAGTGACTGTTTTCAGGGACTGTGTGTGTCTCCCCTGAGAGGACGAGACAGGGTGACAAAGCATTATATCAGCAGTAACCAGAGCTGGTGCCCATCATGCATGAGAGAGACATAAAAATGCAGACTCATGACGAACACTAGGAGACCTGGCAACACTTTTAACACATTAAGGCATGGTTTCCCAAACTCGGTTATGGGGCCACCCTGGGTGCACATTTTGGTTTTTGCCCTAGCACAACACAGCTGATTAAAGTAATACAATATTGATGATGAGTTGGTTATTTGAATCAGCTGTGTAGTGCTAGGGCAAAAAACAAAAACGTGCACCCAGAGTGGGCCCCAGGACCGAGTTTGGGAAACCCTGCTGATTTAAGGATAATCTCTTGAGATTAACCCTCACAAAAGAAGAGATTGATTAACCATAACTGGCTGACTGGCTGACTACTGTTTATGCCCTGACATTAAACTGCATGTTGGGTCAGAGAGCTAGCCCCCTCACTTAAAGATGCACAATGCGGAAATTGCTCCACCATTTCCTGGTTGCTAAAATGTCAGTTTATGTGACAATACAAGCAAGTATAGTGTAGAGAACCCTGACCCTAGAGAGCTTTTTTACTCTCTATTTTGGTTTGGTCAGGGTGTGATTTGGGTGGGCATTATATGTTCATTTTTCTATGTTTTGTATTTCTTTGTTTTGGCCGGGTATGGTTCTCAATCAGGGACAGCTGTCTATCGTTGTCTCTGATTGGGAACCATACTTAGGTAGCTTTTTCCCACCTATGTTTTGTAGGTAGTTATTTTCTGTTTAGTGTTTTCCGCACCTGACAGGACTGTTTCGGTTTCGTTATTCACTTTGTTATTTTTGTTTCAGTGTTCAGTTCAATAAAAGTCATGAACACTTACCACGCTGCGCTTTGGTCTGATTCTTCCTCATCACACGACGACACCCGTGACAGCTGTGATATATATTTTCCAGAACCAAAAATATTGTATTTTCAGCTGTTTGAAGCTGGTGTACAAAACCGAGAGTAAAAGACGCAAAAACCAAATTTAGGAACAGGAACCATAGAAATAGCGCACCTAGCAAATATCTACTGCTTCTTAGACTTGCTTTCAACGAGAATGACAGATCCATAACTCACATTTCTATGTGAATTTGGTCAGGTTCCTCAAAAGTGACATATTGCAGTTTTAAAATAACAGCACAGCAATTATAGAGATTAACTGCTGTTTAAATAACCCACAAGGTAAAACAAAAAGTGGAAACTTATATTAAAAAGGCCATTTGGCCAGAGAGATAGTGACCTGTGAACCCGTGCTGATCTTTTACTCTGTGCTCTGTCACTGATGATATATATCACTGTTATGGTCCACTATGATGATCCACTGTTATGGTCCACTGAGTCTGCAGTGTTTCCCCTATATAAATCGTGGCCACCACTTAGTACTGAGTGATTAGTGCGGTTTCGGTTCAGTTTCGGTTTTCATAATGTAGATGTATAGATGTAGACCATTGGAGGCTGCTGAGGGGAGGACAGCTCATAATAATGGCTGGAACGGAGCGAATGGAATGGCATCAAACCATGTGTTTGATGTTTTTGATACCATTCCACTAATACCTCTACAGCCATAACCACGCGCCCGTCCTCCCCAATTAAGGTGCCACCAACCTCCTGTGATGTATACATAACTAATGCTGAATGGCCAATAGTACTGTAATCAGGTGACTCATACTACTGTAATAACTTCTTCAAATCAGTGTGGAAACACCTGTGAATGAACCTAGTGCAGCGGATCAAAGGTCTGTAAGTGGGTGTAGTTATGTTAGTCATCTAGTGTTGGCAGTTAGAGGTTAGCTGACACGTACAGTATCTGTCAATATAGTGACTGAAAGTGGGTGAGTACAGTACTTCAATTGCTGTGTGAACTATTGGATCAATATGCATTTTACGGTTATATGGGGGAAATACAATATGGCGATGTGGGGGGGGGAAAAGAGGCTTACTGAGGGCATTTTGTGTAAACAGAACCCCCCCCCCCCCCCCCCCCCGAACAATGCTGTTGTTTTGGATGGTAGGATAAAGCCGGGGATCCCCTGCCAAGCTGCTGGCCTAGGCCCACTTTGTGTATTACTCTGTTAAGCAATGCTGTGTGTTACAGTACGGAGGCCTGCTGTGGTTTTTGGGATGATTGCGTGACAGACAGAGGGGGGATTTAGTGAATATAATATAACAGGGCCTGGCTGCATGTGGAAGTGGGGACTAGGGTTGACTCTAGCTAGCACTAATCCCCATGCAGCAGTACCAGCTGGTCTCTCAGGCTTTTACACTCAATCTGAGCATAAAACAGAATTATGCTCCTTTATGTTAAATAGGAAATTGAAGTCAAAGTTGCACTCAACTGGGGAGCTCTACATCAAATCTAATCAAAGTTTATTTGTCACGAGCGCCAAAAACAACAGGTGTAGTAGACCTTACTGTGAAACGCTTACTTACAAGCCCTAACCAACAGTGCAATTTTTAAGTAGAAAATAGGTATTAGGTAAACAAGAGATAAGTAAAGAAATATAAAATAAAAAGAAAACAGTGAAAATAACAGTAGCGAGGCTATATACAGGTGGTACCGTTACAAAGTCAATGTGCGGGGGCACCGGATAGTCGGGCTAATTGAGGTAATATGTACATGTAGTTATAGTTAAAGTGACTATGCATAGACAATAAACAGAAAGTAGCAGTAGCAGGGGTTGGTGGGTGGGAGGTGTCGGGACACAATGCAAATAGCACGCGTAGCCATTTGATTACCTGTTCAGGACTCTTATGGCTTGGGGGTAAAATCTGTTGAGAAGCCTTTTGGTCCTAGACTTGGCGCTCCGGTACCGCTTGCCATGCGGTAGCAGAGAGAACAGTCTATGACTGGGGTGGCTGTGGTCTTTGACAATTTTTTGGGGCCTTCCTCTGACACCCCCTGGTGTAGAAGTCCTGGATGGCAGGCATCTTAGCCCCAGTAATGCACTGGGCTGTACTCACTACCCTCTGTAGTGCATTGCCGTCGGAGGCCGAGCAGTTGCCGTACCAGGCAGTGATGCAACCAGTCAGGATGCTCTCGATGTTGCAGCTATAGAACCTTTTGAGGATCTGAGGACCCATGCCAAATCTTTTCAGTCTCCTGAGGGGGAATAGGTTTTGTCGTGCCCTCTTCACGACTGTCTTTGTGTGTTTGTACCATTCTAGTTTGTTGGTGATGTGGAACTTGAAGCTCTCAACTTGCTCCACTACAGCCCAGTCGATGAGAATGGGGGCGTGCTCTGTCTTCCTTTTCCTGTAGTCCACAATCATCTCATTTGTCTTGATTACGTTGAGGGATAGGTTGTTATTCTGGCACCACCCGGCCAGGTCTCTGACCTCCTCCATATAGGCTGTCTCGTCTTTTTCAGTGATCAGGCCTACCGCCGTTGTGTCATCTGCAAACTTAATGATAGTGTTGGAGTCGTGCCTGGCCATGCAGTCGTGGGTGAACAGGGAGTACAGGAGGGGACTGAACACCCACCCCTGAGGGGCTCCAGTGTTGACGATCAGCGTGGCAGATGTGTTGCTACCTACCCTCACTGGGGGCAGCCTGTCAGGAAGTCCAGAATACAGTTTCAGAGGGAGGTGTTTAGTCCCAGGATCCTTAGCTTAGTGATGAGCTTTGAGGGCACTATGGTGTCGAACGCTGAGCTGTAGTCAATTAATAGCATTCTCATGTAGGTGTTCCTTTTGTCCAGGTGGGAAAGGGCAGTGTGGAGTGCAATAGAGATTGCATAATCTGTGGATCTGTTTTGAGCGGTATGCAAATTGGAGTGGGTCTAGGGTAGCAGTCAGACGGGGGGGATGTAGCAGTCCAGAACCTAATCATGTGATGAGGTAAGACAATGGTGTGTGGCAGATAGAATGTTGTACCACTAAATGTATACTACAAAATGTACTGTCACAACCTATTTAATACTAATGCTTGAATAATTGTATTTCTCCTTTTTTTGTGTGCTTTTATTTTTCGGTGTTTTATTTTTGTGTAACGGGTGTCGTCGGAAGGATGAGACCAAGGCGCAGCTTTCTTTGAGTTCTACATAATTTATTAACGAAGTGAAACTTTAGAAAATAAAAAACAATAGAGAATACAACGACCGAACAGCTTCGTTGTGCAAACTACCTGCACACAAACAAAGAACAAGATCCCACACAGAAAGAGGGAAAAGGGCAGCCTAAGTATGATCCCCAATCAGAGACAACGATAGACAGCTGCCTCTGATTGGGAACCACACTCGGCCAGAAACAAAGAAATACAGAACATAGAATGCCCACCCAAATCACACCCTGACCAAACCCAAAATAGAGACATAAAAAGCTCTCTAAGGTCAGGGCGTGACATTTTGTGTTATTTTTATTCATGTTTATGTTATGATTTGTCCGCTCTTCTCCCAACCATAGGGAAGAGATGGGTGGGTGGGATGGTGGGGTAGTAGGTGGGTGGATGGGCATGAAAAGATTGTTTCTGTATTATGAATTACTGTTACTAAATATTGTTATTGTGCTGGAATAATTGTAATGCATGGAGTTACCTTCAAAGATGTAGAGAGAACTCTCTTTGAATGAAAAAAAATATGTATATAGAAGGGAAAAGGCTTCTGAAACAGTCTAAATTCAGGGTTCATTAGAAGAGAGAAAAGACAGCCTAATTGATTGAATGGGGATCAGAGAACATAAAGGATTGAAGAGAAGAAAGACTGATATGGTAAGCAGAACTTTTAAAGGAAGAGGGGTATAAAATGAAATACAGCAGAGGTGATTAAGATTTGGAGGTGGAGATTGAGTTCAGAAAGAGGGGGGTCGTTCTACGAAAAGAGTACCCCTTTGATATTTTAGGTATAAATTGTGCACCAATATCGAATAAATGAAATTAACTTTAATATAGACCACATGCAAAATTCAATAAATCTAGTGATTAATTCATCTGTCCCTCATTTTATGGTCAACCCTGTTACGTGAACTGAACTGAACTTTTAATATGATGAAACTATTCCTTTTCAAAAGTTATTTTCAAAAGAAACATTGAACATCTAATAGGCAAATCATAGTATAAAAGCAGGTGAGCTGGGTCTATCCTTTTTGTAAAATTTCTGGTGTTTTGTGGTGTAAAACTGAGAGGATTGAGCATAACATGTCAACTCTGTTACCCATAGATAGACAGGCTGGAAATGTTTTAACAATTGAATTTGTTTGGTGAAGCCCCTCCCTGTTGCAGACAACTAGTTTCCATTCTTCCTCTCGCAAGGGAATGTATGGCTGATTTAAGATGAAATTCGTCAACGTTGTTACTGTCAACCCCGTTACTGTCAACCCTGTTATATTATTTGGCACTTAGTAGGCACTTACTGAACTCTTTATTTAACCTCTTTATTACAGAATGTTAAAATTATGAAACATTTTATTTTTCAGTTACACTACCCAAAAAGTACTCAGTTGGTGGAGCGACCCACGGACATGAATCTGATGTTTGTATGCGTCTTTCCTACATTGGATGGATGCACAAAAGCTGAGCTGTGATTTAGCTATTTTATTAACTGCTGTGGTCCTGCCTGAATGCGTGCTTGTTTGCCGCTTTTTGACAGTGAATTTTGATGAGTTTTATGTGTGTCACGCAGTATTTTCTCTCTCCTAGGAGTTGCTACAAAGTGTGTCAATGTAGTGATCTGACTATTCCTACTGTACTTAGTGTGGCTGCTCCCAAAACAATGGGGCACAGTTCCAACCATGGCCAACAAACACTGTACATACTCAAATCTGCAGGCTGGTGCACAACAGCAGCATGGAGATATTTGTTTGTGTGTGCCTGTGTGTTTGTGGATGTGTGTGTTTGTGTAGTGTCCGGACAATGATCGTTTGTTCATGTGTGAAGGAAGAGAGCGTGATGAGTGGAGGGGACGGAGGGAAAAAGGATGAAGATGTGGGTGTGCGTGTGAGGAGTTCTACTGATAGACCATTTGTGTAGAGCAGCTCTCAACGTATGTATTAGTTTCGCTGTCTTTCTCACAAAGATAAACTCATTATGAGGAGTAAATGGTGCACTGTGAAGAGAGGAGAATGTCCTCCCTCTTACTAAAGCTTGGATGCTTCTATCCCCTACTGCACTGTAGCACGCAGGGCTGGATCACTTAAGGCAAACAAAAGCATGCTGTTTTGCAACAAAGTAGCAATAGCTACCCTCTTTTACAATAATTAGAAATTATAATCCAGGGTAATTCATTAGATGAATAACTTCCATGGTTTAGACAGTGAACCCTTCAGGTTCTTTGCATAGGCGTAGTGAGTACTCTCCATTCATTGGTTACTGTACTGTATGTGTTCAGTACACCCGAATGGCTTCTCTGCCTTTTGGGACACAGTGGTGGGGTTCCAGGTCGTCTTTATTGCACTGCTCAGGCTATCAGATCTATCAGCAGCTGGAAACCACTTTCATATGATAGCCTATTGCAGTCTTCTGCACAGCGCCAAAAAAGATGACCTGGAACGTGGCCAGTAACTGGCTTTGATTACACAGCTGCTGGTCGGAACCACCTCTCTCAATGGGAAGCGCTCTGGAACAACACCTGACGCCTCACCTGGTGCAGGTTAACGACTGAACATGTCTTATTAGTCCCAGGTGTGTGTCTGCTCTTACCTCAGAGAGCATCTCACTCTCACAACTCCACCTCAACCATGCTGATTTCATATCGATTACAACACTCTCATCCAGGAAGTCTAATTTCCAGGTTCATCGGAACACTGACACCCTTTTATATCAAACTAGGAACACTCTTCCATGCTCATGAAGCAGTGGTTCACACAGAGTTTGATGCTGTTACTCACCTGAAGTGTTTATAATTGACCCTCTAACTACAGTCTGGTGACCCAGGGAGAAATTAGTAATCAATGAATTATGTTATATACTGTAAAATCAGTGGAAATATGACTACCCAATTTATGTCAACATCAAGTAATATTTGTGTGATTTCTTTGCAGCTATGCAATAATGCAACACAAATAACGCAACACTTTTAGTGTTGCATAATTGTTGTTACTGTACCAAAAATAAGATAGAATATGTCTCAAACCATGAAAAGGCCAAATATTGTGGTGATTTATTGGTAGGACCAGATGGCCGACGATAAAACACACACAGACACACAGAGATAGCAGAGAGGAGCAGTGATATCTTATGAAAATAACTAAAGAAGCCAAACTGAGCTTGGCCCCACTAAGTGAGCTGCATGGCACTGCAGCAAACTTTCATAATAGTGGCACATGAAGGAGGCAATGCTAGCTGTGAGAGGAGAGAGCAGAGCATGACTCTGTCAGTAGCTGATCACTACGGGGGTCTTTACAGGCAGATAGTGCCCTGTGAGAAATTAGAGCAATGCAAAAACCACAGCATGACAACTTGTCTGTTGGCCTGAATAGGCCTAGTTTATAATGTGTTCTGCAGTGGTGGTGGGTACTAATGTAGGGTGAGGACAGGACAGCTAGCTGCAGTGGGGGAAAGAGGATGTGGGAGAGACTGCAGGAGGAGACTAGCCCCGGACTAGCCCCGGACTAGCCCCGGTGACATCGTTCATTAATATCTTTTACGGTTCCAGACTTTTTTCGATTTTACATGGACCCTGTTCTGGTCTCTTCCCAGAGCCACTGTGTCTAGTTTAATGACACGATGTAGACCCATGAGTTTTGGCCAGCAATAACCCAGTCTTTGGTCAAACCCTGTTCTTATTGTGGGCTGGGGGATGGTGTCTGTCAGCTAGGCTATATCCCCCACTGGGAGATAACCTTTTGGCCTAAATACCCCCCCATGATAAAGAGGCAGTGGTTTGTCTGCTGCTGGATTTAGTAGGGTGCACATATGGTGACAACCATTAGCCAAGCTCAGCCATCAATATGAGCTTTGACTGGTGGGCCTGAAAACCAGTATGCAGTTGTGGAGGAATGCAGTATTGGTTTAGCACCAAATCTTGTACTGATGGATGATGATAATAATATGTATGGTGATGATGCTGATGACCTGTGACTTCTAACCTCTGTGGTCTCTCCCTTTCAGGATAATGGACCTGAGCTTGCATGACGCTTTCACGGACAAGGCGCCTAAGTCAGGACCGGACAGCCTGGTGAGGAGGGACTTCATGGCCTCCCTTGAGAAAGAAACCTTTGATGACAAAGTGGGCGAGACTGTAGGAAAGACAGACTACCGCCCTCTGCTGGATGGGAAGGATGGGAAAGGTAAGCTGGGATGCAGGATGCAGACTTTGTGGTATTGGGAAAACCCATAGAGAATTGGGGCAGCAGAGACAATCCAGTGAGAGGATTTTGCTGGTTGTTTTACTCAGTAAAGGCAAACATTGTGATGTATAGCTGGATGGCAGCTGCATGCCTTACAGCTGAAATCCCTTCCCCCAATGTAATCCTTTGTATCTATGCAAATTATCCATATCTCATGTATGCATACAAAATAACATACACATATGCTATTTTTATATAGCATATACAGTACTCTGTGTGTATAGTATGTGTATTGTGTAAGTGAATGTGTTGAATGTGTTGAATCATGTGAATGTGTTGAATCATGGAGACTAAGGCACAGAGGAACCAGGCCAGACAATGTTCAGGAACAGAACCACTCCCATCCAGCGCCTGCTATTTACTCTGCTCTCTTCCTGCCACAGCTCAGGCTGCATGACTACTGTCTGATTTTAAACAAGTATGTGTGTGTGTGTGTGTTTGTGTGTGTGGTGGGGTGTACACCCACGTGGGTGTGTGTGTTTGTGTGTGTGTGTGGGGGGGGGGGGGGGGGTGTACACCCACGTGGGTGTGTGTGTGTGGGGGGGGGGGTGTACACCCATGTGGGTGTGTGTGCATATGCTTTTTGTTTTGTCTATATGTGTCTATATACAGTGCATTCGGAAAGTATTCAGACCCCTTGACTTTTCCCACATTTTGTTACGTTACAGCTTTATTCTAAAATGGATTAAATAAAATCAATCTACACACAATTCCCCATAATAACAATGCAGATTTTTTTATTATTTTTATTATTGCAAGTTTATTAAAACAAAAACAGAAATACCTTATTTACATAAGTATTCAGACAATTTGGCTATGAGACTCCAAATTGAGCTCAGGTGCAACCTGTTTCCATTGATCATCCTTGAGCTGTTTCTACAACTTGATTCGAGTCCACCTGTGGTAAATTCTATTGATTCGACATGATTTGGAAAGGCACACACCTGTCTATTTAAGGTTCCATAGTTGACAGTGCATGTCAGAGCAAAATCCAAGCCAAGAGGTCGAAAGAATTGTCCGTAGAGCTCCGCGACAGGATTATGTCGAGGCACAGATCTGGAGAAGGGTACCAAAACATTTATTTGGCATTAAAGGTCCCCAAGAACACAGTGGCCTCCATCATTCTTAAATGGAAGAAGTTTTTACTGACTCTAAAGGGTCTGAATACTTATCTAAATTTGATATTTCAGTTTTTTGTTTTTAATACATTTCTGTACCTGTTTTTTCTTTGTAATCATTGTGATATTTTGTGTAGATTGATAAGGGAAAAAAACCATTTAATCCATTTTAGCTGTAACTTTACAAAATGTGGAAAAAGTCAAGGGGTCTGAATACTTTCCGAATGCATTGTAAAAACGAGTCATTGCAGTCATTGGGATCTCTGTGATTCAGTGGTAATGTGCACTGATGTTATTATGATTGGGTTTTTCCTGAACTTCTTGGGTGGCAACTTCCCCCTGACTCATTGAGAGAAGAAAAATGGCTACTGGAAAACTCCTGTGTTTGTTTCCCTCTGCCGAGAAAGTACTTCACAGTTCATGAGAACTGTCATGACCATGAGGGGAAATTCACTCCTTTGGGCCATACAGTCACTGTTGTTCACCCTCAAATTTAGTTGTTTATTGTGAAGCATGGGGACAGCTGAATTATCCGCTTTTGGCTATGTTGGATGGCAATTGGTCTTTTAGCCCCAGAGTAAAATAGCTAATTTGCACAGAAATAACAACAGAGAAACTGAGAGAAAAAAATGTAAGAACAAAAGGTTCAGTGAATGAAGATTCTGTTTTATAGCTATACCATTGGACAACGCTGCTTCGCACAGTAGCAGTAGAAGAACCAAATATGGCATAATATGATAAAGCTCATATGTACAGTGATTAGTGGTGTTGGAGGGCCAGTAGGAGGCACTTTCCTCTGGTCTAAAAAATATCCCAATGCCCCAGGGCAGTGATTGGGGACACTGCCCTGTGTAGGGTGCCGTCTTTCGGATGTGACGTTAAACGGGTGTCCTGACTCTGAGGTCATTAAAGATCCCATGGCACTTATCGTAAGAGTAGGGGTGTTAACCCCGGTGTCCTGGCTAAATTCCCAATCCGGCCCTCAAACCATCACGGTCACCTAACAATCCCCAGTTTACAATTGGCTCATTCATCCCCCACCTCTCCCCTGTAACTATTCCCCAGGTCGTTAATGTAAATGAGAACGTGTTCTCAGTCAACTTACCTGATAAAATAACGGATAAATAAAAAATAAATAAAATAAAATAAATGAGTCTCCTCCACTCCAGATAGTATCCTTTCTCCCAGGCAGTCCCTTCAGATCCAGCCCTCTAACCACAGACATGGTCTCATTATACCGCAGACTGACAGCACTCCCAGCACCAAAAGCACTCTCACTCTCTACCTCTCTGTAATGGGTCCTATGTGTAGCTGGTGTAGAGAGTCAGGCGCAGGACAGCAGATATGAGTACTCACAAAAAAACATGGGGGAACAGAGGGTTAAATAATGAACAAGTAATTGTGGGATTGAAATCAAGTGTGTAAAACAAAGACAAAACAAATGGAAAATGAAAAATGGATCGGCGGTGGCTAGAAGGCCGGTGACGTCGACCGCTGAACGCCGCCCGGAAGTCGTGACAGTTCCCCCCCCCCCCCCCCYYSMCGCGCGGCTCCAGCAGTGCTCCGACACCAACCTCGGGGACGACCCGGAAGACGAGGCGCAGGGCGATCCGGATGGAGACGGTGGAAATCCCGCAGCAACGAAGGGTCCAGGACGTCCTCTACCGGCACCCAGCATCTCTCCTCCGGACCGTACCCCTCCCACTCCACGAGGTACTGAAGGCCCCTCGCCCGACGCCTCGAGTCCAGGATAGCTCGAACAGCATACGGCGGGGCCCCCTCGATGTCCAGAGGGGGCGGAGGAACCTCCCGCACCTCAGCTTCCTGGAGTGGACCAGCCTCCATCGGCCTGAGGAGAAACACATGGAACGAGGGATTAATACGATAATCTGGGGGAAGCTGTAACCTGTAGCATACCTCGTTCAGTCTCCTCAGGACTTTAAATGGCCCCACAAACCGCGGACCCAGCTTCCGGCAGGGCAGGCGGAGGGGCAGGTTTCGGGTCGAGAGCCAGACCCAGTCCCCCGTGCTCGCTGCGGTGGCGGTCAGTGCCCTCTTTTTGCCGCCTCACGGCCCGTTGCAGGTGCACATGGGCAGCGTCCCAGGTCTCCTCTGAGCGCTTGAACCATTCGTCCAACGCAGGAGCTTCGATCTGGCTCTGATGCCACGGTGCCAGAACCAGCTGATACCCCAGTACGCACTGGAAAGGAGAGAGGTTAGTGGAGGAGTGGCGGAGTAGGTTTTGGGCCATCTCTGCCCAGGGGATGAATGCCGCACACTCCCCCGGCCGGTCCTGGCAATATGACCGCAGAAACCTACCCACATCCTGGTTTACTCTCTCCACCTGCCCGTTACTCTCGGGGTGAAAACCTGAGGTGAGGCTGACCGAGACCCCCAGACGTTCCATGAACGCTCTCCAGACCCTGGACGTGAACTGGGGACCTCGATCAGAGACTATGTCCTCAGGCACCCCGTAGTGCCGGAAGACATGAGTGAACAGGGCCTCCACAGTCGACCCTCAGGCGGTGGTCGAACACTGCTTGAAAGCGGCGGGTGAACTCTGCATAATGATCCAACGCCGCATCTCCCTCACACCATACGGCGTTGGCCCACTCCAGGGCTTTGCCTGAGAGGCAGGAGACGAGGGCGGACACACTCTCACGCCCCGAAGGAGCCAGGTGGACGGTCGCCAGGTAGAGTTCCAGTTGTAGTAGAAAACCCTGGCATCCGGCAGGCCGTCCCATCATACTCCCTCGGGAGCGCAAGTCAAATCCCGCTGGGACCAGGGGAAAGAGGGGTGGACAGTGGGACCTGTTGTAGTGGGGCAGGTGGAGGCGCTGAAAAACCTCCTCCTCTCTCCAAACGATCCATATTCTGCAGCACGCGATCCATGGCAGTGCCCAGACGTTGCAACATGGTCGCGTGCTGCTGAACGCGCTCCTCCACTGGAACAGGGATGACCCGTCTGTTCCTGCTGACTCCATTCTTCAGGTGAGTGAATCTGTAATGGGTCCTATGTGTAGCTGGTGTGGAGAGTCAGGCGCAGGACAGCAGATATGAGTAATCAACGTACTTTTACTCAAAATAACAAATATACAAAGTAACAAATACACGCACACCATGACAGACCGAAAATACAATAAACAATCACTCACAAAAAACCATGGGGAAACAGAGGGTTAAATAATGAACAAGTAATTGTGGGATTGAAATCAGGTGTGTAAAACAAAGACAAAACAAATGGAAAATGAAAAATGGATCGGCGGTGGCTAGAAGGCTGGTGACGTCGACCGCTGAACGCCGCCCGAACAAGGAGAGGGACCGACTTCGGCGGAAGTCGTGACTGTCACGCTCGTCTGATGAAGAATGAGGAGTGGACCAAAGCGCAGCGTGGTACATGTTCATGATTTTTTATTAACCCAGAACACTACGAACAAAAATAACAAAGAGACAAACGAACAGTTCTGTAAGGTAACTAAACTAAACAGAAAACAACTACCCACAAACCCAGGTGGGAAAAAAGCTACCTAAGTATGATTCTCAATCAGAGACAACGATAGACAGCGGCCTCTGATTGAGAACCACACCTGGCCAAACACAAAGAAATAGAAAACATAGAAATAAAGAAACTAGAATGCCCACCCTAGTCACACCCTGGCCTAACCAAAATAGAGAATAAAAGCCTCTATGGCCAGGGCGTGACAGTGACACTCTCTCTTTCTCTACCTCTCTCTGTCTCCCCCTCTCTCTGTTTCTCCCTCTTCCCATCTAGCTGTCTATCCCAGTCTTTGTCCATCTCTCCCACACTCCCTCTCTCTCACTCCCTCTCTCTCTTTGTCTCCCCTCGCGTCCTGTCACTTCCAGAAGTGTCAGCCTGGAGACAGGGCAGCGTTAGCATAGCCCTGACTGGAGCAACATTACAGACTCAGCCATGAACAAGTCAGGACACCACAACGTCAATTAACACCCAGACCATTAACACCCAGGCTTCTCCTCTGACATCTTGGCAACAACGGTTGCATGTTAATTATCCTGCTCTAAAACGATCAACATGTACATGCATATTCAGTCAAAACAAAGGATTAAGATTATGGATGGATTAGGGATGGATTAGAGAGGGTATTCTTTGACCTCTGAGGCTTTATGACCTTTATGTCAATCTGAAGTCATAGACTGTTCTCCCAAGTCTTAGACTGTTCTCTCTGCTACCGCGCGGCAAGCAGTACCGGAGCGCCAAGTCTACGACCAAAAGGCTCCTTAACAGCTTCTAACCCCAAGCCATAAGACTGCTGAACAACTAATCAAATGGCCATCTGGACTATTTACATTGACCCCCCCTCCCCTTTGTTTTTACACTGCTGCTACTCGCTGTTTATTATCTATGCATAGTCACTTTACAAATTACCTCGACTAACCTGTACCCCCGCACTTTGACTCAGTACCGGTACCCACTGTATACAACCTCGTTATTGTTATGTAAATGTATTGTGTTACTTTTTTAATGATTAGTTTTGATTTACTTTTTGTATATTTAGTAAATATTTTATTAACTCTATTTCTTGAACTGCATTGTTGGTTAAGGGCTTGTAAGTAAGCAGTTCACGGTAAGGTCTACACATGTTGTATTCGGTGCATGTGACAAATAAAAATTGATTTTATTTGAAATGGACACATTGATTTATTTGATAAAATGTTGTTGATTGACACATGTCATTTTTCCCCACACAACTGCTTGATTTAATGATGTCTAATTAAGACCAACCAACATCATTAGGCTACGCTACAGTATGTGGTTTATTTCAGGAGGGCATGCAGAACACTGTGTACAGTTGACTAGTGTTGACTAGTGCCAGCAGTGTGCTGCATGATAGGGGCTCAGGGCAGAGCATGTGACTACAGTACGCTGGAACATCAATAGCAGAAGGAGGAAACAGTGCGGGTGAGCTCATCAAAAAGACTCGTACACACAACACCGGTGTTGGCAGTGCAGATCCGTCTGTGTGTGGGTGTGCTGATGTCAGCATCTCCTCTGTACTGTATGTTGTGATTGATGCTTTTAGAGCAAGACCTCTGGACAACCACTGTGTAGATCAAGGTTTGCCCAAGGAGATATGAGAGCTTTTGCTGCTTATCAGTCACGTACTGTACACTATTCTTCTTGTTTAATACTCCACGTTCGTTTAATACTGTACTTTATCTAACTGATTTAGCTTCTGTTTGATGTAGTCACAATTCTTAGGTTGTCTGATTTGTGGAGTGACAATTCAATATGCCTTGTTCCTTGAACTGAAGCCACGCTACCTTGACATTGAAGTAGGAAAACGTATATTTGTATGTAAAATGTCAGTGGAAAATACACACAGTAATAGACTGATATACTAACTTCTATCATTCTATCATGTCAGGATGTGCACTGCTACTCCATCTTGTCTGCAGTGTTCAGAAGTATACTGCTGGATATGGCCGTGGAGACTCTTACAGCACCTGTGCTCCTTTTTCCTGTCATTGCATGAGATTCAACCCATGTTTTTTTATGCAGTGCTATCACATGTATCTTATACGGAACTCTCCTTGACCTACACAAAGGCATTGCTATATTCATCAATCATTAAAAGCCTTCCCAGAATCTTCCCCACGCCCACTTCTCCCATCCCCCAATGTCCTTCAATCCCAAAGTCATTGGTTGGTTACTTTAGAGATTGTCATATAGAATTGGATACTTTGATTTGGCTATCCCCTTCGTCTGTTTGTAGTAAAGAATAAAGGATTATTGGCGCTCATCATGTCGAACAGCAACCCAAAATGAGAGAAACCCATACATGTACAGAGGAGGGAATTCAGAACAGCTCATCTCACTGTACAGTATTCATATTTTCTTTCTGTTTTCTCTTTTAGCTACACAAATAATCCCATAAGCGGTGAACAGATTTTTATGCAGCTGAAAGACGCCTATCATGGTGAGGAGGCTGAAGCTGGGTAGGCCTGCCAAATGGTGGTGTGGTACTGGAGAGGTTTGGCATGGTACTGGACAAGCTGAGTGCATATCAACCCCACAGGGACCGGCTGAGGCTGAGGCTGATTCTCTGTCAGGCAATAGAGGATGATGAACTTTATCAGCTCTCTGGCCTCTTAGAAATAGCCCTCAAACAATGTCTTAGAAATGAGAAATAGCCCTCGAACAATGTCTTAGAAATGAGAAATAGTTCTCGAACAATGTCTTAGGTCTTAAGCTAATTTCTATGTGTTATTTACCTACAGCCTATACCATAACAACTAGTATTAGCTAATTACTTGTCCATTCAATGTGGGTGTTAACTCATTAGTCACAGAACGGGCAGTAGGTAGCCTAGTTGTTAGAGCATTGGGCCAGTAATCGAAAGGTTGCTGGTTCGAATACCTGAGCTGAGCAAGGCACTTAACCCTAATTTGCTCTAGGGGTGCCGTACTACTATGGCTGACCCCGTAAAACAAGACATCTGCGCCTATCTGGTGTATGTGACAATAAAACATTGTGTGTTTACACATACCATATCAGTGGTCCATTAGCCGTCCATGGAGTGTGATCCTTCCCTCCTACGCACACACAACTACATCCTTGTAAACCCCACTCATTTACCATGCTCACACAATTCAGTCACGTACAATGTATTTTGTACTTTACTTCTCACAACCACAAGCTTATTTATTTACTTTTTAAACACAGAAATCATCAAACCCTTGCTTCACCATTCTGCAGCTTAACCCCCACCACCCCTTTTTTTGGGGGGGGGGGGGGGGGGGGTCCTTACGTAAGTGCCTGCCTAGCAGACAGGCTGCTATGCTGAAGGAGTGAGAGGGAAGGAAGGTCATTGTGACTCCTCCGGCAGAGTACAGAGGGAGCCATTGCACCCAGCATGACTCTGCAGTCTGTCTGGTCTGGACACTAACTGCCGCACGGCGGCGTGTCTGCTTTTATGATTTTGTTCTTCCTTTATTGTTATTATTGCTCCTGGGTCCTTGTGTCACAACAATATCTGTTTTTATTTTATCTCCCTGCCTGCAGTTTGGGTTCCCCCACTTTCAGAGATATGCATATTAAAGACAAGTAGCCTGTGGTGGTTGGCTCCTTCAGGGATGTCACATCTGAAACCGGAGAATTAAAACGCCCCAAACACATCATTTAGGTGTCCCTTTAAATTCATTTTGAAAATAGCCTGAGAGGGGGAGCTGACAGGGGGTGCTGTTTTGAGGCCACCACGCCTCCATCTTGGCACTCCCACACCTGTGTAAAAATATTTTGGAAGCTATAGAAATGCATTTATTAGTGTCTACATTTGTTTTTGCCACGTTTATTCTATTTTATACAACGGGTGGGTCTAATCTTGAATGCTGATTGGTTAAAAGCGCAATTCCCCACGTTACCACCGGCTACATCTATGACTTCAAAATGCCTATTTACTTTGTTCCATCTGACTGCGCAATCCACTGTCTCATCAGCTCAGCCAAGCAATTTATAGACATTATCTCACATTTATTTTAGACTAACATTTAGTTTTCAACAGCGGAGGTTTGTATAAACCTTGCTGTCCGTCTCTCTGACATTTGCAACATTGTTTCAGGATTCAAATTCGATCTCCAACTGTCCATAGTAATGAACGTGTCGGGAGTTGGTACGAGACAGAGGCAGGCAGCGTTTCTCAACCAGTCGAAATCATGAATCAGCTGGCATAATTTTTATGGATATATACAGTACCAGTCAAAAGTTTGGACACTTATTCCAGGGTTTTTCTTTACCACAGGCTACTTGTCTTGAATATGCATATCTCTGAAAGTGGGGGAACCCAAACTGCAGGCAGGGAGATAAAATAAAAACAGATATTGTTGTGACACAAGGACCCACTTTCCAGGGTTTTTCTTTATTTTTACTATTTTCTGCATTGTAGAATAATAGTGAAGTGGCGGCAGGTAGCCTAGTGGTTAGAGCGTAGGGCCAGTAACCGAAAGGTTGCTGGTTCGAATCCCCGAGCTGACAAGGTAAGAATCTGTCGTTCTGCCCCTGAACAAGGCACTGTTCCCGGGTAGGCTGTCATTGTAAATAAGAATTTGTTCTTATCTGACTTGCCTAGTTAAATAAAGTTTAACTGAAATAACTTATTATTATTATTATTTTAAACTATGAAATAACACATATGGAATTATGTAGTAACCAAAAAAGTGTTAAACAAATCTAAATATATTTTAGATTTTAGATTCTTCAAAGTAGCCACCCTTTGCCTTGATGACAGCTTTGCACACTCTTGGTCTTGGCATTCTCTCAACCAGCTTCATGAGGTAGTCACCTGGAATGCATTTCAATTAACAGGTGTGCCTTGTTAATTTGTGATATTTTTTTCTTAATGCGTTTTAGCCAATTAGTTGTGTTGTGACAAGGTAAGGGTGGTATACAGAAGAGAGCCCTATTTGGTAAAAGACCAAGTCCATATTATGTCAAGAACAGCTCAAATAAGCAAAGAGAAACGACAGTCCAATGTTACTTTAAGACATGAAGGTGAGTCAGTCTGGAACATTTCAAGAACTTTGAAAGTTTCTTCAAGTGCAGTTGCAAAAACCATAAAGCGCTATGATAAAACTCTCTCATGAGGACCGCCACGGGAATGGAAGACCCAGACTTACCTCTGCTGCAGAGGATAAGTTCATTAGAGTTACCAGCCTCAGAAATTGCAACCCAAATAAATGCTTCACAGAGATCAAGTAACAGACACATCTCAACATCAATTGTTCAGAGGAGACTGCTTGAAACCTCTACTAAAGGACACCAATAAGCAGAAAAGACTTGCTTGGAGCTAGAAACACAAGCAATGGACATTAGACCGGTGGAAATCTGTCCTTTGGTCTGATGAGTCCAAATTTGAGATTTTTGGTTCCAATCACTGTGTCTTTGTGAGATGCAGAGTAGGTGAACGAATGATCTCTGTGTGGTTCCCACCGTGAAGCATGGAGGAGGAGGTGTGATGGTGTGGGGGTGCTTTGCTTGTGACACTGTCTGTGATTTATTTAGAATTCAAGGCACACTTAACCAGCATGGCTACCAAAGCATTTTGCAGCGATACGCCATCCCACCTGGTTTGCGCTTACTGGGACTATCATTTGTTTTTCAACAGGACAATGACCCAACACACCTCCAGGCTGTGTCAGGGCTATTTGACCAAGAAGGAGAGTGATGGTGTGAGAGTGCTGCATCAGATGATTTGGCCTCCACAATCACCCGATCTCAACCCAATTGAGATGGTTTGGGATGAGTATGACCGCAGAGTGAAGGAAAAGTAGCCAACAAGTGCTCAGCATATGTGGGAACTCCTTCAAGACTGTTGGAAAAGCATTCCAGGTGAAGCAGGTTGAGAGAATGCCAAGAGTGTGCAAAGCTGTCATCAAGGCAATGGGTGGTTACTCTGACGAATCTAAAATACATTTTGATTTGTTGAACATTTTTTGGTTACTACGTGATTACATATGTGTTATTTCATAGTTTTGATGTCTTCACTATTATTCTACAATGTAGAAAATAGTAAAAATAAAGAAAAACCCTTGAAGTGTTAGCTGTGTTGTTGGCTAGCTCCTTTGAACAACAGTGTCCTGACGAATAAGCATATTTTCTATGCCAGGCGAAATCGCGCCTCATTAGCTCATTGTTATGGATGTATCTGTCATGTTTTGTCTTTGATCATGTCTTGTCCCTGTGCTTCCCTCTGCTGGTCTTATTAGGTTCTTTCCCTCTTTCTCTCTCTCTCTCTCCTCCTCCCTCTCTCCCTCTCCCGCTCTCTCTCTCTATCGTTCCGTTCCTGCTCCCAGCTGTTTCTCATTCTCCTAACGACCTCATTTACTCTTTCACACCTGTCCCCTATTTTGCCCTCTGATTAGAGTCCCTATTTCTCCCTCTGTTTT
>NC_036871.1:23689487-23823505 GCF_002910315.2 Salvelinus sp. IW2-2015
TCTGTGCACAGAGACTGGATGCCTGGGACAGGACAAAATAGTAAGCAGGAGGCAGCAAACAGAGTGAGGAAAGGCCTATGACTGCACCAGGAGAGTGAAGATACTCCAATGCTGTTTGTGTTGTCCCCCAGTGATCAAGTCTCTGTAGTGTTGGCCAAATCGTTGGGACAGGGAAGACGAATAGAAAGACATTTTGAAGGAAAGCAAGATTTAGATAGATACATTTAACAATATAATCACAATTTTAAGTCAATATCAAGAGCAGTTTGTGACGAACAAAGACAGTCATAAATTGATCTCCAATGTAACAATTGTATATTTTCAGTCTTCTCAACTACTCCATTGTTAAATATGAATTCATTTGAATGGCTGCTTATGCTATTGGTTCCACTGTGAAGTGACATTATTGTGTAACAATAGCGCACAATTGCTTATTGGAGCAGTTTTCTTATTTTTTTTAACAAAGAAGCTAATTACTCAGATTAACTTGCTGTCGGTTTTGTAAAGAGGTTGTAAACTATAAATTAGGATTCAGTGTGTGTGTGTGTGTGTGTAGTATGTTGTGATCAACATTTAGGCATGTCTGTGGAGTTTGTCAGATTAGTGGTATGTTGCTGGATCAAGGTCGAGGGCACCCCATTGCCTTTAAAGTACTGGTAGTTTGGCTCTTAGAGTACAAAAATGGCACCTCCAACAGGAGGGATAAGGGCCCCAGATGTTAATGTGTAATTGTGCCTTGTAGATTCTCAAGGCTGAACCACAGATAGAACCAGATCTCTCACAGGAGGTATAAATCTGAAGCATCCCTTTATAGCTTCTTCTCACCACCAAATATTGTGATGAGAGGAAGTCCAGTGGCGGGAAGTGGGAGAATATGGAGCTAGATGAAACCTGCTAATTTTCTCATAGATGAAACATTCAATCTCAATACAGTTTTCTGTTCCCAAAACGAACATCTGTTAAAAACAGAGTAATCAAAGTTTTTTAGACTTCACCCTTTCTAAAAAAAATGGCATTGTTTAGAAGGATTACAAGGGCAAATTTAGTAATTGCACAATCGCAACTTCACAGAGTAGGAGTTCTCTAACAGAAATATGCAAATACATGCTAGAACGCGCCAATAGGATCTCGCTAGTTCGTGCTTAGCTCTGCCCAGCTCTTTGCTTGTTCTGCTCAATATGCTTAATTTGCTCCCATTGCAAACAACATCGGTGGTGTATCTTGGGTTAGTAAAAATCTGTGGCTGAACTGTAACAGGTGTATAGTTCCCAAAAAATTATCTTTATGTCCCACCCTAAAACCCTTTTATTTTGAGTTGTTATGTACTGTAATGATATGATGCTGCTTGATGTCGGTAAGGTGTCATTTGAATTTATTTGAGTGTGTGCACTGCAGTGGAAGAAATAATAGGGATCGTCAATGGCAGAGATAATCAACGAGCAAGTTATCAAAATATTGAGAATGAAAGAAAAAGCACCTTATGATATTTACAAGTATTCTTTCCCCCTAAGATTCCCATGGTTAGTTAAAAAACTGGAATGAATTGAATTCTTCCTGAAGCATAAGTCATACACTGATGAAAATACTTTGAATGCACAGTGGTATGTACATGTTATGTTTGAGCTCTACGGTATGTTACAACTGTTGGCATGATTGGATGAACAGATTTGTCTTTTAGTCTCCTTGGTGGTAACCTTGCGTCCTGGTCACGTTAGTGGAGTTTGGTGTCGTGCTTTGGGACGATGGTCACTCACTCTGTCTGTTCTCCTTGTGCCTGTTAGACGTCACGTTTATTAACACTCACCTTTCCAACGCTTAACCACTGCTTGCAACACCATCCTTTCACCAGTCTTCACACAGTCGTTTGTAAATAGACATCCACATGTTTTTATCACCACAGGAAAACAAATAGGTATTGATATTAGGGTCTTTATGGTTGTTGACAAATGTATTTCACATCCATGAACCCATTTTCAGAGTGTTTTCTTTCTGGAGTCTGCCTTTTTCAGAAAGGGCTGAAGTACAAGAATGTTTTTAAAATGTAATGTATTAAAGATGCAAGACAGGAATATCAAATGTATGAACTTTTTGTTTTGTTTTAAAAATCACAATAGGACACATACTAAGACCTAGATTCAATCAGATCAAGCGTTAACCAGCGGACTGCAGAC
The DNA here is from genome assembly GCF_002910315.2 of Salvelinus sp. IW2-2015. Classification (NCBI taxonomy): domain Eukaryota; kingdom Metazoa; phylum Chordata; class Actinopteri; order Salmoniformes; family Salmonidae; genus Salvelinus; species Salvelinus sp. IW2-2015. Next base: position 23,691,659 of record NC_036871.1, read on the forward strand.
ACCTGCATAGCGAATGTTTTGGTGGTGTTGGAGAAGGAAACTGTGTTGGAGCTGTCAAGTTATTGAGCAGCTGCTCTTGCAATCATCAGGAAGCCACACCCGCCCCCCCAACTCGCATTAGAAGTTCAGAGTGAGAACATGTACACTATATATATATATATATATATATATATATATATATATATATATATATATATATATATATATATATATATATATATATAAATAATTACACTCAAATAAAAAAATCATTCAACAAAATGAGGATTTCCATCATCCTAATCGAGGTGTAGATTACATCACATTCCAGTGTTTGAAGTTGTAAACAAGGCTGCATGGGATTTCTGTTAATAATTTGACTGTGCAGCCAATGGCAATGTCCACCTTAGGTAGAAGAGAGCCACTTGTGGATTTGACAGCTCTAACACAGTTCCACCTCCGACACTATGCGGATGTCGGCTAAAGCGCCTCTGATTGAATAGAGCCCTAAATCTACATTTGACTTGACAGTAGGAATGGTGGTTAGCATCTCAATGGTTGGTCAAGGTGTGCTATTACCAACTCCAACTTTGTAGAGGAATAAATTAACACTTTTATCTGCCTCTTACACTTAGGCCTGTACTCACTATATGTTAGAAATCTACATGGAACAAAGAATAATCCGGTTTCATGCTTATTCTTCCAAATGTTTTGTGTCACTGGTGAGCTGACCAAGTGCCCAACTGTAATTGTGAGGATAGGTTGAAGGTCATGCTCCCAAATGCAGCACCTGACACACACAGCCCTTGAATGTCATCCAGACATCCCTCCCACACCCCCCATGTGAGACTAACAGTAACAGTCTTTTGGCATGTGTTATGTAGTGTGCTTCTGTAAAGCATCAAGGAGCTCATAGCTGTGCTTCATCTTAGAGCACACCTACAGTGTGTATTATTCTCCATAGTGCACAACATAAGAGCATGCAGAAGACAATGGATTGTAGACATCTGTCATAGATAGGAGTTCATTGTTTCCCCTTCGATTTGAGATGTCATTTGGTATGAAAGAGATGTTCATTGTGATTAATTGTTATCTAGTGATGTGAATATTAATCATGAAATAAAAGACAAGCAAACATTTGAGTGTATGTTTCCTTTTCTGCTTAACTGTCTTTTGTGTATAACTGTACAAACATTGTCTTTTTTTATTACAGTACGTCTTTTCCATAAAGAACTATGTTGTCTGAGTCCACAAGAACACAACGTATAGTACTGTATTCTGAACAAAAATGTTAACGCAACATGCAACAATTTCAACGATTTTACTGAGTTACAGTTCATATAAGGAAATCAGTCAATTGAAATAAATTATTTGGGCCCTAATCTATGGATTTCACATGACTGGGAATACAGATATGCCACTGTTGTTCACAGATACCTTTAAATACAGGTAGGGGAGTCGATCAGAAAACCAGTCAGTATCTGGTGTGACCACCATTGCTTCATGCAGCACGACATCTCCTTCACATAGAGTTGATCTGGCTGTTAATTGTGGCCTGTGGAATGTTGTCCCATTTCTCTTCAATGGCTATGCGAAGTTGCTGGATATTGTTTGGAACTAGAACACGCTGTCGTACACGTCAATCCAGAGCATCCCAAACATGCTCAATGGTTGACATGTCTGGTGAGTATGTAGGCCATATAAGAACTGGGATATTTTCAGCTTCCAGGAATTGTGTACAGAGCCTTGCATCATGGTGCTGTTGTGGCGGAAGAATCAGAATTAGTTAGGTAACATAGATAATTAAGATGTCTTATCTGCACAATATGCTTGTATGATATGCTTGTTATTAAAATGTATCCCTTCGGACTCTGGTGTTGGCAGTTGCACTTCCTCCCTTATATCAGAGAGGGGAGAAGTCAGGCTTGTCTTTCACATGTCCCTGGTGCTATACAGAATATCAGAAAGAGAAGAGGTCAGGAGGGAACATTGTCTTCATATGTGAATGTGTCTTTACCTATTTACCTTTACCTTTACCTATTAAACCATGTGAAGGGATGGCGTAATTAATGGGGAACCAATTACTTGTCTACACAATGTCTGTGCACCAGTCACTCCTTCCTTTGGTCTTGGGGGAGATAAGGTCTGAGACAAGATGTGTGGGGTAGTGTCTGGAACCATTGTACGTCATCTCTGATGTTGCACCTATCCTGGGATAGTGTATGACCTAGAGGCTCACTCACCTCAGTGAGCTGGTCCATTAGTGTGGTCAGAAGGGGTTTTACTTGAGATGGGAGTGTCTGGAGTTGACAATTGATTTATGCCATAGAATGAGTTGGTGTTTCTGTGCTATGAAGTACCAGGAACGAGATCGGAGCCTCGTCTTAGGGGCCAAACTGAACAATAAGAACAGTCTTCATAGCAAATGCTATCTGGCTGCGGAATACTCCTTTCTCATATATCAAGTTTCACCTTGTGACCCATTCCATACATCTGTTGTTTGTCATGTAGACTAAAGGGCATATCTTTGCTATAAAATATATTTGTATTCTTCGTATGTCAGAGCTACTCATCACAACACTTGGGAGTATTGACCCCACCAGCCTCATCATTATAGAAGCAATTACTCTATGCTTCCTTATTAATAAGTTTTGAACAAAGTAATATCCTGATTAGTGATTGACCTTGTCTCTCCTCATTATTGATTAGAATTTCCACGACACTGTGCATTATCATGCTAAAACATGAGGTGATGGCGGTGGATGAATGGCACGACAATGGGCCTCAGGATCTCGTCACGGTATCTCTGTGCATTCATATTTCCATCGCTAAAATGAAATTGTGTTCGTTGTCTGTAGCTTATGCCTGCCCATACCAAAACCCCACCGCCACCATGGGGCACTCGCCCACATGACGCCATACACGTGGTCTGCAGTTGTGAGGCTGGTTGGACGTACTGCCAAATTCTCTAAAATGACGTTGGTAGAAAATGAACATTAAATTCTCTGGCAACAGCTCTGGGGGACATTCATGCAGTGAGCATGCCAATTGCACGCTCCCTCAAAACTTGAGACATCTGTAGCATTGTGTTGTGTGAAAAAACTGCACATTTTAGAGTGGCCTTTATAATGATCATGCTGTTTAATCAGCTTCTTGATATGCCACACCTGTCAGGTGGATGGATTATCTTGGCAAAGGAGAAATGCTCACTAACAGGGATGTAAACAAATTTGTGCACAAAATTTGAGAGAAATAAACTTTGTGCGTATGGAAAATATCTGGGGTCTTATTTCAGCTCATAAAACATGGGACCAACACTTTACATGTTGCGTTTATATTTTTGTTCAGTGTCCATAAAGTATCAGCAAGGTGCAAAGTGAAATGGTAGTAACTAGCCTACCTTGCCTTTAATGTACAGAGAGAAGATAACATGTATGTAGAGGGAGGATGCATCTAGGCAGGCAGCAGCGAAGGAAAGTCAGCCGTTCCATTACAACCCATCGTGCCAGCCACTGTATAGTCTTGTAATTCCGAGTTGGATGACCGTTCAAAAAGTGTGTTCCCAGTTGTCTTGAACTCACTGAAGTCTGAGATTTCCCAGATCTGAGTTTCCAGTTGTTTCGAACGCGGCAGAAATCATGCATGAACAATGCTGAATGTTTTCCTTTTAAGCTTGGAAAAGAGACCCTTAAACCCAGACTTGGACGACACAACCACTACACTAAATAGCAGGCTAGTGATTCATTTGCAATGCTTGCAGTTAGCCACTGATTCCTTCCAAACCACTCATTGTTGAATTTGCGATTTCCAGGACGTGCTCCTGCAGACAATAGCAGGTAATTTTGGTTTTTGCCCTAGCACTACACAACTGATTCAAATAATCAAAGCATGATGAGTTTCTTATTTGAATGAGCTGTGTAGTACTAGGGCAAAAACCAAAATTACCTGGAGTACACCAAAGCAGAAGGTTTCAGAGATCCATCTGAGAGCTTCACTCTTCATCATGCTCTTTCTGTGATGGGAAAGAATAGCGAAAGACATCAGGGAGAGAAGACATTGGTAAGCACTGGTCAAGCTTTAGTAGTGTCGTGGCTTTGGCATCATTAAAGGTGCAGACTGTTATTTTAGCAAATCAATTCTCTGTAATTATTATTACTTGATTAAACTAATCATGTACATTTAATTAACTAGGAAGTCGGGGCACCTCGGAAAATCTTCAGATTTCAAAGTTATACTTTTCCGAATATAACTCTTCATATATTTTAATATCTGATCAATTAGTCTTCTATTAATGAATTACTCTTTACCTCACGTCAGTCTCATCTGAACGTCGTAAATTGTTGGTTATCTACACAAACCCAGCCTTTACTATAAATCATCCATACACCAATTGGCTTAATAATTTATTTACTAACTAACTAACTAACTAACTAATCACAGAAATGCATAAACAAACAAACAGTAGATATTGGTTACTAACAATGATAGGGAAGATTCCCTAGTGGGCTAAACCGATATGATGGCTTGGTGGACAAAGGGAAAGGGGTGTGGACTGAGAAAGAGTGGGAAAGACAAATGGATTCATTACATAGTGAAATGCTAATCCTTCCCACATGAACGGCCGCTTATTCGAGAATAATTGCAAGTACATATTTACGGTATATGTAATTGTTGTCTTCTGTGTTGGAATCCGGTTCGTCTGCTGGAGAGTTCATCCGAGTCTCTCTCTCTCTTTCTGTTTCCCTGAAGATCAAAGTCTTTCATGGTTACATCAGAGTACCATTCAGAAATGTTCTCATAGAATAGATGTTTCGGCGGTTGTCGGTATTCGCATCCCAGCTTTACATAATTTCTAGCTGCAGACTAGTAATTAGTATCTAAGATTTTCTCTTATTCTGTAGGTATCGATAGTCTCAGAGGTTAACCATTTCCAGACGTGTGGCCAATGCTCCATGTGGTATGGTTTTCTAGTCTTGGTACTCAAACCTGTGCCACCTCAGCTTACACCGAGGTATGCGTGGTCTGAAGAGCATTTCCTCAGGAGGGGTTTTTATTTGTAACAATAGAAAAGGCGGTTCCATGATAGATGGAAACATTGTTTGGCATTTGCCAGGGTCAGAAACCATAGATCATATATTTTACAGAAATTCTAACCTTGGAACCAACATCACGGCTCTTGGCACGTAGCTTGTTGACCTGAGACTCAGCGATGTCGGCCCTTTCCTTGGCCTCATCCAGGTCATGCTGTATCTTGCGGAACTTGGTCAGGTTAGTATTGGCCTGTCCCTCCTGTGGTACAGAAACAAAACAAACATTATGTAGCCTGAGCTAATACAGGTGGACAGTACCTCAAGAATGAATGCATAAAGTACACACTTACAGCTTCCTCTGTAGCTCTCTTGTAGGATTTTACTTTTAGCTGCAACTTATCGGCAAGGCCTTGAAGACCATATTCTTACGGTGCTCCTCAGTCTGTAAATTTCAGAATAAAAAAAGGTTAACCCCATTTGTTATCAGGTCAAAAGACTGGACAGCCAATGACGGAGTTACTGAAGATACCTGGTAGGTCAGCTCCTTGATACGCCTCTCATATTTACGAATTCCTTTGACCCTTCTTCTGCTCAGCCTCAATCTCCAGCTCCCTCATCTGTCACAACAAAGAAATAACATTCATGTTACAGGATGCAGTATTACTTTTTTTGTGTCTTCTTATGTACATGTACAATATGTAAAGTTACGCTTACCCTGGCCTCCAGCTTCTGCACCTGCTTCTTGCCCCCCTTCATGGCAATTTGTTCAGCCTCCTCCAGGCGGTGCTGCAGGTCCTTAATGGTCTGCTCCATGTTCTTCTTCATACGCTCTAGGTGAGAACTGGTGTCCTGCTCTTTCTTCAGCTCCTCTGCCATCATGGCAGCATCAGTAATGGCCTTCTTTGCCTTTTCTTCAGCATTTCTGCACGCCTGCACTGCCTCTTCTGCCTCAGTCTGAAACTGGGCGGTGTCAACCTCAAGTTTCTTCTTCTGATTCAGCAGGCCAGTGTTCTATTCATAGATTTTAAGAAAATAACTTTGTAACAATGTTCAGCTACAGCAGGAAATCCATAATTAGTGATTATACTTTACCTGTGAGTGCAGCAGCTGCACCCTCTCATTGACATCCAGTAGTTCTTGCTTAGCCAGCTTGCGGCCTCTCTCAGTTTGTTCAAGGCAGGTTCTTAGCTCCTCCAGCTCTGCTTGCATCAGATTGTTACGTCTCTCTGCAATGGCAATGTTCTCCTTCAGATCATCATTGGAACGGACAGAGTCATCCAACTGGATTTGGGCATCCTAGAGAGAAATATGCAAGGTTGGAGATACCTCATTTTGAGCAGTATCTATTAGGCACACCATCCCACTGGGCACACCACGTCATTTCAATGTGGATAATTGGGTAATATTCGGTTGAGATGTTGATCAGTGAGATTACAAACTATATTCACCCACTCCAAAAGACAGCCAAAAGTTAGTTGAATTTCCATGCTTTCAACCATCTAAAAGCACAACCAAATTCCAATGAAAAAAACAATGTCTTATTTTTGGTTTATGTCTATCATGCTTTCAACCATTTAAAAGCACAGCAAAGTTCAAATGGGAATACAATGTCAGATAGTTTGCTTATTTATACAACAGATTATTATTACTGTGTTTCATCTAATAGCAGAACAAGTGACCTGGATTGCAGTTGAGATCACTTTAAAAGTATATGGTGCAAGTGATCAATGCTGTTCAAGATTCTGCAGCAATTATGAAGATCTCCTCAGACCTGTGACGACCTATGCTATCTTGAACATGCACGCCTTCTATGATTACATAGGAAGAAATGTATAGCTACAGTAACCTCAATGTGGCCATGGATGTGCTTCTTATTTTAAGGTTGAATGTTACATTAGTATTTAAGATAGCCTTAACTTTAGGCTATTTACTTTATTACAAAAGTAATATTGAATTGTGTTTTGTTGTCAAAGCAACCAAATATCAACATTTGAAGGAGATGTCTTCTGCTTGGATAGTTCAATATGTGCCATTAATTAATTTGTAGACAAACTGGAATTAAAACTAGAATAATTGGCACAGATGGAACTATCCAAGCAGAATATATATATCCTTCAAATGATGACATTTGGTTGCATTGACAACCAGACACAATTCAATATCACTAAATATCATTACATTTGAAATGGAGCTTGAAACCCTAGGCCTATTGTATTGTCTATTTTTAGTTGAATTCTGGGTTGAATTGAAACAATAGCTGTTGATGACTTTGCAAATGCTATATAGGCCTAAATAGCATCATTGATGATGAGTGATAAAGTATGGTCATATTTAATTTCCTCTGTTAAACTAACCATTGGAATGACTTCTATAGCAACAGTGAATATATTTCATGTGGAGATCTCTCAACAATCATTCTCAAGATAGCACATTAGTAATATTGTGTCAAATATTATAGCTGGGATTGGTTAAAACCCTGGATGAGAGACCAAAGAGTAGCTGTAGATAAATCAATTCAAGTAGGAGGTGCTGCCCAGCCTTTAATAAAGAAAATAATGTTTTATAGTGAATATAACGTTGAAGATCTGACGTTGTTTGAAAGGTACAAATTCAACATATTTTATATGTTTGTTTATGTTGAAATATGGTTACCATGATGACATAATCCTGTGGTTGAAATTTCACCCTCAAAACAACTGTTTATGTTGATTACTTTTTAAAATCTAATGTATTTTCCACATAGATTCCACATCATAATATGTTGACAAATTATGTTGAAACAATGTTGATTCCACCAGTTTGTGCCCAGTCAGATGGCAATCGGTTTTAATTTACCTTCAGATGAGCATGAACGCTCTTCATTTGTTTTTGGGCCTCAGCTGCCTGCCTGCAGGCTTGACTAAGCTGGATCTCCATCTCATTGAGGTCTCCCTCCATCTTCTTCTTCAGCCTGAGGGCCTCATTCATGCTTCTGCACTCTGCCTCAAGAGAGCTCTGCAGGGTATCAATGCTCCTCTGCAGGTTTCTCTTGGACTGCTCCATCTCCTCATCCTTCTCAGCTAACTTGCGATTGTAGGAGTAAATGAGACGTATAGGACAGCACATAGATGTATAGGACAGCTGAACATTAAAAACAGACCACAGGAAGACAGGGAGACACATAGGCGCCTAAGACAATTGGACACACTAAGGATAGGGGAGAACAGAACAAAGAGTAGATTGACACATTAATGAAAGGGAGAGACACATGGTCTGCTGACACACTAATGATAAAAGGACCCATAGTCAGCTCCTTCTAAAAAGAAGGCCTATAGGATAGATGGACATATATTATTTTTAGGATAAGAGAGGGTCCGGCCACCATTATAATCTAATTGAAAGCAGATATGGGCGTTATTGGGCGTGAACAAGCAGGAAGCTTGAACTAAAAGATAATGGTGGCGAATTACTTAAGAAAATAAACTTCATTTGCATAAGGGATGGACATAATACTATGTGTGTATAAATATAAGAGCTAGGGCTCTGGGAAAGGGTGTGTTCCGCGGGGCATTCCAGCTTGCTATACAATTGTATTAAAAGCATGTTTGATTTCACAAGTTCTTGTAAGCGTTATATTTGAACCGATTTTCCACGACACGATCAATGTCAGCCTTGACCTGATTTAACTCAAGCTGAATTTCTGAGGATCTTTCCCTCCTCGTGCTCCAGGGAGGCCTAGAATACACATCAGAAGATTCAAACTGAAAATGACAGTTGTTGATGTAAAATGGCTAATCCAGACAGAACCAGGGAAGATTTGAAATTGCACTCTTACCTCAGCTTCCTCCAGAGCAGCCTGGATCTCTACCTTCTCTTGCTCCAACTGTTTACGGACCTTCTCCAACTCATAAATTGTCTTTCCTCCCGCACCCAGCTGCTCACTCAGATCAGTTATCTCCTCTGAGAAAAAGGTGTTGCAATGAAGAAATATGAAAACTATATTGGGCACTTGCAGAACCTTGTTTCATAAAAGAGCTGTTTGCTCTTCAGTGCATGGATGTGAACATTGGCAGAGCTGAAAACATTTCAAACAAAGAGCTCTTTACTCACCTTGGAGGTTCTTGTTCTCCCTCTTCATTGTCTCCAGCTGATCCAAAGATTCTTCATAGGAGTTCTTTAGCTTGAAGAGTTCAGTGCTCAGATACCTGGCCTCCTTTTGGGAGCTCTCCAGCTCACACTGAGACTCCTCATACTTCTGCTTCCATCCAGCCAGGACCTACATTATATAATACAGCAGCCATTTGACTTCAATCATGACTCTTTATAAGTGTTCTAGTAAGCCTATTATTTTGTTTCTGCTGTGTAGAATTCAGGAATTCAGATACACGTGTAAATTGAAGAACTGCATTGCATACTTTGTCAAAGTTTCTTTGCTTCTTGTCCAGGGCGGCAGCAGCAGCATTAGACCTCTCCACATCCACCATGAGATCTTCAATCTCATTCTGCGTTTGGTCTTCTCCAGGGAGGAACACTTAGCGTTCACTGCCTCCACAGCTTTTTCAGCATCCTGCAGGCGCTGAGCCAACTTCTTCCTGAGTTGTAGATGAAGAGACAAAGTAGAAAATGTGGCATATAATTTCATAGCTTCTCCAAACTTCAGGCTCACACAAATACTCAATGGATCGAGTCCAAAATAATAAATACCAACTCCTACGTAATAGTAAATGTACTTAGAGTTGGTATTTATTATTTTGGACTCCATCCATTGACTATTTGTTCACTATTTGTACATTGAGAAATGTTTCTTCTATTTAGCAGGTATTAGGATTCTAACAAATAGCACTCATTCCTTACTTGGCTTCCTCCAGTTCTTCAGTTTTCTAAATGGCATCAGTCTCATACTTACTTCTCCACTGAGCCACCTCAGAGTTAGCCTTGGACATGCCATGCTGCAGGTCAGCCTCGGCCTCCTGCTCCTCCTCATACTGCTCTCTAAGCAGGTCACAGTCATGGCGAGCAAACTGCACTGCATGGGATAGTGCATTCTTTGCCTGAAGGGAGCAAGGACAGATGGGATTCATTTTATGACGAAGGCATCATCATTTATCAATAAGAAAACGAATGGTCTAAATTACCTTGACTTCCTCCTCCAGCTGTCTCTTTAGATCTTCAAGCTGTTGACCGTAGGAATTCTTTCCTCTGATCAGCTGAGAGACCAGAGATTCCTTATCTTCCAACTGTCTTCCAATCTCATCTAGAAAGTAAGAGGTTGAGGAATAGACTTTAGCTTGTTACCTCATTCAGAGTATTTATTGCAATATCCAGAGACAGAAGTTATTCTACCTACCATTCTCGGCTTGAAGTCGGGCTTTCTGAGTTGTAATGTCATTGAGGGATCTCTGGGTTTCCTCATACTTGGTCCTGTATTCATTGGCTTGGTCCTCTAGAGTTCTACTCAACTTCTCCAAGTTATTCTTCAAGATTAAAGATAAGAACAAATAAATTCAAGAGGTTAACAGTGACCAAATGGAAAAAAGACGTTGTACTTTCACTTAGATGGACTTTTTACTTTTGACTTTGCAACATGTTCCATGTTGGAGAGGACATCATCCAGCTCTAGCCTAAATTCGCTCTTTTCCTTCTCCAGTTTCTGCTTCACTCTCTGCAGGTTGTCTACCTGCTCCCCCAGGTCAGCCACACTGTCAGCTTGTTTCTTTCTGAGTGTGGCAGCTGTTGCCTCGTGCTGCAGAGTGGCCTCTTCAAGGTCTCTGCGAAGTTCCTGGAACTCCATCTCCCTCTTCTTGTTCATCTCAATCTGGACCACAGTGGCTCCACCAGCCTCCTCCAGCCTCTCACTGATCTCCTCCAGCTCTCTGGCCAAGTCTGCTCTTTGCTTCTCCACCTTGGCTCGGGCAGCTCTTTCTGCCTCAAGCTCCTCTTCCAGTTCCTCTACACAGGCCTAGCACAAAATGGCATCATCGTGGTTAAATATACAAATGGTTGAAGAGTTCAAATCGATTAAGGACTTGGACTTTTTCATTACCTGAAGCTCCTTCAACCTCTTTTGAAGTTGAATTATTATGCCCTGTTCATCTTCAATCCTACAGATCAGATTACTGATTTCAAAGTCCTTCCTGTGGAATCAGTGGAATCATTAATTGGAATCAGTGGAATCATTAATTGGTAGCTCGTTTATGCATTTGTTTGCAGTAGAATGTAATATTTTGTGATGATTTTAATCTTACTTCTTGAGGCGTTCCTCTAGCTGTTGTTTATCATTCTCCAGGTCCATTACGCTCTCCTGGGACAGCTTTAAATCACCCTCCAGCTTCCTCTTGGCTCTTTCAAGATCCATTCGCACCTTTTTCTCTTGCTCAAGGGACCCTTCAAGCTTCAGAGGATAAGAAGCAAATCAAAATTGCTAGCTGATTGTTAGCATTTTTTCCATTTAAAGACCATCTAATCTCTATATAGGATCTGACATCATCAACTTGTTGCTCTAGCTTAGCCTTGGCCTTGGTTAGATTGTTGACTTTGTCCTCCTCACTCTGTAGGTCATCCAGTGTTTGCTGGTGAGCTTCTTGAAGAGCTTTCTTTTCCTTTGTCAGCTTGGCAATGATTTCATCCAGAGCTGCCAATTCCTCAATCAGGTTCTTCACCTGTGAACAGAAAACGTGCACTACCGGTCAAAAGTTTTAGAACACCTACTCAAGGGTTTTTCTTTATTTTTACTACATTGTAGAATAATAGTTAAGACATCAAATCTATGAAATAACACATATGGCATCATGTAGTAACCAAAGAAGTGTTAAACAAATCAAAATACAGTGGGGAGAACAAGTATTTGATACACTGCCGATTTTGCCGATTTTCCTACTTAAAAAGCATGTAGAGGTCTGTAATTTTTATCATAGGTACACTTCAACTGTGAGAGACGGAATCTAAAACAAAAATCCCGAAAATCACATTGTATGATTTTTAAGTAATTAATTAGCATTTTATTGCATGACATAAGTATTTGATACATCAGAAAAGCAGAACTTAATATTTGGTACAGAATCCTTTTGTTTGCAATTACAGAGATCATACGTTTCCTGTAGTTCTTGACCAGGTTTGCACACACTGCAGCAGGGATTTTGGCCCACTCCTCCATACAGACCTTCTCCAGATCCTTCAGGTTTCGGGGCTTGCGCTGGGCAATACGGACTTTCAGCTCCCTCCAAAGATTTTCTATTGGGTTTCAGGTCTGGAGACTGGCTAGGGCCACTCCAGGACCTTGAGATACTTCTTACGGAGCCACTCCTTGTTGCCCTGGCTGTGTGTTTCGGGTCGTTGTCATGCTGGAAGACCCAGCCACGACCCATCATCAATGCTCTTACTGAGGGAAGGAGGTTGTTGGCTAAGATCTCGCAATACATGGCCCCATCCATCCTCCCCTCAATACGGTGCAGTCGTCCTGTCCCCTTTGCAGAAAGCATCCCCAAAGAATGATGTTTCCACCTCCATGCTTCATGGTTGGGATGGTGTTCTTGGGGTTGTACTCATCCTTCTTCTTCCTCCAAACACGGCGAGTGGAGTTTAGACCAAAAGCTCTATTTTGAATCATCCAGACCACATGACCTTCTCCCATTCCTCCTCTGGATCATCCAGTGGTCATTGGCAAACTTCAGACGGGCCTGGACATGCGCCTGCTTGAGCAGGGGGACCTTGTGTGCGCTGCAGGATTTTAATCCATGACGGCGTAGTGTGTTACTAATGGTTTTCTTTGAGACTTGTGGTCCCAGCTCTCTTCAGGTCATTGACCAGGTCCTGCCGTGTAGTTCTGGGCTGATCCCTCACCTTCCTCATGATCATTGATGCCCACGAGGTGAGATCTTGCATGGAGCCCCAGACGAGGGTGATTGACCATCATCTTGAACTTCTTCTATTTTCTCTATTTTCTAATAATTGCGCCAACAGTTGTTGCCTTCTCACCAAGCTGCTTGCCTATTGTCTCTGTAGCCCATCCCAGCCTTGTGCAGGTCTACAATTTTATCCCTGATGTCCTTACACACAGCTCTCTGGTCTTGGCCATTGTGGAGAGGTTGGAGTCTGTTTGATTGAGTTGTGTGACAGGTTGTCTTTTATACAGGTAACGAGTTCAAAACAGTGCAGTTAATACAGGTAATGAGTGGAGAACAGGAGGGCTTCTTAAAGAAAAACTAACAGGTCTGTGAGAGCCGGAATTCTTACTGGTTGGTAGGTGATCAAATACTTATGTCATGCAATAAAATGCAAATGAATTACTTAAAAATCATACAATGTGAATTTCTGGATTTTTGTTTTAGATTCCGTCTCTCACAGTTGAAGTGTACCTATTGATAAAAATTACAGACCTCTACATGCTTTGTAAGTAGGAAAACCTGCAAAATCGGCAGTGTATCAAATACTTGTTCTCCCCACTGTATATGTTATATTTGAGATTCTTCAAAGTTGCCACACTTTGCCTTGATGACAGCTTTGCACACTCTTGACATGAATTCTACCTTCAAGTTGGCCAACTCCTTCTCGGCATCAGCAGATTTCAGCAGAGGCTTGATCTTGAAGTACAGCTTCATCCAGGGCCAATTCTTGACCACCATTAATGCACGGATATTGGATGACAAGCAATGCCCCCCTTGAAGAAAACCATTGGTAACTTTAACATGTTCATGCATGGGACTATATTCCCACACCAGTGCTTTGTGTCTAAACTGAAAAACTACTTCAGAAGGATACATTTTATAGCGTGTCAATATAAATACCTGTGGTCAAGGATCTTCTTATACTCCATTTGTGACAGAACACCACGGGCTCTGGCTTGAATACCAGTGATAATTTTCATCTCCTCTAATAGATCCAGAAGGTCAGCCTTGAAGAACACCTAACAAAAATGATATTTTAGTGAAATGTAATTTAAAAGTCAAGAGCAATGCGCTTCAGTACAACGCCCCTAGGATTTCATCCAAGCCTTGCTATGAATCTTACCTTGGTATGTCCAAACTTGTACTGCTGGTGATCGATGTCGAGCGAACCCAACAGTTTCTCAGCTCCTTTCTTGCTGTCAATGACTGTTCAATCAGGGATAGCAGCAGGATTCAATATGCGATATCTATAAGAAGGAAACTGGTAAATAATTTTAAAATGTGTTACATGATTAAAAGGGGATAGAACTGTATTATATTTTACAATACCTTTGCCTGAAGTCTCCATACAGGATTCTATTGGGAAAACTCTTTCTGCAGATCCTGATTCCTTCCAGCACACCGTTACAGCGCAGCTGGTGCATGACCAGAGGATTCTCCATGGCCCCAGGAGTCTTGGTCTCATTGGGGATGATGCAGCGCACAAAGTGAGGGTGGGTAGACCTCAAGTTGGTCATCAGCTTGTTCAGGTTTTCCTGTGGTAGAGAGTGAATTCCCACAGTTACCAATGTTTTACCAGGGGGGAAGATCAGCTTTAATATTGCAGATAGATTGTGACTTCCATCAATGTCATTTTCTGCATAATTTCCAATCCCCCATAGATTTTTTGGGGTAAATATAAATACAGTACCAGTCAAAAGTTTGAACACCTACTCATTCAAGGTTTTTTAAATGTTTACTGCTTTCTACATTGTAGAATAACAGCGAATACATCAGAACTATGAAATAACACATATGGAATCATGTAGTAACCAAAGAAGTGTTAAACAAATCAAAATATATGTTATATTTGAGATTCTTCAAAGTAGCCACTCTTTGCCTTGATGACAGCTTTGCACACTCTTGGCATTCTCTCAACCAGCTTCATGAGGTAGTCACCTGGAATGCATTTCAATTGACAAGTGTGCCTTGTTAAAAGTTCATTTGTGGAATTTCTTTCCTTCTTTGCAAAAACCATAAAGTGCTATGATGAAACTGGACCACCACAGGAAAAGAAGACCCAGAGTAACCTCAGCTGCAGAGGATAAGTTCATTAGAGTTACCAGCTTCAGAAATTGCAGCCCAAATAAATGCTTCACAGAGTTCAAGTAACAGACACATCTCAACATCAACTGTTCAGAAGAGACTGCGTGAATCAGGCCTTCATGGTCGAATTGCAAAGAAACCACTACTAAAGGACATCAATAAGAATAAGAGACTTGCTTGTTCCAAGAAACACGAGCAATGGACATTAGACCGGTGGAAATCTGTCCTTTGGTCTGATGAGTCCAAATGTGAGATTTTTGGTTCCAACCGCCGTGTCTTTGTGAGACGCAGAGTAGGTGAACGGGTGATCTCTGCATGTGCAGTTCCCGCCGTGAAGCATAGAGGAGGAGGTGTGATGGTGTGGGGATGCTTTGCTGGTGACATTGTCTGTGATTTATTTAGAATTCAAGCTACACTTAACCAGAATGGCTACCACAGCATTCTGCAGCGATACGTCATCCCATCTGGTTTGTGCATAGTAGAACTATCATTTGTTTTTCAACAGGACAATGACCCAACACACCTCTAGGCTGTGTAAGGGCTATTTGATCAAGAAGGAGAGTAATGGAGTGCTGCATCAGATGACCAGGCCTCCACAATCACCTGACCTCAACCCAATTGAGATGGTTTGGGATGAGCTGGACCGCAAAGTGAAGGAAAAGCAGCCAACAAGTGCTCAGCATATGTGGGAACTCCTTCAAGACTGTTGGAAAAGCATTCCAGGTGAAGCTGGTTGAGAGAATGCCAAGTGTGCAAAGCTCTCATCAAGGCAAAGGGTGGCTACTTTGAAGAATCTAAAATCTAAAATATATTTTGATTTGTTTAACACTTTTTTGGTTACTACATGATTCCATATGTGTTGTTTCATATTTTTGATGTCTTCACTATTATTACCTTGCCCTTTGTGCTGTTGTCTGTGCCCAATAATGTTTGTACCATGTTTTGTGCTGCTGCCATGTTGTGTTGCTATCATGTTGTTGTTATGTTGTGTTGCTACCATGCTGTGTTTGCATGTGTTGCTGCCATGCAATCCCTTTTGCCTTCTGGTAGACCATCATCGTAAATAAGAATTTGTTCTTAATGAACCTCTACCGGATCGGTGTCCCACCCACGGGACGGTTGAGCTAACATAGGCTAATGCGATTAGCATGAGGTTGCTTAAATTTGTTAATCTAACTGCACTGTCCAATTTACAGTAGCTATTACAGTGAAATAATACCATGCTATTGTTTGAGGAGAGTACACAATTTTGAACATGAAAGTTATTAATAAACAAATTTGGCACATTTGGGCAGTCTTGATATAACATTTTGAACAGAAATGCAATGGTTCATTGGATCAGTCTAAAACGTTGTACACACACTGCTGCCACCTAGTGGACAAAATGTAATTTGCAGCTGGGCTGGAATAATACATTATGGCCTTTCTCTTGCATTTCAAAGATGATGGTAGAAAAAAAATACAAAAGAACGGTTGTTTTTTTATATGTATTATCTTTTACCAGATTGTGTTATATTCTCCTACATTCCTTTCACATTTCCACAAACTTCAAAGTGTTTCCTTTCAAATGGTACCAAGAATATGCATATCCTTTCTTAAGGGCCTGAGCTACAGGCAGTTAGATTTACGTATGTCATTTTAGGCGAAAATTGAAAAAAATGGGTGGATCCTTTTGACTGACTTGCCTAGTTAAATAAATATATATCTTACATTAATATTTTCCCCTAACCCTACCACCCTCCCCTAATTAAGGTAAACTAATGGACAACAACACTTAGGCTTCCTCTTCCAGTTTATTCATAGTACAGTATATACATTTGACGGACCCAGTATATTTTACATTAGTTATCTTTTGTTTGTTTTTAAGTCCCATCCTTCAGCTACCCTCAACCCCTCCCATCTATCTCTGAAGACCATCCAGTTTTTGATTACTGTGTGCAATATATTTTTCAACTGTGCTGTGATTGTTTCACAAAAGTTATGAACCATTCTATTCTCATAGTTTCTACAGATTGTAAATTAAAGATTTCTTTTATTTTTATAAGAGTTTTATTATATTATTGGTCGATTGATTATGACTTTTCAAATCACCCATCAGTGCTATTTGCAGAGTTAGCTCGAGTTAGCTTGAGTAAATGTTGCAATTCTTCAGCCATTCCTGAACCTGCAACCAAAAACAAGCTACATATGAACAGTACCAAAACGAATGATCTAATGATTCTGTCTCTGCAGAGCTGGGATGGTTGTATCCCAGCTATATATATATATATAACATTCTATTGGTTGCAGGAATTTTGTATAATAATTGAAATTGAAAAACTCTAAATTTTTCATCCGGCTTCGTTTTGTGTATCAATTTATAAACCATGTGCCATGGAATCGGTAGATTGAAAATCTCTTCCTAACTATTTTGCAATCTATATGGCACAGCTGTCAATACTGTTTTATTTATCATACTTTTCTTTAAACAATTTTGGTCTTTAATTTTTGTCTGGTAGACAAGTTCCTTACTTTCTCCCCCTTCCACTTGCCTCTTCCATTTTTGTGGTAATGCTGCAATTAGTTTGTTTTAATGTTGGGTAGAGCAGGCATTTAGATATATTTTTGTTAGCTTCATGTGTGACACAACTCCACCAGTCCTATTTATGATATAATTTACAAAGATTGCACCTTTAAAAAAATCTTTTTTTATCAATTAGGATATTTGAGTTTAACCATCATTTTTGTTGTAATATTTGTTCTGTCTTTTCTGGTGAATTAAACTGAAATTGCAACAAACTTTCTATAGCTTGTTTTAAAAATAGCAATATTTTGGAGATTATTTAATTTCAAATAATATTTTGCTGTATAAAACAATGCAACTACATACCCTGTGAAATGCTAAGACCGTTTGGAAAGATGATCCCTTTTTCTTTTTCTCCTTCTTCCCACTGTCGGCTGAAGTTAGAAAATAAAGAAATTAAGCCTACAGAAATCCTTCAGTCATTCAGGCACCCAGGAAGAGTTTGTGCTTTACTCTTTATGAAGATCAGTCTTATTGAAGTGTGAATATCTGACCAAGTGTACAATACCTGAGTCTGCACTAGCATAATTGGCAAACAGGATAGCCATTGCAGACTTCTGGTACAGTCCTACAACAGTTTCCTTTAAGGGATCCTTGTTCTTCATCAGCCAGTTGCTGATGTTGTAGTCCACAGTACCAGCATAGTGAGCCAGGGCAAAATGGGCCTCTGGTTTCCCTTTGATAAGCCTGGGCTTCTAGAAGTTGTTGGATTTTCCAAGATGGTTGTCGTAAAGCTTGGTTTTAAAGGTAGCATCGCTGGCCTTGGGGAACATGCACTCCTCTTCAAGGATGGACATGATACCCATTGGCTGAGCGGAAGAAGGTAGAGGTAAGATGGTTCACTTGACTCAACTGAGAGGTTGTTGTCTGATACTACTAAATATGATTGTATGTATCATATTATAGCTATATTTAATTTGGTCCATAGATGCAGTTAACGGCTCACTTGCCTTTACAGTATTTCAGTTACCTTCTCAATAAGGTCAATGCAAGCCTGCAAGTCCAGGCCAAAGTCAATGAACTCCATTCAATTCCCTCTTTCTTGTACTCCTCTTGCTCCAGAACAAACATGTGGTGGTTGAAAAACTGTTGCAGCTTTGGTGAAGTTGATGCAGAGCTGCTCAAAGGTGTTGTACTGCAATTATAGATAGTTAGGTTTTCACATAAAGGTTCCAATCGGGAATATTACTTGATAGTGTTCTTTGAGAGCCTAAATTGATATTTGATAATAATTGTCTATTTATAAACTCACATCAAAGATCTCAAAACCAGCAATGTCCAGTACACCAATGAAGTACTGGCGAGCCTGCTTGGTCTCCAATGACTGGTTGATTCGCACAACCATCCACATGAACATCTTTTCATACACAGCTTTGGAAAGGGCACCAATGGTATAGTTCACCTGTTGGACAGTTTGCCCCTTTGTGACCCACTCGTTCCCTACTTTGACCCTTGGGTGACAGAGACCCTTTATGAGGTCAGCAGAGTTCAAGCCCATGAGATATGAGACTTTGTCAGCACCTGGGAAAGAAAACCAGTGAGTTTACCCATGGATTCACAGAACTATTTCATCTCAATGCTTTTGGCTTTTAGCCAGGTCTCACATTCAGTGCCATCAGCCTCTGCCTGCTCCTCACTCTGTTTCTGCTTGAACCTCATGTTGCCATAGTGCATGATGCCACCAGTCAGCTTATACACTGATTTTGTCTCCTCCTGAGTAAAGCCCAGCACATCAAAAGCATTCTGTGGAGGAAAAGAAGAGCAAAGCGATGTAGTAGTAAGAATTGGTCATTTAAAACCCACCACTGACATTTCATGATGTAATAACCGCTCTACTATAGGGGATATTATTATTTCAAACCAAGAACTGGGTAGGCTACAATGTACAATGTACATACAATGTACATCAAAATTAAATTAAATTAAATTAAATTCTTACTTAAACTTTTTTCTACTTTGTAGAATAATAGTGAAGACATCAAAACTATGAAAAAACACATATGGCATCATGTAGTAACCAAAAAAGTGTTAAACAAATCAAAATATATTTTATATTTGAGATTCTTCAAAGTAGCCACTCTTTGTATTGATGACAGTTTTCACACTCTTGGCATTCTCTCAACCAGCTTCATGAGGAATGCTTATCCAACAGTCTTGAAGGAGTTCCCCGCATATGCTGAGTACTTGTTGGCTTCTTTTCCTTCACTCTGCGGTCCAACTCATCCCAAAGTTGGGTGATTGGGTGATTGTGGAGGCCAGGTCATTTGATGTGCCACTCCATCACGCTCCTTGGTCAAACAGCCCTTACACAGCCTGGTGTGTTTTGGATCATTGTCCTGTTGAAAAACAAATGGTAGTCCCACTAAGCGCAAACCAGATGGGATGGCATATCGCTGCAGAATGCTGCGGTAGCCATGCTGGTTAAGTATGCCTTGAATTTGAAATAAATCACAGACAGTGTCACCAGCAAAGCACCCCCACACCATCACACCTCCTCTATGCTTCACGGTGGGAACCACACATGCGGAGATCATCCGTTCACCTACTCTGCATCTCACAAAGACACAGAGGTTGCAACCAAAAGTCTCCAATTTGGAGACATCAGTGGGTGTGACAGTATTGCGTTTAGAGGTAGGTGAAGGAGTCAGGCGCAGGAGAGCAGAGATGTCCGAGATGCGTAATTTTAATGGGCAAGTCCACCAAATACAGGTAAGGCACAATACAAAAATCAAGCGCCCTCGACAACAGAGAAACCCGTTACTCATGAAAGGAGGAACAAACAAAGCTCCTAAATTTATACACACTCAGTATAAATACGTGAAACAAAAATGGGCACAACCTAACCGAGCAACATCACAATAAATAATCCCGCACAAACCTAGGCAGGCAACAGGGTAAATTATACCAACCGAAATTAAGGCAAATGAAACCAGGTGTGAATGAACCAAAGACAAAACAAACAGAAAAGGAAAAAAGGATAGGTGATGGCTAGTAGGCCGGCGACGCCGACCGCTGAGCGCCGACTGCCGAGCGCCGCCCGAACAGGGAGAGGAACTACCTTCGGTGGAAGTCGTGACAGTGGAGGGTTTTAAAGGACAGATTTCCACCGGTCTAATGTCCATTGCTTGTGTTTCTTGGCCCAAGCAAGTCTCTTCTTATTATTGGTATCCTTTAGTAGTGGTTCCTTTGCAGCAATTTGACCATGAAGGCCTGATTCACACAGTCTCCTCTGAACAGTTGATGTTGAGATGTGTCTGTTACTTGAACTCTGTGAAGCATTTATTTGGGCTGCAATCTGAGGTGCAGTTAACTCTAATAAACGTATCCTCTGCAGCAGAGGTAACTCTGGGTCTTCCATTCCAGTGGCGGTCCTCATGAGAGCCAGTTTCATCATAGCGCTTGATGGGTTTTGCGAATGCACTTTAAGAAACTTTCAAAGTTCTTGACATTTTCTGGATTGACTGACCTTCATGTCTTAAAGTAATGATGGACTGTTGTTTCTCTTTGCTTATTTCAGCTGTTCTTAGCATAATATGGACTTGGTCTTTTACCAAATAGGGCTATCTTCTGTATACCCCCCTACCTTGTCACGACACAACTGATTGGCTGAAAACTATTAATAAAGGAAAGAAATTCCACAAATGAACTTTTAAGAAAGCACACCTGTTAATTGAAATGCATTTCAGGTGACTACCTCATGAAGCTGGTTGAGAGAATGCCAAGAGTGTACAAAGCTGTCATCAAGGCAAAGGGTGGCTACTTTGAAGAATCTCAAATACAAAATATATTTTGATTTGTTTAGCACTTCTTTGGTTACTACATGATTCTATATGTGTTATTTCACAGTTTTGATGTCTTCACTATTATTCTACAATGTATAAAGCAGTAAAAAATAAAGTCAAACACTTGAGTAGGTGTGTCCAAATTTGCCTGGTGCTGTATGCAACATAACAAGCTGGCTTGAAATTCAACAAGACAACACTTTGTTTTCCCAAATGAAAGAATACCAAAATTCAGGGGGCAGAGTGACGGTGAATAAGTAACTCACATCTGTTGCCATCAGTTCATCAGCGTCATTAATAAACAACACAGTTGTCTCCCCCTGGGAGATGAAGGCGTAGTCATAGGAATTAGCTGTCACCAGCAACATCTCTGTATACCCATGAGGCTGGGGAGAGAGACATAGAAAGATAAATATAGACATGCTATTACTTATTATTACACTACACAAATGAATGCAGTCAATACACCATTGTTATCTAATTGTGGTACTGACCCAGTAATTCAGGTTTCTTGTTTGACAAGATCTGATAGAAGATGTGTTAGTCCCTCTCAGCCTTCAGCTGAAAAGTGGCACGAGACTTCTCCAGAAGGTCTGGAAAGAAGGTGATTTAGAACAGTAGACAAATACATTTCTTACAGCCACTGTTGACAATTTCTCTCTGATTTTTCAAAGTCTGTTATCTTTGGATTTACATGTCTCAATATCAGCAGAAGCAAGCTTTCCTCGAGTGTCAAAATGAATCCTGATAAATTTACCCTAAATAGAATAGTTTTGTTAGTTTATTTTTGGGTGATTAATGCTGTATAAGAATATCCATCAGAAACTCACAAATATTGAGGAGTTGTCATTTCTGATGGTCTTGGCGTTACCAAAGACCTCCAGGGCTGGGTTAGCCTGGATAATTTGATCCTCCAGAGTTCCCTTAGAATGGTATAGAAACACATGTTAGATGCTTAGCTTTACAAATAGCTACAGAACTGCTCAATCATGAAAATATGCATGTCAAAGCTGTCGCAGATTGAATACCTTGTTTTGGGCGGCTGCATCTTTCTTCCCGCCACTAGCTGCAATGCTTGCAAAGTACTAGATGACTCTCTTGGGATTCACAGTCTTTCCAGCACCAGATTCTCCACTGGAAACACACAGTAATCTTTAAAAATAGCACTTATCACACTATCTTATGTAACATGACAGATAACACACTTTTTAAAAGCATGTGAGTAGAATGGGTAGTGTATTACTTACGTGATCAGAATAGACTGGTTCTCACGGTCTATACAGGTTATAAAAATGCAATTTTATACAATTATCAGAATTAATTATCATTATGATTCCCTTACATATTTTCTAAAGTAGCTATTTTAGTTTACCTGTCAGCATGTTCTGATAGGCATTGTCAGAGATAGAGAAACTGTGGGGAGGAACTTCTTGCCTCTTCTTGCCTCTATAGGCTATGACCACAGATGGATCATACACTGGCAGCCACTTGTAGGGGTTGACAGTGGCGCAGAACAGCCCTGAGTAGGTCTGTAAAAGATATATTCAGTTGAAAGTGCATAACATTTTAAGTGGAAGAATTAAGGCCTAACATTGGAAAGTATTACTATGGGTTTGGTGGGGATAATTTACATAGAAAAAAGTTGCTAATTTAAGATTCAAATTTCGAACTTAATGATGAAGCGACTCTCATGTGCTCACATAGATCATCCATGCTGCGTAACACTCTTTGAGGTTGTACAGAACAGCAGGCTCGTGGAGGAAGGTCAGCATGGCCATGTCCTCAATCTTGTCAAATTTGGGAGTATTCTGTTGCATAATCTGAGAGTCTTTGAAGGTGAGAGTCTGTGAGATTATGTAAAGACAGTTAAGCCTTGTTCACATTGGCAGTTTGAAGTGACTCATATTCGATTCAAATCTGTTATTTTTCTTGCAGTCTGAACAGCCAAAAAGAATATGGAATAAAATGTTCCAAGCCGCATTTCAAACCACCTTCATAGGTGGTTTGAAATCAGATACAAATCTGATTCCTGTCCTGGAAAGCTAAACAGCTACCTAGCTAGTTGACTACTGAGGCTAGCCAAAAAGGACTACTTTTGAAAGTTGGATCATCTTATCCTTTGAGGCTTTAAAAGTGTTCTTACTCTATGATTTTGAACATTCAAAGCAACTGGGAAATGTCCATGGCAGGCATCGTTGTCACTTTAGCTTGCTACATAACTTCTGAGTTAAATATTCTTAGAAATAAAAGGTGCTATCTAGAACCAATAAGGGTTCTTTGGCTGTCCCCATAGGATAACCCTTTGAAGAACCCTTTTTGGTTCCAGGTATAACTCTTTTGCGTTCCATGTAGAACCCTTTCCACAGAGAGTTCTACATGGAATCCAAAATAGTTTTACCTGGAACCAAAAAGAGTTCTCCTATGGGGACAGCTGAAGAACCCTTTTGGAAGGTCATCCTACACTAATCAACCTACACCACTGCGCACACACCCGTCATTACTATGACAACTAGCGTAGCCATGTCAGCAAATGACTGCTGTCTGAACACACACATCTGATTTGGTCATTTGTAACTTTCTGTTTGGAAATTCAGTATTCCAAAACTGATTTGAAAAACAAAACGGATTTGAGCATTAAGGCCTGCAACGTGAACAAGGATTTATTAATAACTTAATTCTGCATGATTTTACAACCTTGTTCTGGGGGGAAAAAAGGTTAGCAGAATTCAACTTGGTCACTTGAAGTAAAGCACTGACCTTCCCATTCTGCGTCTGCACAGTGACCAAGTCTCCTTCGCGGCTGGTGACGGACGCCTTGACAAACTCCTCCACGGGGTCTGGTACAAAGCATTCCTTCTTCATGTCGAAGGGACGAGTCTGGGCCTCCAGACGCTCCCGGTCAGATTTCCTCGGGTACTGGGCTGCCGCCCCAAACACCGCGATCTCAGCATCACCCATGGTTGCACTGTGAGAAAGAGAAAATGCCAAATTAGTTCAAAGTTACTTTATGTTACATTTTGCATTTCCACCATACATGTCTCATTACACCACTAATCATTTGTCAAATGAACAGTAATAAATCCTACAATTAGATTTAGATGTATGTAATAATTATCACTCAATAATAGTTTACGGAGTGTTCATTTACCTTCAACACTGCTAAGAGGTGAAGATGAATGGAGGCTTCAGAACTGTATCCCTGAAATAGCAGAGATCATATTTAACCCCTGTTGGCCCTGCCTTAAAAGGCCAAGAACACTGTAACCCCATGCCCCTCCCACAACACACACACACACACACAACACACACACACCCCACACACACAACACAACACACACACCACACAACACACCACACACACACACCACACACACCACACACACACACACACACACACACACACACACACACAATCATCACTATCACCCACTGACTCACAAATTACTGTTGAGGGACATGCCACTTGCCTAGAGATGAGCATTGTTGTCTGGCTCCACTCCCTTGACCGGGCTTCCACAGCTCCATTGTGATTTTATGGGATAATGTCCAGGAATTTCACATTTCTATCCTGTGAGTCATACTTATGCAAGCATTCATTACTAAAGCCCCAACACTTCATCTACCACTGTCAAGTTTTGTCTGTTTCATCTTCTTTGTTATCTCTGTTCAACTGGATGTAGGGTTTGTTATAATGCATCTCATTTTGGCCACTCCATTTTCCTAGATCTCCATCTGTCTCATCCACAGCACCACTCCCAATTCCCAAGGGGAACGGCAGAGATTGCCATGTTCACAGGTGAATGTGCATGTGACAGTGCTGATGTAAATCAACATTATCACACTCATCCAACCATTTTTTTTGTTGATAAGGTCACATTGACTGATTGAAACACCTAGCTGATCCAACACAAACATTTGCGTTGAATAGTGTTGCTACGATCTTGTTATAAGTCCATATTATTTATAGTCATAGGATTTGGCACATTCCTGTTCCTCTCTGAAATGTGAAATATGAAATATAATTTTGACTATTGCTCTCCCAATGATAGCAGAACTAAGTGGTTGAGCTATAACTTCAAAATAACACTCATTGTTATTACATCGTTAGCACACCAGGCATAAAATCTTCCAAATCCAATCATGCCGCCAACCTGTCAGAAAGAGTGCCCTTTTGTAGGAACACTCTTCATAATCTGAAAGACATATCTTGAAAGGCTTATTATAAGTCGGTTAAAGTTTGCTTGGGTCCGATCCACCAGGGTCCGCCAGAGCCAATACTTCAGAGACACTTTTCATTGTCCTGCCAACAGCCTGTCACTGCCCCGTGAGTTCAATGTCAGTGACAGTTTCACCATTTACCAGCAGATTAAAACACCGTCTGCAGTCTGAAAGAGAGACTTAAGAGACTTTAAGAATAGCCAGAGGATGGGTCATGTACCCCTGTAGGTTCAATGTAGGTACATGATTTTGTATTTACAATATATGTTGTTGTTTTTTAAAACTTTTGTCTCGGTCATTATTGATATGTAAATAGCCGTCAAAGGTCTTTTCAGTCCACACTGCTCTTCAAAATAGCATATGAGCTCAACTACCATGGTCTGCATGCGCCCTGACTCGTGTGGGAATGTCATGCCACATATCTGCCTCATCATTCCCTCCTGTGTCCTCATTTGAGAGGGCTTATGGGACTTGGACAGGAGGACTGATCGTGTCCAGCAGTGCAGCTGTTTGCATTGTCAGTCAGAGCCTTACCGGGGGATTAGAGGTAAGTTCCAGTTCCACAGCTGAATGTTCCATTCTCAAAGGCACACAGAGACTCAGAAATAAATGTATTTGATTGGGCCATCACCAAGGACAGGATAGTAGTTGGATGAGCAGAGTTATTATTTATTTGGAAGATAATACTGATCAGATTCATGCTTATACTTTAATAGTGATGGTGTGTTTCTCAAGGCATGTTTGTGGTACAATTTATATATACAAAATTGAAATAAACATCACAAATACACCATACCTTTGATGAGATGTTCGTGTATCTGTGTTGTCTCAATTTCCTTAAAGACCTTTAAGGCATCCATTCTTCCTGTGAACATAAATAGAACAATTTGGTGATTTTCAGATGAAAACAAAGAGACAGGAATAATCATAGGCATCTTCCAGAAACAATAGCTTGGGATGAACGGTGCGAGACATCCAGTAAAGCCAAGGGAGCCATAAGGGTGGAGCCCAGGGTAAATATTTAGGGATGCAGGAGCCGTTATAAAACAAGTGACATTCCACACATTCTAGATTGCTGACACAATGACAAATATACTAGGCTACATCCAGCACCTCTCTAGCTCTGCTTTCAAAACATACATACAGTACGTACACACTATGTTGTTGGGGATTCTCAATTTCTGTACAACGTTCATGTGTAGTGCTACTCCTACTGCTCTCTCTTCGTCCGCCCACGTGTTCTCGCACACCCCGAGAGCTTCTGTTCAGCGGGGTGGTGGCACCGGGATCCTCATCTCTCCCAAGTGGTCATTCTCTCTTTCTCCCCTTACCCATCTGTCTATCGCCTCCTTTGAATTCCATGCTGTCACAGTTACCAGCCCTTTCAAGCTTAACATCCTTATCATTTATCGCCCTCCAGGTTCCCTCGGAGAGTTCATCAATGAGCTTGATGCCTTGATAAGCTCCTTTCCTGAGGACGGCTCACCTCTCACAGTTCTGGGCGACTTTAACCTCCCCACGTCTACCTTGACTCATTCCTCTCTGCCTCCTTCTTTCACACTCCTCTCCTCTTTTGACCTCACCCTCTCACCTTCCCCCCTACTCACAAGGCAGGCAATACGCTCGACTCATCTTTACTAGATGCTGTTCTTCCACTAACCTCATTGCAACTCCCTCCAAGTCTCCGACCACTACCTTGTATCTTTTCCCTCTCGCTCTCATCCAACACTTCCACACTGCCCCTACTCGGATGGTATCGCGCCGTCCCAACCTTCGCTCTCTCTCCCCCGCTACTCTCTCCTCCTCCATCCTATCATCTCTTCCCTCTGCTCAACCTTCTCCAACCTATCTCCTGATTCTGCCTCCTCACCCTCCTCTCCTCCCTTTCTGCATCCTTTGACTCTCTCTGTCCCCTATCCTCCAGGCCGGCTCGGTCCTCCCCTCCCGCTCCGTGGCTCGACGACTCATTGCGAGCTCACAGAACAGGGCTCCGGGCAGCCGAGCGGAATGGAGGAAAACTCGCCTCCCTGCGGACCTGGCATCCTTTCACTCCCTCCTCTCTACATTTTCCTCTTCTGTCTCTGCTGCTAAAGCCACTTTCTACCACTCTAAATTCCAAGCATCTGCCTCTAACCCTAGGAAGCTCTTTGCCACTTCTCCTCCCTCCTGAATCCTCCTCCCCCTCCCCCCCCTCCTCCTCTCCTGCAGATGACTTCGTCAACCATTTTGAAAAGAAGGTCGACGACATCCGGTCCTCGTTTGCTAAGTCAAACGACACCGCTGGTTCTGCTCACACTGCCCTACCCTGTGCTCTGACCTCTTTCTCCCCTCTCTCTCCAGATGAAATCTCGCGTCTTGTGACGGCCGGCCGCCCAACAACTGCCGCTTGACCCTATCCCCTCCTCTCTTCTCCAGACCATTTCCGGAGACCTTCTCCCTTACCTCACCTCGCTCATCACTCATCCCTGACGCTGGCTACGTCCCTTCCGTCTTCAAGAGAGCGAGAGTTGCACCCTTCTGAAAAAACCTACACTCGATCCCTCCGATGTCACAACTACAGACCAGTATCCCTTCTTTCTTTTCTCTCCAAACTCTTGAACGTGCCGTCCTTGGCCAGCTTTCCCGCTATCTCTCTCAGAATGACCTTCTTGATCCAAATCAGTCAGGTTTCAAGACTAGTCATTCACTGAGACTGCTCTTCTCTGTATCACGGAGGCGCTCCGCACTGCTAAAGCTAACTCTCTCTCCTCTGCTCTCATCCTTCTAGACCTATCGGCTGCCTTCGATACTGTGAACCATCAGATCCTCCTCTCCACCCTCTCCGAGTTGGGCATCTCCGGCGCGGCCCACGCTTGGATTGCGTCCTACCTGACAGGTCGCTCCTACCAGGTGGCGTGGCGAGAATCTGTCTCCTCACCACGTGCTCTCACCACTGGTGTCCCCCAGGGCTCTGTTCTTGGCCCTCTCCTATTCTCGCTATACACCAAGTCACTTGGCTCTGTCATAACCTCACATGGTCTCTCCTATCATTGCTATGCAGACGACACACAACTAATCTTCTCCTTTCCCCCTTCTGATGACCAGGTGGCGAATCGCATCTCTGCATGTCTGGCAGACATATCAGTGTGGATGACGGATCACCCACCTCAAGCTGAACCTCGGCAAGACGGAGCTGCTCTTCCTCCCGGGGAAGGACTGCCCGTTCCATGATCTCGCCATCACGGTTGACAACTCCATTGTGTCCTCTCTCCAGAGCGCTAAGAACCTTGGCGTGATCCTGGACAACACCCTGTCGTTCTCAACTAACATCAAGGCGGTGGCCCGTTCCTGTAGGTTCATGCTCTACAACATCCGCAGAGTACGACCCTGCCTCAACAGAGGAAGCGGCGCAGGTCCTAATCCAGGCACTTGTCATCTCCCGTCTGGATTACTGCAACTCGCTGTTGGCTGGGCTCCCTGCCTGTGCCATTACACCCCTACAACTCATCCAGAACGCCGCAGCCCGTCTGGTGTTCAACCTCCCAAGTTCTCTCACGTCACCCTCGACCTCTCCTCGCGCTCTCTCACTGGCTTCCAGTTGAAGCTCGCATCCACTACAAGACCATGGTGCTTGCCTACGGAGCTGTGAGGGGAACGGCACCTCAGTACCTCCAGGCTCTGATCAGGCCCTACACCCAAACAAGGGCACTGCGTTCATCCACCTCTGGCCTGCTCGCCTCCTACCACTGAGGAAGTACAGTTCCCGCTCAGCCCAGTCAAAACTGTTCGCTGCTCTGGCCCCCCAATGGTGGAACAAACTCCCTCACGACGCCAGGACAGCGGAGTCAATCACCACCTTCCGGAGCACCTGAAACCCCACCTCTTTAAGGAATACCTAGGATAGGATAAAGTAATCCTTCTCACCCCCCCCCCCCTTAAAAAAGATTTAGATGCACTATTGTAAAGTGGCTGTTCCACTGGATGTCATAAGGTGAATGCACCAATTTGTAAGTCGCTCTGGATAAGAGCGTCTGCTAAATGACTTAAATGTAAATGTAAATGTAGTGCAGCTTTTAGCCACATAGTGGCAGTAACACCACATTAATATAGGCCCATAAACTGACCCAGTTATTCTAGGATTGGAAGGAGATGGGATGCATACATGTGGAGTGAGATAGAACTAGAGCGATGGACTGACTACAATACAGTTTAGCCCAGAGGGTATCATCTGCTGCTACCATTCTTCACTCCTCCAGCTAAAATCTTTAAATGGCATGTATATTGTTGTTTCTTGAATAAATTATTTAGTCATCAAATATGAATATCAGCAAAGTGGGTTTCAAAAGACGGCTTGCTGTCTGCACACTGCAAAACTTGATCTTCGGACTCAAAACTTCATCAAAATAGTATATTTATTTTTCCAAAGTGATACAGTTCCAAGGTGCATAGTGCCCAAAATGCAATGGAGCAAGTTAGAATAAACCTTTCAGCTCCATGTTATCTTCAGTACGTGTACATAAAACCTGTTCTTTACTTGTTGGGAAACTACCAGCAGGTACACTCATTCACAGAATATTACAGGTGTTGCCAATAAGACGATGTGGGGAACATTCCCCTGGTAAAATGGGTCTTTTGCTGTAGGCCTACATGGTGGGTTAAGGGTAATGTTACCACCCAGTGGAGGCTGGTGAGAAGGGCTATAGGAGGATTGGCTCATTGTAATGGCTGAAATGGAATGAATGGAACGGAGTAAAATGTGTGGTTTATATATGTTTGATGTGCTTGATACAGTACATTCCATTGATATCATTCCAGCATTTACAATGAGCCCGTCCTTCAATAGCTCCTCCCACCAGCCTTCTCTGTTACCACCGCCAACCTTTGAAGAGACTGCTCTTTTGCCTGTGGGTGGAAGAAAACTTCACTGGTGTTGATGTTGATTTAATTTGAATAGCCAGTGGACTAATAAATTGTTTCTACCATATATTTTCATTAGCCATTTACCATGATTAGGGTCATGCTAGTGATACTAATGATTCTTCACTATAACTATATACTCTGTTATTTCGATGCAGGTTAAATGTCAGGTTTTGTATCAATATTGGCAAGTGTTAGTTTGTTTATCATAGTTCCCTTTAAGTTTAACATTTCTTTTTGATACTGTCTCAAAGCCCACTAAAAAAGCAGCATTCCCCAAGAGAGGATTAACTTCACATCAGCTCTGATGAATTCATGAACTTCTGAGACAAAATAATTCATTATCACTAGAAAGCAAATTACGAACTCCTCTTTGAATCTGAGTATTTCGCCAAAACTCAGTTGTCCTGAGTCAGTACAGAACTGCCAGGACCTAGGATCAAGGGAGACACTCACGTTTTTTAATACTGTACCTATCGACACATTCACGAAAATAGTAATGGCCTTCCAGCTACCTACTGGACCCTATTCCAACTAAACTACTGAAAGAGCTACTTCCTGTGCTTGGCCCTTCTATGTTGAACACAATAAACGGCTCCCTATCTTCTGGATGTGTACCAAACTCACTAAAAGTGAAAATAATAAAGCCTCTCCTGAAAAAGCCAAACCTTGACCCTGAAAATTAAAAAACTATAGGCCTATATCGAATCTCCCATTCCTCTCAAACATTTTGGAAAAAGCTGTTGCGCAGCAACTCACTGCCTTCCTGAGTATAATGTATACAAAACACTCCAGTCTGGTTTTTTACCCCATCATAGTGCTGAGACTGCACTCGTGAAGGTGGTAAATCACCTTTTAATGGCGTCAGACCAAGGCTCTCCATCTGTCCTCGTAGACCTTAGTGACGCTTTTGACACCATCGATTACCACATTCTTTTGGAGAGATTGGAAACCCTAATTGGTCTACACGGACAAGTTCTTGCCTGGTTTAGATCTTATCTGTCATAAAGATATCAGTTCATCTCTGTGGATGGTTTGTCCTCTGACAAATCAATTGTACTTTCGGTGTTCCTCAAGGTTCCATTTTAAGACCACTATTGTTTTCACTCTATAATCTACCTCTTGGTGATGTCATTCAAAAACACAATGTCAACTTTCACTGCTATAATGACAACACACCACTGTACATTTTGATGAAACATG
This sequence comes from Salvelinus sp. IW2-2015, assembly GCF_002910315.2. Taxonomy (NCBI): domain Eukaryota; kingdom Metazoa; phylum Chordata; class Actinopteri; order Salmoniformes; family Salmonidae; genus Salvelinus; species Salvelinus sp. IW2-2015. The sequence continues at coordinate 23,723,277 of NC_036871.1, forward strand.
TTGAAACACTAAAATTACCTACCCTGGAAGCCTGAGTTTCAGACATAAGGAAGTCGATGGCGGCATTTTTAAAAACTTTTAAACTCAGATAAATCAGAGATGCTATTTCTAGGTCCCAAGAAACAAGGATATCTGCTTATTGATCTGACAATTAATCTTGATGGATGTACAGTCATCTCAAATTAAACTGTGAAGGACCTTACTCTGGACCTTGATCTCTCTTTTGACGAACATATCAATAATATTGCAAGGGCAGAGTCTTTCCATCTTTGTAACATTGCAAAAATCTGAACCTCTTTGTCAAGAAATAATGCAGAAAAGCTAATCCATGCTTTTGTCACTTCTAGATTAGACTACTGCAATGCTCTACTCTCCGGCTAGTTAGTGCTAAAAATGGCTGCTATGATTTTGACTAGAACCGAAAATTTGATCATATTACTCCAGTGCTAGCCAACTGGCTTCCAGATAAGGCTAGAGCTGTTATCAATGTTTTTACTGCTAACCTACAAAGCATTACATGGACTTGCTCCTACTTATCTCTCCTATTTGGTCCGTACATACCTACATGTACGCTACGGTCACAAGATGCAGGCCTCCTTATTGTCCATACAATTTCTAAGCAAACAGCTGGAGGCAGGGCTTTCTCCTATAGTTACATTTTTATGGAATGGTCTGCCTATCCATGTGAGAAACGTAGACTCTGTCTCAACGTTTAAGTCTTTACTGAAGACTCATCTCTTCAGTAGGTCCTACGATTGGCCCAGGAGTGCGAAGGTGAATGGTAAGGCACTGGAGTGATGAACCGCTCTTGCTGTCTCTGCCTGGCTGGTTCCCCTCTCTCCACTGGGATTATCTGCCTCTGACCCTATTACGGGGGCTAAGTCACTGGCTTACTAGTGCTCTTCCATGCCGTCCCTAGGAGGGGTGCGTCACATCGTGCCAAGCTTTTTTTGCTATATTCGACTTGAGCGGGTTGAGTCACTGACGTGATCTTCCTGTCCGGTCTTGCGCCACCTCGGGCTCTTGCGCCACCACTGTAATTATTATTTAACCCTACTGTTCATCTATGAACGTTTGAACATCTTGAAGAACAATCTGGCTTTAATGGCCATGTACTGTTATAATCTCCACCGGTACAGCCAGAAGAGGACTGGACACCCCTCATAGCCTGGTTCCTCTGTAGGTTTCTTCCTAGGTTCCTGCCTTTCTAGGGAGTTTTTCCTAGCCACCATGCTTCTACAGCTGCATTGCTTGCTTTTGGTTTTTTTTTATGCTGGGTTTCTGTATAAGCACTTTGTGACATCTGCTGATGTAGAAAAGGCTTTATAGGGCCTCCTGAATGGCACAGTGGCCTAAGGCACTGCATCACAGTGCTAGAGGTGTCACTACAGACCCGGGTTCAATCCCAGGCTGTGTCACAACTGGCCGTGATCGGGAGTCCCATAGGGCGGTGCACAATTGTCCAGGTTTGGCTGGGGGGCTTTACTTGGCTCATTGCGCTCTCCTTATGGCGCCTGAAGGCTGACTTTGGTCATCAGTTGACACATGGTGCGGATGGCTTCCAGGTTAAGCGGGCAGGTGTTAAGAAGTGTGGTTTGGTAGATCATGTTTCAGAGAACGCATGACTTTGCCTCCCAAGCCTGTTGGGGAGTTGCAGCAATGAGACAAGATCGAAATGGGGAGAAAAAAGGTTTGTGTTAAAAAAGGCTTTATAAATCCATTTGATTTTAAGAGAGTCCGCTAAATCAGGGTTTCCCAAACTCGGTTCTGGGTGCATGTTTTGGTGTTTGCCCTAGCACTATACAGCTGATTCAAATAATTCAAGTATGATGATTAGTTGGTTATTTGAATCAGCTGTGTAGGGCTAGGGCAAAAACCAAAACGTGCACCCAGGGAGGGGGGCACCAAGACCAAGTTTGGGAAACCCTGTTCTAAAATATAATGTATTTGATTTTTATTGTTGATTTATTAGGATCCCAATTAGCCAACGCCAATGGCAACAGACAGTCTTACTGGGATCCAACACATTACAGACAAAAGACTTTACAATTTACAATACATACATTTAATGTAGTGTGTGTGTGTGTGTGTGTGTGTGTGTGTGTGTGTGTGTGTGTGTGTGTGTGTGTGTGCATCTATCAGTTACACATACATGTCAGTACACACACACACAAGTACATCACATGAAGGGAGAAGTGTTGCTTTATTTGTCTTTTGAAACAAAGTTTGCTGTTCACTTGTACTATAGAAGATGGAAGGGAGTTCCACGCACTCATGTCTATGTATAATACTGTACATTTCCTTGAATTTGTTCTTGACCTGGGGACTGTGAAAATACCCATGGTGGCATGTCTGGTGGGGTAAGTGTGTGTCAGTTGACTATGCAAACAATTTTGAATTTCCAACACATTAATATTTCTTATAAAAACAAGCAGTCTTTCCTCAACTCTTAGCCAAGAGAGACTGGCATGCATAGTATTAATATTAGCCCTCTGATTACAATGAAGAGCAAGAAGTGGCACTGTTCTGGGCCAGCTGCAGCTTAACTAGGTCTTTCTTTGCAGCACTTGACCATATAACTGGACAATAATCAAGATAAGAATAAACTAGAGCCTGCAGGACTTGCTTTGTGGAGTGTGTTGTCAAAAAAGCAGAGGATCTCTTTATTAGGGACAGACCTTTCCCCATCTTTACAACCATTAAATCTACAGTACCAGTCAAAGGTTTGGACACACTTACTCATTCAAGGGTTTTTCTTTATTTTGTACTATTTTCTACATTGTAGAATAATAGTGAAGACATCAAAACTATGAAATTACACATATGGAATCATGTAGTACCAAAAAAGTGTTAATTCAAGGCACACTTAACCAGCATGGCTACCACAGCATTCTGCAGCGATACACCATCCCATCTTGTTTATGCATAGTAGAACTATCATACATTTTTCAACAGGACAATGACCCAACACACCTCCAGGCTGTGTAAGGGCTAATTGACCAAGAAGGAGAGTGATGGTGTCGCATCAGATGAGCTAGCCACAATCACCCAACCTCAACCCATTTGAGATGGTTTGGGATAGGTTGGACTGCAGAGTGAAGGAAAAGCAGCCAACAAGTGCTCAGCATATTGTAAACTCCTTCAAGATTGTTGGAAAAGCATTCCAGGTGAAGCTGGTTGAGAGAATGCCAAGAGTGTGCAAAGCTGACATCAAGGTAGAGGGAGGCTACTTTGAAGAATCTCAAATATAAAATATATTTTGATTTGTTTAACACTTTTTTGGTTACTACATGATTCCATATGTGTTAATTCATAATTTTGATGTCTTCACTATTATTCTACGATGTAGAAAATAGTAAAAATAAATATACCCTTGAATGAGTAGGTGTGTCCAAACTTTTGACTGGTACTGTATACATTTTGACCATGACAGTTTATAATCCAAGTTAACACACCAAGTAATTTAGTATCCTCAACTTGTTCAACAGCCACACCATTCATTACCACATTCAGCTGAGGTCTAGAATTTAGGGAATGATTTGTACCAAATACAATGCTCTTAGTTTTAGAGATGTTCAGGACCAGTTAATTACTGGCCACCCATTCCAAAACGGAGTGCAATTCTTTAAGGGTTTCAGTGACTTCATTAGCTGTGGTTGCTGATACAAATATGGTTGAATCATCAGCATACATGGACACAGATGCTTTGTCTAATGCCAGTGGCAGGTCATTGGTAAAACTAGAAAAGAGTAGAGGGCCTAGAGATCTGCCCTGCAGTACACCACACTTACTTGGTTGAGATTAGAGAAGCTTGCATAAAACCTTTTGTCAATAGGGGGAGCTGTTAACAATTTTTTTTTTTTACATTTCCAAATTAAACTGCCTCGTTATTCAATTCTTGCTCGTACAATATGCATTATTATTACTATTGGATAGAAAACAATCTCTAGTTTCAAAACCGCTTTGAATTATGTTCTGTGGGTGAACCAGAACTCTTTCTACAGCGAACTCATGACAGGACATGCGAAGCTCTGAAAAAATAGTCTCTGATCTCGGATCAGTTTTAAAACTCTGTGTGTGCCTATGGCTTGACATGAACTGCACCCGCTCCCCTGGATGTCAGTAACCAATGAGAAGTGGAATGGTGTCTCTACGTGTTTGTCAGAGTTTTATAAAGGGAATGGAGTGAGATGTCCCTTCTTTTCGACGCTTGCCAGGACGCAAGGGAGGACATCAGAATCGCATGCTCAAAAGCTCTCGTTATTGATCAAAGATATATCCGTCTGTGATTTAATTCGATATAGGTGTTTAGAAAACATCATAACGAAGTTATTTGAAAACCGATTTATATCAGTTTATTGCGAGTTATTATGCATTTTTCTGAATTTCCTTAGTATGCTGTTTGAGGATTTGGGCACTGTGTGTGCCGTGTAGCTATCGTTAGCTGCTAGTTCCGAAGTTGAGGAGGTCGTTTTACAACAAAAGCAAACGATTATTTTGGACAAAGGACACATTGCCCAAGATACTGATGAAGCCCGTCCAAAAGTAAGAGTTATTTATGATTTTATTCCGTATTTATGTGGAAAAATGAAACGCAGTTGTCAGCCATTTTTTTGTGGCACTATCTTGGCTGTAACTCACAATGTATGTCTTAGTAACGTAAATTTTAAAAATCTAAATCAGCGTTGCATTAATAACCAATGCATCTTTTCATTAGGCTGTCCAACCTGTATTTTTTTAGTCAATCTAATTGAAAATAATCGTAAACATAGGTGCCTTTCCAAGATGCGCCGGCCCGAATGCATGCCATGTTTTGACAGATTACATTGCATAACCACGATTTGTGATGCTAAATATGCACATTTTCGAACAAACCTATATGCAGTGTAATATGATTTACAGGGACTGTCATTCTGAAGAATTCTGAGAAGGTTAGTGAAAAAATTAATATATTTTGGTGGCGATAACGTTATCGCCCCTTTTGCCTGATTTATGTTGGTGTGATGTTAGCTCATGTGGTATGCTAATATAACGATATATTTGTGTTTTCGCTGTAAAACACTGAGAAAATCTTGAAATATTGTCTGGATTCACAAGATCTTTGTCTTTCAATTGCTGTAGGCTGTGTATTTTTCAGAAATGTTTTAGGATGAGTATTTTGGTAATTGACGTCGGTCTCTGTAATTATTCCGGCTGCTTCCAACGCTATTTCAGATTGCAGCTGCAATGTAGAACTGTGATTTATACCTGAAAAATGCACATTTTTCTAAAAAACATATCCTAGTACCATAAATATGTTATCAGACTGTCATCTTATGAAGTTGTTCTTGGTTAGTGGCTATATATATCTTTATTTAGATCGAATTTAGTATGCTACTGATGGAGTAAAAAACTGGTGGAGTAAAAAAAGTGGTTTTCTTTGCTAACGTGGTTAGCTAATAGATTTACATATTGTGTCTTCCCTGTAAAACATTTTAAAAATCAGAAATGATGGCTGGATTCACAAGATCTGTATCTTTCATCTGGTGTCTTGGACTTGTGATTTAATGATATTTAGATGCTTGTATTTACTTGTGACGCTATGCTAGGCTATGCTAGTCAGCTTTTTTACTGTGGGGGGTGCTCCCGGATCCGGGATGAGTACCAAGTAAAAGTTAAAGAAAACCCTCTGAATTGTATTAGATCGACAGCTCTGAATCCACGATATCTCAGAGGTTCAAAAGCCATAACACATATGTTTTCTCAACAACAGGCTGCACTGAAATCTAACAGCACAGCTCCCACAATCGTAAATACTCTGCTTCTGTGTCTGTAGTATTGAGATTGAAACGTGTGATTGTGGGATACAGAGAGAGACTTGGCCAAACTCCTAATTCCCAAAATGGGAGAATTAAACAATCTTTCTAGTTTTGGGAATGGTCAATGGACACTTAAGGGACAGTCATGACGAGTGTGTTTCATTTGGTGATCTCATGAAGGACAGGAAACACAAAACTGTATCTCTTAGTGTACATTTCCCAGGTGTCAGGTTTACATCTAAATATTGCGAAACCTATGTGATTAAACATGAAACTATTTGTGAAAAGATGTAATGGGATGTTAACCTTCTAAATGAGAGTATGGATTAGTCCGTGGCCACACCCCCGTGAGCCCAGACATCACATTGGACATCATAGAACCGCCCCTTTTTCCACAGAGTATAAAACCCACTTCCTACAAAATATACATTAAGTCAGAGAATGCCGGGACAGAGTCCCCACATTGGAATGGCTACAATTCATTAGAACATACAGCTGTAGTTTTGGCTACACTGCTGGAAATGGTTAAACTCGTAAATCTAGAACGAGAATACCGACAACCGCCGAATGGTACTCTGAAGTATCCATCCTAACCAACTACAACCTCAAAAGACATTGTGACTTCTGGGAAAGTTAACCAGAGACTCTGATGAACTCTACAGGATGACCGAGTGCTTTCAACGGAGAGACAACACGGAGAGACAACAACGACATACAAGCGTAAATATGTACATTGCAATTTCTTTCAGAATGAGCGGCTGTTCATGTGCAAAGTATTAGCATGTCCATGAGTACAATTATCCACTGTGTGTAGTGAATCCATTTTGTCTTTCCCGCTCTTTCTCAGTCCCCACCCCTTTCCTTTGTCTATCAAGCCATCATATCGCCATTGTCCGCTAACGACTTTTTCTTTGTAGCATGTAGTAACCCAAATATCTGTTATGTAATTCTGTGTGATTATTTAGTTATCGATAAATAATGACAACTTAGATGGAAAGCTACTGAGGATGGTAGCTGACTCTATAGCCACTCCTATCTATCATATATTTAATCTGAGCCTAGAGGAATGTCTTTGTCCTCAGGCCTGGAGGGAAGCCAAAGTTATTCCGCTACCCAAGATTGGTAAAGCTGCCTTTACTGGTTTTAACAGCAGATCTGTCAGCTTGCTGCCAGCTCTTAGTAAACTGTTGGAAAAAAGTGTTTGACCAAATACAATGCTATTTATCTGTAAACAAATTAACATACTTTCAGCATGCTTATAGAGAAGGGCACTCAACATGTACTGCACTGACACATTTTACTGATGATTGGTTGAAATAAATTGACAATAAGGTGTCGTGTCTGGACTATCATTAAATGTGACGACTGTATATTATTAAATCAATTCTCTAGGTTTAATTATTACGTGATTAAACTGATCACGTAAACATGAATTAGAGGGAAATGTTTAGAGTAATAATTTCCCGAATATAACTCTATAACTAGTCTTCTATTAATGATAATGAATTGTTACCTGTCACATTCCAAACATTGTAAAATTATTGGTTAACTGCACAAACCATAGTTTAAATCATGAATCAGCGATATACAATTTGGCTTAATTATTTATTTACTAACAATAATTTTTACACCTCTCCCACACTAACTTTACAAAATTCAAACTTACAATGCTTTTCTTTCATTATTAGTTTTTTATGCATGAGTACGATGGCTCACTGTTCTTTGTTGGAATTTCCTGCCTAAATCTGCCCACTTTTCCAATGAAGTAATCATTAAAATAATTGGCAACATCAAATGGTTTAATGATGAATAAGCCATCTGATTCAATGAAACATGGAGTTGAATTTGTCTTTCTGTCCATAATTTCATTTAATGTACTCAAGTTTTTTCCCCATCATTATTTATATCATTGATCTTGGCTTCAGTTTCTTCTTCTTTTTGTTGAGTTTAGTCACATAATTTCTCAATTTGCAGTAAATCAGCCTGTCAGATTATTAGCCACTCCTTTTGCCCCATCTCTTTCAACCATACAGTTTTTCAATTCCTCATCAATCCATGGGACCTTAACAGTTCTAACAGTCAGTTTCTTAACAGGTGCATGTTTCTCAATAATTGGAATAAGCAATTTCATAAATTCATCAAGTGCAGCGTCTGGATGCTCCTCATTAATCACATCAGACCAACAAATATTTTTTACATCATCCACATAAGAGTCACAGCAAAATCTTTTGCATAATCTATTACACTGTATACACTATTAAGGCCCAACTTTTGGAACTTTGGCTTTCCTGGATATAGCCACTATATTGTTTAAAGGTTAAATTAAAATAATATTTAAAATTGTGATCCCTGCATCCAATGGTTATGGATACAGTTTAAGAACAAAGTTCTACAGTATTAGTAAAAATGTGATCAATACATGTGGATGATCTTGTTCCTGTACTGTTTGTAAACACCCTGCTAAGTTGATTAATAACCTGAACCAGAGTATAGGCACTGGTTACATTGAGAAGCGTGCTCTTGAGCAGACAGCTTGATGAAAACCAGTCAAGATTCATGTACACTATCAAGCATTTATTTAGATACTGACTGTTAGCACTTGGTGGCCTAGAGCAACACCCCAAAAGAAAAGGCTTTATATGTGTCAGGTGAACCTGCAACCACAACACTTCAGTAACACTTGACATAAGATCTTCTCTCAGCATTACAGGGATATGGCTCTGAAAATATACAGCAACACCTCCCCCATAAGCATTTCTGCCTCGTCTAGATGTTTTATCCTTTTATTGTTACTGATGTATCATTAAATGAATGATCTAAGTCAGTCTCAGAAATGGCAAATATATGAATGTTATCTGATGCAGCAGTTATTGATTTCATTAACCTTATTTCTAAGACTACATATATTAATATGGGCTATTTTCAGACCTTTCCTGGGTGGCTTATCATAGATAGATAGACATATATGGAAAAGAGAAAACAAAGCAAGTGAAATAAAATCATATTCAGCACTCCATTAATCAGTTGGCGTGTGTGTGTGGGGGGGGGGGGGGGGGGCGTGAAGCTCCGTACCCATAGGCTTGGTTCTCTCAATGTAATGTCTATACTAAAAGGCATATCATGAAAATACATCCTCTCATCACAAATGCCTACACCTCCTAGATTTCAAAGTGCAAAAACATGCAGAGAGATGAGTGTCTTGTTACCAATACATTTAATAGATATAGACCAATAGATCAAGTTCTGTGGTAAATCATTGATGCTGAGAGAAGGATGTGCAATGATATAATGGGCAAGACAAGTCTACTACATTCATTGGCATAAATAAAATAAATCATGAGCCAGGGGGAATTTGCCCCCACAAGTTACATGTTAGATAGACTCTCTCTGTATATAGGCATAAAGAGAAAGTATACAATGAGGGAAGTCAGTCAGGAATACTTGAGCTAGAAATTTCAGAGTTGGTGAGTGAATGACTGAGAAAGATCCTGCTCACTGATTGACAGAGACAGGCTTCTAGGCCTACACCAACAGCTGAGTCTAAGAATGGAGAGAACATCCGTGGATGGGATGGTGTGGATACAGTACAGAGATTATATATATATATAAATAGAAGACAAATGGAGGAGACCTAGTTATTTAGAATTCTACTGACATTTACAGTAGAGGGTTAAAGAAAACAAAATGCACTGTCACAGAACTGTGGGCCAACCAATTCAACTAGGACAATCTTTAGCAGCTCTTGCGCTTACATGAATCAAATATTGTTGCACAACTTCACACTACTTGCTGATTCACTCAACGCAATCTGTAACCCCTGAACTTTGTAAAGGTAATGTGAAACCTGCAACGGGGGGACAGACCAAAGGTGTGAACATATGTCCCACTCTGTTGGTGTTGATGAAAGGGTGGTGAGATGGGAGCTGAAGGCGTGGGGGACAGGGGAACTAACTTCAGCTCTAACAGTTTGACTTCACGGTCTGCTGTATTGTGGATGAGCAAGTGTTTTTATGCTGCATGAGTAAGAGGTGACCTCAACAATAACAGAACGAACCATGGTAAAATTAAGGAAGTAAATCCAGAGTGGTAATTTAGTCAGTCAGGATTAAAAGATTTTTAAACTGCAGAAAACAGCAATATTTGTGGATACTGCAACTGTGTTGGCTACAGGAGGTGAACAACTGGATTTTACAGTATACATTTAAATAAGTTTGTTTCTGAAACGTAGGACACCTGCCACTATATTCAAGACATCTACACAAGAAGAGTTGAATGTCACAAACCTGCAAAGGATTGCATCTTGATTGAATTAGCAAGCCTTTGGACTGATTCTATGGAAATTGATTTACATCAACTGCAGGTCTTGGTTTATAACATGCAGGAAGGGTCACTCCCACTAGCATAGTAAACAATACCGAAACAATAACCTACAGGATCATTGGATACACAAATAAACTATAGGGGGTTATTTTGTACCCAGTGGAAGAGATAGAGGCTTATTTCCTGTCTCAGTTGAGGCCAGATTGTAAATTGAGATGTTTCTCAATAGCTTTCTGGTGGCCGTCGGACTCATGGGAAGTTCCAATTTCACCTGTTGTCATGTCTGATTGTGTTTGGACCCGCCCTGAGCATGTGGGTCTCCAAACACAGCATCTTCGCCAAAAGGACTCATTTTCTTCACAGGTAAGAATTAAGATGGGCTCAAACAATAATACATAATTTCCTTATTGATGGTTTCAAGGCCTTTTCTCAGGTATGTCCAGTCTGTTTGCATCCACATATTCTACACCAATCAGCATCTACAGCTGAATTATAACCATGTTCAAATCATCTTGCCGTTTGTTCACAATTCAGAGCGTTCTTGCGCTTAGGCTGGGGATGGACCTGCATCTTTGTTGGCCTCCTCTCCTCAGTGCACAGATCCCTCTTTCTGCGACACCTCTCTCGGCTGATGGTGGGAGGTCTGCTGTGGGTGGGGTTCTGGAAGCTCCTTGATGTCCTTGAGAACTCTACAGGGGAGCTTCTACTAGCCCTTCAGTGCTGTAGGTGTCCAGCCCTACTACTACGGGAGGCAGCAAGCAGTTGTGTGTGGGAAACGGCTATGAGGTCTCTGATGACATCTTCTTGCTGTGTGTCTGCTGCCTACTGTTGGCCAAGGAGGCCATTTTCAGGCCCTACCTGACTATGGGTGGGACTTCAGGGACCCCACTGCAGCTGCTCTTCTTGTTCTGTGTCATCCTGCTGGGCCTCTGGGTGTTCTTGCTTCTCTGCGTTCCACACACAGATCCTAGCAGGGGCCCTGTGGTGCCTCAGCTGGAGGTCCCTATATCAGGACTGGTACCGCCTCAGACCCAGGTGGTATTGCCTTGGACTCTTAACCAAGAAAGAAGAGGGTTTAGCCTGAGTGAAAGAGGGGGAGAATTGGTTGGAGCCATACACACATCTCATAAAACATAAGTGTTGGCATAATGATTTTCCTTTGTCCTTTTCATGAAATAGTGAGAGGCGAATTAAACCATATTAACAGAATTTCAAGTCCTTTTTAAACTGTTAGTTATCCACTTATTGTACGAGAAGACATTTATGAAACAAGCAGTTTTATGATAAAGGAAAGGCTTCATAAAATTGGTTGGCTGTCTTTCAGACCTTAACATAGAGCACTGATTAAATAATGCTGTTTATTTTTGAACATATGCATCTGACAGTGCAAGCAATGTAAGTAAGAAGTTAAATTGTGTTTCTGAAAACCAGACTAAATGAACTTGCGCTAAACTTTGCATAAGCACCAATGTTCACTGTCACATAATTAGATAATACATTCCAAACAACATCCTGCCCCCCCAAGTCAGCTTTAATAGAATTATTCCAAAAGCTCCAGGCACAAAAAAGCTCAAATGAATTACAAGTCTAAAACGAATATCATGAGAATGAAAGGTATCTACTGCACTGTTAGTGCAGAAGTATCTGTTGGAGCTAGGAACACAAGCATTTCGCTATACCCACAATAACGTCTGCTAAATATTTGCGTGACCAATAGCAATTGAATTAACTTTTTGGGGGTCCCGACCAAATTCACATAGAAATGTGAGTTAGAGCAGTCACTCATTTAAAGCAAGCCTAACGTGTAGATGCTTCACATTTAAGTTTAGTTTTTACAACTTTTACTCATAATTTAGGTACATTAGCTTCAAACAGCTGAAAACTATTTTTGGTTATTGAAAATATATTTCACAGCGGTTTAGAGGGTACAATGATTCTCTACACTATACATAGTTTGCTTAATTTCAGTTTGTCAAAACAAGCAATTAGAATTTTAGCAACCAGGAAATGGCAGACAAAATGCTGTATATTGCACCAATAAACATAGATTTCAAGCACAAGTAAAAGGTGTGATACAAACTGTTGAAATACAAGCTTAACTTGAAGTTTTTAATCTGTGAAAATAAAATGAAATCACAACTAAAATGTTCTTTCTTCCTGAAGATAAGATGGTACTCAAAACAGTGTTAAATACAAAAATCATGTCTGGGAGATGATGACAATTGATTACTTCATTTAATCAAATAAAAAAATGCAGCTTCTAAATCAAACAAACCAAAAACAAATGCACTTCCAGAAAGACTTAGCTATAATTTAGAAGGAAAGTTTAGTGCACAGCGAAAAATAACATTACTTCCATAAAATAAAAATACAAGATGGGAAGGATGTGGACAATATATACAAATGGCAAAGGCAATAGCGAAGAAACATGCTGTGTGTCGACTGGTGATAAAAAAAGACATTTTCTGTGCGACTTTACCCTTTTATAGAAGATTAATTTCATACTAAACTCAGAGGACAAGTTGAAACAGATCAGGAACTGGAAAAAGGCGGGATTTCTGACGTGATGGTATCCAGTGGCTGCCAGTGACAGTTCATGAGTGAATCGTAGAGTTCCTCGCTCCTCTCCATGTATTCTGTGTTCAGTGCATCCACATCCAGCTGAGGGTTGGGGTCTGGCAGGGAAGAAAATAAAAGAGTAAATAAGCCAACAAGCCATGGCATTGGTCACAGCAGTGATCTTCAAGGCATTCCTTGTCAATCACCAAACATTACTGTAAAAAAGAAAATCTACACTACCGTTCAAAAGTTTGGGCTCACTTAGAAATGTCCTTGTTTTGAAAGAAAAGCTATTTTTTTTGTCCATTAAAATAACATCAAATTGATGAGAAATAGTGTAGACCTTGTTAACTGTTATGGATAGGGGGCAGCATTTTCACGTTTGGATGAAAAGCGTGCCCAGAGTAAACTGCCTGCTACTCAGTCCCAGTTGCTAATATATGCATATTATTAGTAGATTTGGATAGAAAACTCTGACGTTTCTAAAACGGTTTGAATGATGTCTGTGAGTATAACAGAACTCATATGGCAGGCAAAAACCTGAGAAAAATCCAACCAGGAAGTGGGAAATCTGAGGTTTGTAGGTTTTCAACTCTTGGCCTATCGAATACAGTGTCTATGGGGTCATTTTGCACTTCCTATGGCTTCCACTAGATGTCAACAATCTTTAGAACCTTGTTTGATGCTTCTACTGTGAGGTGGGGCCGAATAAGAGGGGAATGAGTCAGAGGTCTGCCAGAATGCCTTGAGCTCGTGACGCTCGTTCACGTGAGAGCGAGCTCTGTTCCATTGCTTTTCTGAAGACAAAGGAATTCTCCGGTTGGAATATTATTGAAGATTTATGTTAAAAACATCCTAAAGGGGAGAGCACGTGATGCCGCGGAGCTGAGCAGACGTTGACAAACCGAGCTCTTCAAAGTTATTCTATTATTACCTAAATAACAACGTTGAAACAATATTCTAACATCGGCTGATAAATTGTCAAGTACTTACCTTCCCAAAGAGCCATGGACCTCCGACCGAGAGGCAAGAAGGACGACCAAAACGTCGTTGATTCCCAAGATAACGATAACGCTACAGCTAGCAAGATTAGCATTAGCCCTCATAACTCAGACAACAGTTCCAGACTGTTGCTCTCGGCCTCTTGCGAGCCTGCCGACATGCTGGCTACTCTCCTCCGGGAAATTCAGGATGGTAACAAAGGTCTTTCTATGAAAGTTGATAAGAAAACGGCTGAACTCCATTCTTCCATTGACGACCTGAAATCCTCCATGAATGATCTCCTTTTGAGAACGACTGAGGCAGAGTTGCGCATTAGCACAGTTGAAGATACCATCGCTCGACATGATCAGATCTTGATACAACTGCAAAAGGACAATGCCTACCTCAAAACAAGGTAGATCAGATGGAGAACCAGAGCAGACGTAGTAATATCCGTGTGGTGGGATTGAAAGAGGACAGCGAGGGCCGTGACCCGGTCCGTTTCTTCACTCAATGGATCCCGGATGTCCTAGGCATAATCAACTTCACCAAGCCACTGGAAATCGAACGTGCCCACAGAACATCAGCGCCGAAACACCGGCCAGATGAGCCCCCACGGGCCGTCCTGATCAGGTTCCTCCGTTTCCAAGACAGAGAGAAGATACTGCAACTCGCAAGAGCCAAAGGGGATATCACCATCGATGGCAAGAGGGTCAGCCTTTTCCCGGATATGAGCGCGGATCTCGCCAGACGTCGCAAGCAGTTCAGACCTGCCGCCAAAGCACTGAAGGAGAAGAACATCACCGGCTACCTCATCCACCCTGCGCGGATGAAAGTTCAGTACAAAGGCCGAAGCCATCTCTTCAACACACTGGGAGAAGTGTACACTTTTCTCAAAGAACTGAGCAACGTCTGAGCCAGGACGGTCTCTCTGGGGGATAAGATGCAGTTTGTTTGTTCTCTCTTATCCGGACTGAACCGCTGATATCCTCCGGTCGCTATAATTGATTTGTACATTTTCAACTAACCGTATCTTTCCGGGGTGAGTTCTATTACATTTACAGGAGAGTATATTTTGGTTTAGTCCATATCCACTGGGCGAAGCAAATAAGTGTGTTTAGGTCCACTGCTTTCCCCCTCATTTATGTTAATATTTCGAAAAAAGAAGCAGCCCTTACCGTGGGCAGTAAATATTCAGCCATAAGTGTCTATTCACAATGTTTGTTTTCAATTTAGAGAGCTCGCAGGTTTTAGTTTACACCAAGGTTTAGCTAGTAAGAGCAAGATGGAAAGCGAGCAGCAACGTATCTCTACAAGTGTATTCATGTTTGATTGTTGGGATTGTGGTTTTAGTCTAACAATCGGGGTGGGTGGGATTCTTATTTTTTTCCCCCTTTTTTCTATGTTTATTGTTTCCTTCCTAAAGAGACACATAGGTCACTTCTGTGTTCAAACCAAAGTTGAAACATTTCCTAACTATCTACATATGATAGATTTCCATTCAGTTACATATTTGAAACCCAACTATGCTTAATCCACTAAAATATGTCACATTCAACGTAAAAGGTCTTAACAGCCCGATTAAAAGGAAGAGAGTCTATACATACCTTAAGAAATTAAAGGCTGACATTGTGTTTTTACAAGAAACACATCTTACAGCCAGTGAACACAAGAAATTGAAGAGGGAATGGGTAGGACAAGTTTTTGCGTCCTCTTTTAACTCAAAAGCAAGAGGAACTGCAATTTTGATAAGTAGACACATCCCCTTCTGCGTCAACAACACCATCTCTGATCCCTCTGGCAGGTTTGTTTTGGTGCAGGGGCATATYTTTTCAGAGTCTTGGACCCTATTGAATATTTATGCTCCTAACTTCGATGACCATATGTTTATACAGAATGTCTTCCTTCAGGTTGCTCAAGCACCACCAGGATGGCTACTGGTTGGAGGAGATTTAATTTTTGTTTAGATACAGTTCTTGATAGGTCCTCTGATAAACCCTCACTTCTTACCAAAGCCGGAAAGCTCACCATGTCATTCATGAAAGATCTCAATTTACTAGACATCTGGAGACAGTTGCACCCACAGGATAGGGACTACTCTTTTTATTCACACCCACACAAGACACACACACGCATAGATAACTTTTTACTATCGACCCAACTGTTTCATAGAGTGTTAGATATCGAGTATCTCCCCAGATTGCTTAGTGACCATTCTCCTCTGGTATTATCAATCTCCATTCCTACCAAGGTAAATGGAGCATATAGATGGAGACTAAATTCTACACTCCTAAAGCAACCTGAATTTTGTGCATTCATCAAAGAGCAGATCAATATTTTTACTTTGACAAACAAACCCTCCACTCCTGACAGTTTCATTCTTTGGGACACATTGAAGGCCTATCTGAGGGGACAGATCATTTCCTATACTAAAGGGCTGAAGAGAAAACACGGTGCGGAACTGAGTGCCCTTGAATCTGAAATCGCCGAGCTAGAGAAAACCTACCAAAGAGGCCCGACTAAAGATCTATACAGGCTTTTGGTAAATAAACTGAAATATAATATTCTGAACACATATCAAGCCGAGAGGGCCATCACTAAATCAAAACAGCGTTATTACGAGCTTAGAGAGAAAGCTCACAAAGTATTGGCATGGCAACTGAAAGCAGAGGAAAGTAAGAGGACAATTAATGCTATAGAAACTCTTACTAATGAGATATCTTTCGACCCTACTGAAATTAATAATACTTTTAAGAAATACTATGAAGACCTCTACACTTCCCAATCAAGCGATGATCTATCAGAGATCGACTCCTTTCTCTCCTCTCTCAACCTCCCATGCCTGTCAGGGGAAGAGAGCGAGCGCCTGAGTGAACAGTTCTCAGTTCCTGAATTGTTGGAGGCCATTAACTCCTTACCTTCTAATAAATCTCCTGGGGAGGATGGCTTCCCTCCAGAGTTCTATAAAGAATTTAGGGAGCTGTTGGTCCCCTACCTTATGGAGGTACTTAAAAAAGCCAGGGAAGACAACTGCTTTCCAGAGTCTTTCTCTCAATCCACAAGAAAGGGAAAAACCRACTAAAGTGTGCCTCCTATAGACCAATCTCTCTCCTTCACACAGATTGTAAACTGGTCACCAAGATGCTATCTAAGAGACTGGAGTCATGTCTTCCCCTGTTGGTCAACCCAGATCAGACTGGCTTCATAATTAATAGATTGTCCTCCAATAATCTCAGAAGGTTCTTTGATATAATTCACCTTGCTAACAAAAACAAAATACCTAGTGTCGCAGTCTCCCTCGACGCTGAAAAGGCCTTTGATAGGGTTGAATGGCCATACCTCTTTCGCGTCTTGGAAAAGTTTGGTTTAGGTACCGTGTTTGTAAATTTGATAAAATCACTCTACAAATCTCCTAAAGCTAGGATTGCTACCAATGGGATTACCTCCTCCTCTTTCCCTCTCTATAGGGGGAACAGACAAGGTTGCCCAATCAGCCCCCACCTCTTTGCCCTCGCCATCGAACCGTTGGCTGAGGCTATTAGAACGTGCCCTGACATACATGGCTTTGAGGTGGGCCCCCATACCCATAAATSATCACTCTTTGCGGACGACCTTGTCTTATTTCTAACAAACCCAGAACACTCCCTCTCTCACTTGCAGATCCTACTACAGTGTTATAGTTCTTTCTCTGGATATAAGGTCAATTTTGATAAAAGTGAAATCTTACCGTTGTCTGTCTTTGACCATCATACCATCAAGCACAAGTTTCCTTTTAGATGGTCGCCTATGGGCTTCACATATTTGGGCATAATGGTGGATGGTAATCTGAACAACCTCTATAAACTCAATCTGGCCAGTTTGTTGCAAAAGGTGGAGGGTGACCTTTGTAAATGGATGGACTTACCTCTTACCCGACTGGGTAGAATCAATGTAATTAAAATGAATGTCCTGCCCAGATTTCTATATCTGTTTCAATCTCTCCCTATCCCTGTTCCCGCAGCATTCTTTTCTTCTCTCGACAAGCTGACCAGACGGTTTATCTGGCACGGCAAAACCCCTAGGATTGGCCTGGATAAACTGACCCTTGATTACAGTCAAGGGGGCTTAAACCTCCCCAATTTTAGAATGTACTACTGGGCAGCACAGTCTAGGTTTCTGGCTCAGAGGTTTGACAAGGGTCCCTCTCCCTCATGGTTGAACATTGAAAAGCTTGAGGTAAATGATGACACTGGGGCAGAATTGTTTTACAAATGGGACAGAAAATGTATAAAAACCATCACAGACAACCCTTTAAATCATACATTCTGTCCTGGCATGGTGCAAACTGCATGAGCTGTTCGGACGAGGGGGATTCCTTTCCCCTAAAACCCCTTTATGGAACAATAGATTGATTCCTATGTTTTTCCAGAATAGTAACTTTAGACCATGGTCTGATAAGGGGATCACTCTTCTGGAACATTGTTACGAGGAGGGAGTTCTTATGTCTTTTGATCAGCTGAAACAGAAATACCACTTGCCTAACAGGGACTTCTTTAGCTACCTACAACTACGAAACTTTATTAGGGTGTCTCTCAAGGGACAATGGAACCTACCTAAGATGTCGCCTATTGAACAACTCTGCCACGCAGACCAACCACTGTTCAAGACCATTTCCCGTGTTTACGATGCTCTTATGTCAGGACTAACACTGCCTGGGCTAGATAAACCCCGACTTAGATGGGAAAAAGATCTGGGTATTGATCTTGATGAGGGTCTATGGAGTGACCTATGCAGGGATGGTGTTACATCCACATTGAACTCCAGATACAGACTGATCCAGTTTAATTTCCTCCATCAGCTCTATATCACCCCATCTAGACTGCACAAGTTCAACCCTGATATCTCCTCCCTATGTTTTAGATGTGGCTCAGATGAAGGAACATTCCTCCATTCCACTTGGCAGTGTTCAAAACTACACGGTTTCTGGCAGGGGGTATGCGATACCATATCCTCAATTCARGGGGTTGCATTCCCTTTAGACCCGGAGGTCTGTCTACTGGGCAACTTTACTAACACCAATCTTAGGCAAAGCCATACTATAAAGCTAACAGAAATATTGCTAGTGATTGCCAAGAAATGTATTGCCTTGAAATGGAAATTGGYTTCCTCCCTGCCAGTTGCAATGTGGCTATCAGAAGTTAATAGCTGTATCCCACAGGAGAAAATTACTTACTGCTTGAGGAATAAGTTAAAGACATTTTACAGAATTTGGCAACCTTTTGACTATATGGAGAATCTCCCCCCACATCACATTGAATGAATCTGTATATTATCCGTATATAATGTTTCACACGTAATGTATAATATGTAGCCTACGGCAGGTGACCATATGATCCAATGTCTCATTTTTTCTTTTCTTTTTTTATTGTATGTTTGTATGTATAATTTGTTTTCTTTTTTCTTTCTTTGTTACGCTCGTCTGTTACTTTGTCCTATTGCTGTCTAATATCTTTTCACCTTTGTCTTGAATGTTAATTGGAAAATGCAAAAATAAAATATATATAAAAAATAAAAAAAACATCCTAAAGATTTATTCTATACTTCGTTTGACATGTTTCTACGGACTGTAATATGCCTTTGTCTAAACTTTTCCCTGGACCTGCCCCGAGTTTAGATTGTGTACTGAACGCGCGAACCAAAAGGAGTCATTTGGACATAAATGGACTTTATGGAACAAATCAAACATTTATTGTGGAACTGGGATTCCTGGGAGTGCATTCTGATGAAGATAATCAAAGGTAAGTGAATATTTATAATGCCATTTCTGACTTATGTTGACTCCAACATGGCGGATATCTCTTTGGGTTGATTTGTCGTCTGAGCGCCGTACTCAGATTATTGCATGGTTTCCTTTTTCCGTAAAGTTTATTTGAAATCTGACACAGCGGTTGCATTAAGGAGAAGTATATCTTTAATGGCAACCGATGCCTCACAAGTCCTCAACTGGCAGCTTCATTAAATAGTACCCGCAAAACACCAGTCTCAACGTCAACAGTGAAGCGGCGACTCCGAGATGCTGGCCTTCTAGGCAGAGTTCCTCTGTCCAGTGTCTGTTATTTTGCCCATCTTAATCTTTTATTTGTATTGGCCAGTCTGAGATAAGGCTTTTTCTTTGCAACTACCTAGAAGGCCAGCATCCCAGAGTCACCTCTTCACTGATGTTGAGACTGGTGTTTTGCGGGTACTATTTAATGAAGCTGCCAGTTGAGGACTTGTGATGTGTCTTTCTCAAACTAGACACTAATGTACTTGTCCTCTTGCTCAGTTGTGCACTGGGGCCTCCCACTCTTTCTGTTCTGGTTAGAGCCAGTTTGCTCTGTTCTGTGAAGGGAGTAGTACACAGCGTTGTACGAGATCTTCAGTTTCTTGGCAATTTCTCGCATGGAATAGCCTTAATTTCTCAGAACAAGAATAGACTGACGAGTTTCAGAAGGAAGTTCTTTGTGTCTGGCCATTTTGAGCCTGTAATCGAACCCACAAATGCTGATGCTCCAGATACTCAACTCGACTAAAGAAGGCCAGTTTCATTGCTTCTTTAATCTGCACAACAGTTTTCAGCTGTGCTAACATAATTGCAAAAGGGTTTTCTAATGATCAATTAGTCTATTAAAATGATCAACTTGGATTAGCTAACACAACGTGCCATTGGAACTCAGGAGTGATGGTTGTTGATAATGGGCCTCTGTACAGCTGTAGATATTCCATTTAATTTTTTAAAATAATAATAATACAAATCAGCCATTTCCAGCTACAATAGTCATTTACAACATTAACAATGTCTACACTGTATTTCTGATCAATTTGATGTTATTTTAATGGACATAAGACAAAAGGTGCTTTTCTTTCAAAAACAAGGACATTTCTAAGTGACCCCAAACTTTCGAACGGTAGTGTGTGAGATATATGGCGGTAAGTGCACTTGATTCAGCAGCCCTAGCGCCGGGAAGGCAAAGTGTTCCCATTTTTAACCATTTCATGTGTCTGAAAGTAGAACGCCGCCTAAACGGCAGGCCCGGAGACCAAATCAAGTACACCTATAGGCCTACCGCAGGCCAATCAGATCACCGTGTCTGCAGTTTCCTCAAGCCATAGACTAAAAAGAAACCTCGAACGCACAGCAAAGTTGATACCGTGAGATAAAACTTAAAACCATGACTAGCGAGAGACTCAATGAATATAGGAATGAGCTGCTGTTTTTATGGATGGTTAAGTTACTCAGCACAGTGAACACTTATAAGCCATAAAATGCACGTTCTCCCAACAACCAGCACTGCAGCCACAATGAATAAGTATAGCAAAGTGTTCCGATAAGCTTGGGTTATTATTAGCGCCTTGTATTTTTTAATGTCGAGGAATATTTCACTTTCTCCGGTCATAGGAGTAACATGAATTGGTGCATAAAGCAGAATAATGCAGTGTGACTTGAGTGTCGCATTCAGCTGGAAGACGGTGCCCCCTTTTCTCAGCGGAGGGAGAGCCAGTGAGTCGGGTGAGAGGCAGCCTCACCGCGGCTCCGTCCCTCCCCTCACTGACCAATTACTATTACCAGTGTCTTGATATACCTAACATTTGGTTTATATAACTTCAAAATGGTCTGAGAAGAACATTAGCAGGGCAATTCAAGCATAGCCAATATGGAGTGATAATGTATTGCACCTACTGCACAAACCTCATTGCTACAGACCTGTTTTTAATTGGTTAATGTTGCATTGGGTAAAAAAAATTTAGTCAAAAAAAATAAAAAATAAAATATGTATATATATATATATTTTTTTTAATAATCTGAGCGGTTATTCTCGGCTTGCATTTTGACTCAGAAAAGGTTAGTGACCAATGTTTTACAGGGCCAATGTAACAGTCAGGCAATGGTAACAATACATTTAACATTTTCACACCGGAGTTCCAAATATCTCTTACCGGTCACCCCCGCGTGAGTCGTTTTAGGCACGTAATGTCCGAATGCACTCACTGTTCCAAAATGTTATTATTACGCAACAGGACAGTTAACACATGTTGCCTGTTAATTAGTTTCAACTTGTCAAATTCAAATTATTTTCTAACAGTTTGAATTGGTGTTCTGACTCATTGACATAGTAGTCCATTTTAGCGATGCGGACAATTTATGTTTGAGGCTTTACTGAGCCAGATAAACTTCTCTCTTCACTCATGTTAGCGCAGATAAAGTATGCATATATTTGTGCAGTCCTGCAAGAATTGGAACACTTTCTTGCTGGCACTCGCTTTGCCTTCCTTGTTGTTTTCCTTATACATGTGTGCATTCCTATCAAAGTAAGTTCCTTATTTTCTGTATATTGTGTTGTCGTTTCTACTGTAGGCGTATGTATGGAGCATAATGTATTTACAGTTTTATTCACATTTACAATTACTGGTGAAAAATAATGTATTCTGATTATTGCATATATTGTAATGGACACCTATGATGTGTGTAAAATACTTTAAGGTTGTACTGATTATAATGAGCTAAGCTATTTGCCAGCTATGTGTTGCGCCATGTTTGTATACATTATATAAAGCATTCTGGGTGTCACGTAATTGGTCAGACCAAATATGTTATAATGACTTGAAGGAATGGTTCACTCATCTTTCAGGTAAACTTCCGTTAGTGAATGATCGTAGACGACACACCCCCTTCAACATGCATAGTATAAATAGACCAAACTCATCTTGTCACCTCTCTGGTTGATGCGAAAAAAACAAGCATGGCGGCACGCACAAACTACCCATCGTCGGATTACTTTCGATTCCTAAAAAGTGTTTTACTCAATTATTTTGATCAATGGTGAGCTCACCTGTGATGTGATTAATTATAAATAGTAATTGCTATTAGCTAATTCATTTTGCAGTTTGTCAGCCGAGTTATAAAAATATGACCGCTTGTGTTACGTCAATCTTTCATCAGAAAGCTCTAGGACAAATGTAGCCAACATTTTCCCGGTTTGGATGATTGTGTTATGCTGTAGCTACTTCTGTGAATGTCTGAACACTGTACCCAAAAATAAACAGATCACATTCTGAACATAACTTTGTAAGGACTGTGTTTGTGCAAAATGTTTCTGAAAAAACAGTGGCCAACTCAAACGCTGATTGTTGCGTCATTCGAAACTGTACGTTCTAAATAAGCGTTCTAATCACACCAGTCTGATCGTACGCTACAGGGACCACTGTAGAACGATCACACCTGTGTGTTGGAACGTGTGAAAAGGTTAAAAGAAACAACAAATAACTTATCTGCAGCACATTGCATTTTCCTTTAGTACATATAATAGGATAGTGAGGACTTACCTTCTGCTGCCTCTTCTTCAGGCTCATCTGTGGACTCCTGCGGTTGCTAATGGGAAAGACAAGACAACTGAAATGAATCATTGTGAACCCTTGAGGATGACTGTTGGCAATCCTTTTTTGACATATCATTACATTATGGGATAAGGTACGGGGAATTATGAGGGGGAAGATCCCAGGAGCTTGTCAGGAAGCCTTACCTCGGAGGAAGTCTGCATGTCTGTGGGCATGCCAATGGGAGGTGGGGGTCCCATCATCCCATGGGGGCCTGGAGCAGGGTACCCTCCATAGGGACCATAGCCACCGTAGTTGTAGCTGTTGTACTGGTCATAGCCCCAATGAGGGTAGTAGTTCTGGTTGGGTTGTTGATAGTACGGCTGTTGGTAATTGTTGTGGTAGGAGTTGTGGTTCTGGTTGTTATAGCTGTTCATTTTATGGCTAAAAAGCAAGGAAACACGGGGTGGGAAATTGTTAGGTTCAGCAGATGTCAAGTTAGGAGGACAATCATGCATATGAGATCAACTTTCAACAAAGAGTGACCGGCATGCCACTAATCAAACCTAATATTGTATAATTTCCACAGTAATAGAACCATACCTCTTGTTCACAGCTATGCTGATCCTGATTGGTTTCGTCCCCAGGCCTGAGGCGTTCTGACACTCATCGATGGCTTTCTTCTGTTCGTTCTCGTCCCCAAACTTGATGAAACCATAACCTCTGCGAGACCAAGCACAACACTAAAACCCTGAGCACACGTTCTCTCCGGGCTTAGCGTATCATGCTTATCAAACACGTAATTAATTAGAAAACAAAAATGGTATGGTAGAACTGAAACTTGTTGTTTTACTTTTAATATGAAGTAGCATCACTTCAATTGTGAGTTGCTCTTGCTTACCCTATATGGGGAAAACAATAGTTTTAGCATAAATGTCAGAAACAAACCTTTTCCAGTATTTTGGGGAAAATATACCAGCGGTGAAGATACGCAAGACACAAATATGTCTACACACAATCCAATTAAACAAATATATTGTTAAAAATGTCATGCGATTTTCCAAGGAATTTAAATGTAATGAAATGTCAGATTAATCAATCTGAAGCAGAAATTAAATTCAAATTGTGTTCAAATCAGGTGGTGCATTACCAGCATCACCAAATAACATGACTATGTCTGTTCAGCGCTCATACCTGGAGTTACCATACTGATCAGAGACCACTTTCCCTCCTTTGCAGGAAGGGTACTTCTTCAGGAAGAACTGATGGAGTTGGTAGTCGTCCACCTCTGAAGACAGATCTCCGACAAAGACTGAAAATTCCAGGCTGAGCAGAGCCATGAGGGACAGAGAGCAAGAGATATAACCAAGGTGTCCTAAATTACCAACATCATAGCGTCAAGCGGTTTCTTTTTTTACAATCTATTTTTCTGTAGGTGGAAAATATCACAGAGCAGTGTACATAATAAACACGTTACTGCAGGTTCCAACAACAGAAGAATGCCTCAAAATGAGGAAGAAAGTTAACAGCTTACCCAGCTTCTGGCCGTTTCCCATAAGTTGCATAGTTTAACTTAAACTTTCTGGGCTATACAGGAAGAAAGAACAAGCAATCAAGCACCTTCAAAGACAAATGCGTGTAGTAAGGACATATTGCTAGAAAATAAAGAGTATATTAGAAAAGGACATTTTATTTGGTTTACATACCTCCACCACCCAGTACAGGCTTTATCCCATTCGTCAGTTAGTTCCTAACAGAGTTTATTCACCAGCTTCAAACAAAGTAAATTTACAAACAGCCTCAACCACCACCATCAGGAAGAAAACGGAGCTCAGTAACTTGGCTGTCATGTAAATTTGAGATATTCTGTTCCATCAACCTCAAATTAAGGTGGGGGCCAATGATAGTGAAGCTCCGCTATACACAACACATTTTGAAAAAAGTATCAAACTAAAACAAGAGGGTGGTTGTCCACTAATACATAATCAGTAAGTTGTTTAAATGAACTATGAATATTAGAAATGTCAAGCATATAATGAGTGCTCACCGGATTTGATCCAGGAACAAGCTTCCCATTCAGTCTGTGAACGCATCGGTCAACGCTGGCTTCGTCTGCCATTTCCACAAAGCAATAGCCTGCCGATCCTCTGTAGCACAAGAGATTGTATTAGTGACAATATGATACACCCACATTTAGAAACAGGACAGAAAAAAAACAATGTAGGGTAATAATATCCCACAAATACTGTATTTTGGAATTTCAGTATCAATTCACAGCGCTGTGGTAAGTAAACTAACTACTTCACTGGAATTACACCAGGTGGTTCTATAACAAGTGATGTTTTAGGTTTGACATTGTAGCTGATGGGGTCCAATTAGATTGTATTTTGATCAGTGACAGATGCACATTTGGGCATGTAATGGCTTGATCTATATACAATGCCACAGTGTGTATTACAAACTGGTCAGTGGCCTACTTTCAAAGATGGAAACAAATGCTAAACACTAGCCCATTCATATATGCTAACTACCATTAGCGTCTACTGATGAAGGCATCTTCCCGGGGGACTTTCATTACACTTGCTCTAAATGTTAAAGAGTAGGAAGCATGAGTTTTTAATCACCAAAGTAACAGTGTGGTCAAAGACTTAGTTGTGGTCCCAATCTGGTTATATTCATTAACTTATTTGAGGATATCTTCGGAACTACCCACATATACATTTTTCTCGACGTCACATGGAGGATCTACTCTGTGCTACCGAGTTCGTATGCTAGCTAGCTCAAGCTGGCAAATGTTACCCACAACTCATGCTCTTCACAGGCTTGTTATCTAGTGGGAACCTGATAGCATTGCAGGCTCTGGTGCCTTCTTGTGAAAATCATACCTGCTTGCTCTAATTGCGTAACAGTGGTACCTCGTCTATTCTCCTTTTTGTTTTGTCAACTTTTAGGCTGAAAACCCCATGGAGAGAAGGGTTTGAGAGCTAGCTAAACACATGATATCACTCACTACATTAAACACGTCTGTGATTAACATACCCCGTTACTCTGTGGGTAATGATCTTAACACCATACGCCGTCTCGCCCATAGTGCTGAAGGCCTGTTTGATGAAATTCTCATCCATGTATGGGTCCAGCTATAAAGAAGATAAAGATTATTGAGTAGTTGTCTGTAAAATATACACTTACGCAATAAGGCCAGAGGGGGGTGTAGCATTTGGCCAATATACCACGGCTAAGGGCTGTTCTTATGCGCAACGCAGAATACATGGACACAGTGCTTAGCAGTGGTATATTGGCTATAGAGCACAAACCTCTGAGGTCACTTATTGCTATTATAAACTGGTTACCAACATAATTAGAGCAGTAAAATGAAATGTTTTGTCATACCCATTGCAATTATAAACTAGGTGGTTCGAGCCCTGATTAGCTGAAAGCCATGGTATATTTAAGCAATAAGGCCTGAGGAGGTGTGTGTATATGGCCAATGTGCCACAGCCAAGGGCTATTCTTAGTCACAATGCAACTCTGGAGTGCCTGGACAAAGCCCTTAGCCATGATATATTGTCCATATATCACAAACCCCTGAGGTGCCTTATTGCTTTATAAACTGGTTGCCAATGTAATTAGGGCAGTAAAATGTCTTGTCATACCCATGGTACAAAGTCTGTTATAAACTTGGTGGTTCAAGCCATGAATGCTGATGGGTATATTAAGCCGTATACCACGGGTATGACAAAACAATGTAATTAGTAAAAATAAAATGTTAACTTTTTAATAATAGCAATAAGGTACCTCATGGGTTTGTGATATATGGCCAATATAATCACGGCTAAGGGCTTTGTCCAGACACTCCAGAGCTGCGTTGCGACTTAGAACAGCCCTTAGCAGTGGTAACGTTATATTGGCCAAATACCACACCTCCTCAGGTCTAATTGCTTAAAATATCCCATTCATATCCATGAAATGTACAAACTCAAGCCAGGAAATTGAGATCAATGTAGAGATAATACTGATAGATTATAAGTGATAGACCTACCTAGCTAGCCAAATAGTGCTAATGTGGCCAAAGAATTACATACAACAAATGTTAACCCACATTTCTACCGCTCAGAAGTAGCAGTTATTAGGTGCTAGTAGTAACTTACTAACTACTAATAGAATATTACAAGCCGCTGCCATGGTTAGTAACGTCAGGCCCAGCCAGGGCAGCATCACCATAACGTTAGCAAGCAAACGTTAACCAAACTGTCGGGAACGTTAACGTTACTTTAGAGAAGTAAATACTGCGAATACACCATTGACTGTATTTCTTATCCTGTTTTTAAAATAACACCATAGACATTACCGTTACGTCTCCCAAAAAGTTGTTGTGAGGTATCTAACGTTAGTAAATTACGTTGCTAAAATAGCTAAGTTAGCTAACTAAAACAATTGTCTGTGCTAAAACGTTTGTTACCAGTAACGTTAATGCAAAATTATTAAAACAGAGCAAACATACATCACCCATCCAAAGGCTTGTCATTCTGTTGAACATCTTGGTGGTTTATTGTCGGAGGGTCTCCAATAAATGCGAATATGTAAGTTAGGTAGCTACGTTTACGAATGGCTGGCTAATGACTAACGTTAGCGAGCTCCTCCTCCCGAAACTGGCGTTGTTTCAAAGGGCTGCGTAGTGAAATTATGTGAGGTTTACTTCTTCCTCGTCTTCTTCTACTTCTATCATATATCATGATATATGGCGGTCCGCAAACCAACTTTAAAAGTGCATGCCGCCATCTACTGTACTGGAGTGTGTGGTCAATCAAGGTTTACAACATTTCTAAATCCTCCTACCTAACTCAATACTTCTGAGAAAATAAAAAGAGCCCTACTAACTTCTAATAGACCCTCTCCCATCCCCACCGGCTCTGACACTCGCTGGATGTGGCAGGGCTTACAAACTATTACAGACTACAAAGGGAAGCACAGCCTCGAGCTGCCCGGTGACACGAGCCTACCAGACGAGCTAAATAACGTCTATGCTCTCTTCGAAGCAAGTAACACTTAAACATGCATGAGAGTATCAGCTGTTCCGGACGACTGTGTGATCACACTCTCCACAGCCGATGTGAGTAAGACCTTCAAACAGGTCAACATTCACAAGGCCGCAGAGCAAGACGGATTACCAGGACATGTGCTCCGAGCATGCGCTGACCAACTGGCAAGTGTCTTCACTGACATTTTCAACCTCTCCCTGTCTGAGTCTGTAATACCAACATGTTTCAAGCAGACCACCATAGTCCATGTACCCAAGAACACTAAGGTAGCCTGCCTAAATGACTACCCGACCCGTTGCACTCAAGTCTGTAGCCATGAAATGCTTTGAAAGGCTGGTCATGGCTCACATCAACACCATTATCCCAGAAACCCTAGACCCACCCCAATTTGCATACCGCACCAGCAGATCCATAGATGATTCAATCTCTATTGCACTCCACACTGCCCTTTCACACCTGGACAAAAGGAGAATGCTATTAATTGACTACAGCTCAGCATTCAACACCATAGTGCCTTCAAAGCTCAAATCAAATTGCATTGGTCACATACACAAGGTTAGCAGATGTTAATACGAGTGTAGCGAAATGCTTGTGCTTCTAGTTCCGACAGTGCAGTAATATCTAACAAGTAATCTAACAATTCCCCAACAACTACCTAATACACACAAATCTAAAGGGGTGAATGAGAATATCTACATATAAATATATGGATGAGCGATGGCCGAGTGGCATAGGCAAGGTGCAATAGATGGTGTAAAATAGAGTACATACAGTTGAAGTCAGAAGTTTACATACACCTTAGCCACATACATTTAAACTCAGATTTTCACAATTCCTGACATTTAATCCTTGTAAAAATTCCCTGTCTTAGGTCAGTTAGGATCACCACTTTATTTTAAGAATGTGAAATGTCAGAATAATAGAAGAGAGAATGATTTATTTCAGCTTTTATTTTCAGCTCACATTCCCAGTGGGTCAGAAGTTTACATACACTCAATTAGTATTTGGTAGCATTGCCTTTAAATTGTTTAACTTGGGTCAAACGTTTCAGGTAGCCTTCCACAAGCTTCCCACAATAAGTTGGGTGAATTTTGGCCCATTCCTCCTGACAAAGCCGAGTCAGGTTTCGAGGCCTCCTTGCTCGCACATGCTTTTTCAGTTCTGCCCACAAATTTTCTATAGGATTGAGGTCAGTGCTTTGTGATGGCCACTCCAATACCTTGACTATGTTGTCTTTCAGCCATTTTGCCACAACTTTGGAAGTATGCTTGGGGTCATTGTCCATTTGGAAGACCCATTTGCGACCAAGCTTTAACTTTGGGGGTGCTTTGCTGCCTCCTGCAGGATGATGCTGCCACCCCCGTGCTTCATGGTTGGGATGATGTTCTTCGGCTTGCAAACATCCCCCTTTTTCCTCCAACCATAACGATGGTCATAATGGCCAAACAGTTCTATTTTTGTTTCATCAGACCAGAGGACATTTCTCCAAAAAGTACAATCTTTGTCCCCATGTGCAGTTGCAAACCGTAGTCTGGCTTATTTATTGCAGTTTTGGAGCACTTGCTTCTTCCTTGCTGAGCGGCCTGTCAGGTTATGTTGATATAGGCCTCGTTTGACTGTGGACATAGATACTTTTGTACCAGTTTCCTCCAGCATCTTCACAAGTTCCTTTGCTGTTGTTCTGGGATTGATTTGCACTTTTCACACCAAAGTACGTTCATCTCTAGGAGACAGAACGCGTCTCCTTCCTGAGCGGTATGATGCCTACATGGTCCCATGGTGTTTATACTTGCGTACTATTGTTTGTACAGATGAGCGTGGTAACTTCAGGCGTTTGGAAATTGCTCCCAAGGATGAACCAGACTTGTGGAAGTCTACAATTTGTTAGACTATTTGAAATCAGGTCTTGGCTGATTTCTTTAGATTTTCCCATGATGTCAAGCAAAGAGGCACTGAGTTTGAAGGTAGGCCTTGAAATACATCCACAGGTACACCTCCAATTGACTCAAATTATGTCAATTAGCCTATCAGAAGCTTATAAAGCCATGACATAATTTCCAAGCTGTTTAAAGGCACAGTCAACTTAGTGTATGTAAACTTCTGACCCACTGGATTTGTGATACAGTGAATTATGAGGAAATAATCTGTCTGTGAACAATTGTTGGAAAAATGCACAAAGTAGATGTCCTAACCGACTTTCCAAAACTATAGTTTGTTAACAAGAAATTTGTGGAGTGGTTGAAAAACGAGTTTTAATGACTCCAACCTAAGTGTATGTAAATTTACGACTTCAACTGTACTTATGATATGAGTCATGTAAGATATGTAAACATTATTAAAGTGTCATTATTTTAAGTGGCATTGTTTAAAGTGACTCGTGATCCATTTATTAAAGTGGTCGGTGGGTCTCAATGTAGGCAGCAGCCTCTCTGAGTTAGTGATTGCTGTTTAGCAGTCTGATGGCCTTGAAATAGAAGCTGTTTTTCAGTCTCTCGGTCCCAGCTTTGATGCACCTGTACTGACCTCGCCTTCTGGATGGTAGCGGTGTGAACAGGCAGTGGCTCAGGTGGTTGTTGTCCTTGATGATCTTTTTAGCTTTCCTGTGATATCGGGTGCTGTAGGTGTCATGGAGGGCAGGTAGTTTGCCCCCGGTGATGATGTGATACAGCCCAACAGGATGCTCTCAATTGTGCATCTGTAAAAGTTTGTCAGGGTTTTGGGTGACCAGCCAAATTTCTTCAGCCTCCTGAGGTTGAAGAGGCGCTGTTGCGCCTTCTTCACCACAAAGTCTGTGTGGGTGGACCTTTTCAGTTTGTCTGTGATGTGTACGCCAAGGAACTTAAAACTTTCCACCTTCTCCACTGCTGTCCTTCGATGTGGATAGGGGGGTGCTCCCTCTGCTGTTTCCTGAAGTCCACGATCATCTCCTTTGTTTTGTTGATGTTGAGTGAGAGGTTGTTTTCCTGGCACCACACTCCGAGTGCCCTCACCGCCACCCTGTAGGCTGTCTTGTCGTTGTTGGTACTCAAGCCCACTATTGTTTTGTCGTCTGCAAACTTGATGATTGAGTTGGAGGCGTGCATGGCGACGCAGCCGTGGGTGAACAGGGAGTACAGGAGGGGGCTGAGCACGCACCCTTGTGGGGCCCCAGTGTTGAGGGTCAGAGAAGTGGAGATGTTGTTTCCTACCTTCACCACCTGGGGGCAGCCCGTCAGAAAGTCCAGGACCCAATTGCACAGGGCATGGTTGAGACCCAGGGCCTCCAGCTTGATGATGAGCTTGGAGGGTACTATGGTGTTGAATGCTGAGCTGTAGTCAATGAACAGCATTCTTACATAGGTATTCCTCTTGTTCAGATGGGATAGGGCAGTGTGCAGTGTGATGGCGATTGCATCGCCTGTGGACCTGTTGGGGCAGCATGCAAACTGAAGTGTGTCTAGGGTGGCCGGTAAGGTGGAGGTGATATGATCCTTGACTAGTCTCTCAAAGCACTTCATGATGACAGAAGTGAATGCTACAGGGCGGTAGTCATTTAGTTCAGTTACCTTTGCCTTCTTGAGTACAAGAACAATGGTGGCCATCTTAAAGCAAGTGGGGACAACAGACTGGGATAGGGAGCGATTGAATGCTCTGAGGACGTGGCTAGGGATGCCGTCTGGGCCAGCAGCCTTGCGAGGGTTAACATGTTTAAATGTTTTACTCACGTCGTCCTCAAAGCGGGCAAAGAAGCTAAGGACCCTGGGACTAAACACCTCCCTCTGCAACTGGATCCTGGCCACCCCCAGGTGGTAAAGGTAGGTAACAACACATCCGCCATGCTGATCCTCAACACGGGGGCCCCTCAGGGGTGCGTGCTAAGCTCCCTCCTGTACTCCCTGTTCACTCATGACTGCACGGCCAGGCCCGACTCCAACACCATCATTAAGTTTGCTGATGACACAATATTTGCAGGCCTAATCACCGACAACAATGTGACAGCCTATAGGGAGGAGGTCAGAGACCTGACCGTGTGGTGCTAGGACAACAACCTCTCCCTTAACGTGATCAAGACAAAGGAGATGATTGTGGACTACAGGAAAATTAGGACCAATCACGCTCCCATTCTCATCGACGGGGCTGCAGTGGAGTAGGTTGAGAGCTTCAAGTTCCTTGGCGTCCACATCACCAACAAACTAACATGTTACAAACACACCAAGACAGTCCGTGACGAGGGTCGACAAACCTATTCCCTCAGGAGACTGAAAAGATTTGGCTGGGTCCTCAGATCCTAAACGTTTTACAGCTGCACCATCGAGAGCATCCTGATTAGAGGTCGACAGATTAATCGGAATGGCCAATTAATTAGGGCCGATTTCAAGTTTTCATAACAATCTGAAATCGGTATTTTTGGGCGCCGATTTGCTAATTTTTTAAATATATCTATTTTTCACCTTTATTTAATCTTTATTTAACTAGGCAAGTCAGTTAAGAACACATTCTTATTTTCAATGATGGCCTACGAACGTTCTGCCTCAGGGGCAGAACGACAGATTTTTAACCTTGTCAGCTCGGGGGATCCAATCTTGCAACCCTACAGTTAACTAGTCCAATGCTCTAACACCTGATTACATTGCACTCACGAGGAGCCGGCCTGTAGCGAATGCAGTAAGCTGAGGTAAATTGCTAGCTAGCATTAAACTTATCTTATAAAAAACAATCAATCAATGACTGTCATTGCTCCAATGTGTACGTAACCATAAACATCAATGCCTTTCTTAAAATCAATACACAAGTATATATTTTTAAACCTGCATATTTAGCTAAAGAAATCCAGGTTAGCAGGCAATATTAACCAGGTGAAATTGTGTCATTTCTCTTGCGTTCATTGCACGCAGAGTCAGGGTATATGCAACCAGTTTGGGCCGCCTGGCTCTTTGCGAACTAATTTGCCAGAATTTTACGTAATTATGACATAACATTGAAGGTTGTGCAATGTAACAGGAATATTTAGACTCATGGATGCCACCGTTAGATAAAATACGGAACGGAATAAACGTTTTGTTTTCGAGGTGATAGTTTCCGGATTAGTCAAAGGTATATGGTTTAGAGAGAAATAGTCGACGCGTTATATTCCTGTAATAACTTGCGGCTGAACTTGAAAGGGGTTCCTTCGTTATTTACCGTTCATGTCTTCCATAGAGAATGTCTTGATCTACTTCAAATAAGGTCTGTGTTTCGCGGAGGAGCAGACTGACAGGGACCATGCAGACAAGCTCGGCTTTCTGCACTACAACCTAAAACTTCTTAACTGGGAATATTGAAGACCCATGAAAGCTGGTGGTTCGTTTTAACATATTTTCTACTGTTATTTGAGACTAAATTGATTTTATTTATGTATTATATTAAGTTAAAATAAAAGTGTTCATTGTTCATTCAGTATTGTTGCAATTGTCATTATTACAAAAATGTGTGTGTGTGTATGATATATATATATACACTGCTCAAAAAAATAAAGGGAACACTTAAACAACACATGTAACTCCAAGTCTCACACTTCTGTGAAATCAAACTGTCCACTTAGGAAGCAACACTGATTGACAATACATTTCACATGCTGTTGTGCAAATGGAATAGACAAAAGGTGGAAATTATAGGCAATTAGCAAGACACCCCAATAAAGGAGTGGTTCTGCAGGTGGTGACCACAGACCACTTCTCAGTTCCTATGCTTCCTGGCTGATGTTTTGGTCACTTTTGAATGCTGGCGGTGCTTTCACTCTAGTGGTAGCATGAGACGGAGTCTACAACCCATACAAGTGGCTCAGGTAGTGAGCTCATCCAGGATGGCACATCAATGCGAGCTGTGGCAAGAAGGTTTGCTGTGTCTGTCAGCGTAGTGTCCAGAGCATGGAGGCGCTACCAGGAGACAGGCCAGTACATCAGGAGACGTGGAGGAGGCCGTAGGAGGGCAACAACCCAGCAGCAGGACCGCTACCTCCGCCTTTGTGCAAGGAGGAGCAGGTGGAGCACTGCCAGAGCCCTGCAAAATGACCTCCAGCAGGCCACAAATGTGCATGTGTCTGCTCAAACGGTCAGTAACAGACTCCATGCGGGTGGTATGAGGGCCCGACGTCCACAGGTGGGGGTTGTGCTTACAGCCCAGCACCGTGCAGGACGTTTGGCATTTGCCAGAGAACACCAAGATTGGCAAATTCGCCACTGGCGCCCTGTGCTCTTCACAGATGAAAGCAGGTTCACACTGAGCACATGAGCACATGTGACAGACGTGACAGAGTCRGGAGACGCCGTGGAGAACGGCGTCAACAGTCATCTAGAACAGTAGCAGTGGGATGCTCAGCCTTTCAACCTAACCCAATAAGCGAATTACATTTTTTTTCGCCGTATATCCATAGTTATCTCATCTGACTCCACAAGTAAGGCACGTACATATGTTGATTTAAATGCACCAATACATATCCTTAAAGCTATATACTGGATTCTGTCCTGCTTCTGAAGCCGTCTTTGCCGCTGTTCCATAAACTATACACCCATAATCAATTGTAGTCCTGATAAGAGCGCTATAAATATCCATCAACGATTGTCTGTCAGCACCCAATTCATAACCAGAGACTGAGCGCATAAGATTCACCACCATCTTAGACTCTGTTTCAACATTTATGATATGATCTTTCTATGTATATCACTCATTGAACCATTTCTAAGAACCACCCAAATATTTGTTCTTAGAAACCCTCCCCATAGGTTGTCCATACAGAAACAACTGTATATTATCAGCAACTTTTTTCTTCGAGAATAACATACAAGACTTCACCACTGACAATTTAAAACCCCAGTCAATCGACCATCTTTCAACATCCACTATAGCTTGTTGAATAGATTTGATTACATGAGAGACATTCCTTCCCCTCTTCCAAATAGCTCCATCATCAGCATATAGGGTAGCCCCAATAACCCTACCTACATTCGAAAACACATCGTTAATCATAATTTTGAACAAAATAGGACTGATAGCACTGCCTTGAGGTATACCATTGTCAACTCCATAGTCATCAGATAAAATTGATCCAATTTTAACTTGAAAAGAGCAATTAAATAAGAAAGCCAAAACCCAGTTATATAATCTCCCACCAATACCAAGTATTTCCATCTTAATCAATAGGCCTTCTCTCCACATAGTGTCATGGGCCTTTTCAATGTCAAAAAAGACAGTAGCCATTATTTCTTTCATGACCAGAGTTTTTTCAACTTCATTGCTCACCTTTACTAATGCATCCAAAGTAGATCTACCTTTACAGAATCCACTTTGACATTGTCTCAATAAACCTCTATGTTCGAGGAAATATGACAATCTATTGACTGTCATCTTTTCCATCAGTTTACACAAGTTTACACAAGTGCTATTGGTCTGTAACTATCAGCACATGAAGGGTCCTTTCCAAGCTTTACAAAAGGTATTACTGCACGTTTCCAACCAGAAGGTATAACCCCCAATTCAAGTGGACTTGCTTCTACCAGTCATCTTCTTCAACATAGACCATACATCCCCCCAGCTCAGTACCCCTGCCTATTGTAGAGCAGAACTCTCTCCATGTATTTCTCTTCACAGACTTAATGACCCTATATCCTTAAGCTCTCTTCTTTTGGAAATCAACTAGACTCTCAGGAGTCATATTCCTATGTAAGCCCAATTTCTTTCTCGAATAGCTGCAGTGCACTCTTCAGTACACCAAGGAACCACCTTCCTTTTCTCACCCACTTCACTCACTGGTACATATACAGCACAAGTCAAAGTTTGGACACACCTACTCATTCAAGGGTTTTTAAATGACACGCCCCCTCAGCTTAGCCGAAGCTCCAGGGACATGACTTGTGATTTTCTTCCCATTGAGAGTTTTCATGTTTAGAATCTTCCCTTGTTGAACATGGTCAGAACAAAATATTAACAGCCTACCATTACCAATGAACCGGGATCATGTGACTTCCCCTATCTCTTTCTTAATGGCATTGGTTAATCGAATAAGGTGTATATGAGACCCTGTGGTCACGTCAAACACGATTACAACTTTCCACTCTGACACATCATTACTTTTGTTTTTCACTACCTTCACCCTCTTCACGTTCTCAACACTAGAACTGCCAATGCTGTCAGCAGCGCTTATAGCAGGGACATTCTTTTTCCTTTTCCTTTTCCTTTTCACCACAGACCATCCAGGTCCATGACTTTCGTCATCCCCACCCATACCATCAGAACTATCATCCATGTCGACCACAGTCCAGCACAGCTGTTGCTAAAACCGCCTACCACAGTATAGAACAATGGATTATATATTGTTTGCTTCCTTGTTTGAAGTCGAACCTCGCTCATCCAAGTTTCTGCATCTCGAAAGGTCATGAAGTGATGTCGAAGACCACACCTCCGGAAATTCCAATAAATTAACTTGCAAGAATGGACAAATCTTGCATTTATTTCCTCATCACTAGCTAGGTTTCCATCCAATTAGCGACATATTTTCATATGAATTCTCAAACATTCGCCTAAAGAAAATATGCACATTTACCCCACCAGTGTAGTTTCCACAAACTGACTTGTTTTGGATAAAAATCTTGATGACGAAGTGCACACAAATTGTAGTTTTTCGCTCAAGTTTTAATGTACAAAAAAAGAATTCTAGAGTTCAATGTGTATTGCATTTTCAACACTACCGATATAGTTTTGTCATTGTGGTCACAAAAACTGTTGGGTAAAATAGCAAATGCGCCTACTCTGTGCTTGGCACATGGGCCAACAGCTCACAGATACATCAAAAAGAAAGGAGGACCAAGGCACTCTTCATATAATTAATTAAAATGCCTTTATTAGTATGGCATGTTCAATAGAAACAAAGTTTTTTTTAAACCGACGCGTTTCGGCTGCATGGCCTTCGTCAGGGAGTACGATACAGTTCAGGTAGGCAAGTGGCATGAGAGATTATATATTTATTTTACTAGTCAGTTAAGAACAAATTCTTATTTACAATGACGGCCCAAACTCTAACAACGCTGG
Source organism: Salvelinus sp. IW2-2015 (assembly GCF_002910315.2). Classification (NCBI taxonomy): domain Eukaryota; kingdom Metazoa; phylum Chordata; class Actinopteri; order Salmoniformes; family Salmonidae; genus Salvelinus; species Salvelinus sp. IW2-2015. Next base: position 23,760,349 of record NC_036871.1, read on the forward strand.
GCCAATTGTGCACCACCCTATGGGACTCCAGCCCAGGACTGAACCTCGCACTGAGATGTAGTGCCTTAGACCACTGCGCTACTCAGGAGCCAGAATACTTGTATTTTTCAAATGGTAGTCAAGCAAGGATTATCATGTCACCAGAATAAGACCCTAAATTTTCATTGCGTCAAACTCATCAAGGTGCACCACCCTGTTAAATTCATGATAATTGATTTAATCTGTAGCCTAATAGCATGGTTTCCCGAGTAATAGTGGGAGGCCAAACCACACACCATATCATCACGTGATTCCAAGTTTACTTCGATATGAAGGTTATTGTATCAATATGTGCGCATAAAGTAGTTTCCACCGGCTTTTGTCGCATAATTATTTTTACTGACATAAAAGATTCCACCATGTGAACAAACAAATTACCTATCTGCATTGATAAAATTGAACCGAAATTTACTGTTTCCATCATAGCTGTCTTGTTTTTTTTTACAAGGTTTGACTTTACTCCCATAAAAACGTAAATAAACTCTTTAAATACTCAGTGGTCTCCACTGAGTTTTCTTTTGTCGTTGATTATTCAGGAAGTCGACGTCTACCTTTTCCACCAATCAGACTAACGGATACTATTCCGCCCCCATGATTACCTCCTAAATATTTTGAATAAACCAATCACGACAGCGTATTTAGTCATTTAAAGATTGTCTTCATGGTTGTTTTGAAATGTCGAATTTGACCTGCTGCAGAAAGAAACACGTATCGGTAAAGTTTGAGATGCTACAGTACACTTTCTCAATAACAATGTGTGGAATTAGGTCGGAGTAAGTTGCGTAGCACACGTTTGTTAACACCTACATTTAATGTTTTGTTGCATGGAATGTAAATACTAAATGACGGCGAAAGGCAGCAAGTTTGCCAGGTCGCTAACAGTTAGTTAGTTAACGTTATCCGTTTAATTTGATGTAACGTTATAACTAACGCAGTGAATTGGGTTGGCAAAGATTAGCTACATGTACGTTTTTTTATTTAGCAAATTAACTATACGTTTTTGTTAGTATAGTTTAAAAATTGATTTATTATTGTACCCTGCAGGGAGTCCCAAAGGCAGATTCGAACATGGCCCAATATGGATTCGAGAATGACATTCATAGCATTCTGAAGCTTGATATGCCAATCACAAACGCGCCCATGGCGAGGTGGCAAAGAAAAGCAATTTCGTCAATGTCTACCAGCAGTGCCAACACCAGCACTCTATCACCTGGTAAATTCGCAAATAGAGCTCTTAGTATGTCCAAGACGCATAGTAAAACAGCAGGTAACTAACTATATTATGCTTTTCACCTTTGCATTTTGCTCTTGTTTACGGTCTTTCAGCTGTCTATGGGTGTGGCATTGTTGCCAGTCAGTGGTTTCACCAATGGTTCCACTAATTTGCCCCTTCTCTCTTTCTTAGGTAAAAATGGTAAGTGCACAACTTCAAAGGCAGGTGGGGACCGTTTCATTCCCACTAGGAATAACAAACAGCTGGACTTGGGAAGCTTCCTGCTTTCAAAGGGAAATGAGCCTATGGCCACAAACCCCTCCACAGCAACATCAGTGAGGCTCTTTAACATTGCACATCAGCACATTTTGTTAATGCATTGTAAGTCAACAACTGCACGTTTGTCTTTGTAGGAGAACCAGAAGGCTTGGTCTGTCACACTCAATGGATATGATATTGGTGAGGCAAAGATCTTGCATCTGGGAGGAAAACCCTTGAATGCTCCAGAAGGTAGGCCTACCACTGGTAATGGTGTGACTTGTCAGTTGATTATTGATATCAAAATCTAATGTCCCATTCTCTTTTCTTTGCAGGTTACCAGAACAACCTGAAAGTCCTCTACAGTCAAGTTCCTACCCCAGTCTCTACCAAAAAGACCAGATACATATCATCTGTGTCTGACAGTTTCTTAGAAGCTTCTGAACTCTGAAATGATTTCTGTGAGTCTCCTGCCAACACATCACCACAAATGTCTTAAAACCTGTCTGGTGAGAAGATAGAGGGACTTATCCTAGAGGTATATCTTAGATCCTCCTGCCAGCACAGTACATGTCCAGTAACCTACCTGGAGAGTAATCCTAGCTTTGAGTGAAACATGGGCCTGCTGTTTATGTAAATCACACATTGATTTTAGTGGGAAATTTGCAGAAAGTGATTAAAGCAACTATCTCGTTGGGATCTGGCCCTTTCATCTCTATTCTTATCAACTTAATTCAATTAGTGGTGGTGGCAGGAGTTCTTTAACTGACTTTTAACAATTTATTTACCTTTCTCTTCCCACAGATTTGAGCCTACTGGACTGGAGCAGTCGGAACCTTTTAGCGGTTGCCCTTCACAACAGTGTTTACCTGTGGGACGCAGCCCAGGGTGACATCGTCCTGCTGATGAAGATGGAGCGGGAGGAGGACTATATCTGCTCCGTGTCCTGGATCACGGAGGGAAACCTCCTGGCTATTGGTACCAGTGACTGCAAAGTTCAGGTAAATGTCTGAAGTGAACAACCCAGTACTCATCTAAATATTTGGCTTCATTGCAATATTATGGTGTTGGGGAAAATAATCATTTGATGCTTTCTGTTTTTAATATTTCACCTACCGTAGATGTGGAGAACCAGAAGTGTCTACGCAGCATGGCCAGCCACACTGCAAGAGTTGCCAGCCTGAGTTGGAACAATTATATTCTCTCCAGGTAAAGAATCATGTCTTGAATGTCAAATTTGGAATAGTCAAGTCTCTGTCCTGTCAGGATCTTTTGTGATACTTGTGGCCAAGATGTTCTATTCTGTCTAAACAGGCAGCCCAATTCTAATCTTTTTCCCAATTATTCATCTTTTGACTAATCTGATCACTTCATTTGTCAACTGAGCAAAAATAGCATTAGTGTTTAACCATTTTATGATATGTTTTTTCAAGTGGCTCCAGATCGGGTCACATCCACCACCATGACGTGAGGGTAGCCGACCACTACATCCTCACCCTGTCTGGGCACTCTCAGGAGGTGTGTGGGCTGAAGTGGTCCCCTGATGGAAGATACCTGGCCAGTGGAGGCAACGACAACCTGGTGTATTTGTGGTCAGGTGTGCAGGATGGTAGTGGCCAAGGCAGCAGTTCTGTCCACTGCTTCAGTGAGCACCAAGGAGCAGTCAAGGTGAACACATTTTGAATTTAAAAATATTTTGCTGTGAAATTCTAAACTACAATGTTTTTATTGAAGGAGTTGGTTGTATTACATGAAATTTTGCTGCACACTAATTCTTACAAAAATGTTTTAGGCTTTGGCCTGGTGCCCATGGGAACCCAACATTCTTGCTTCTGGAGGTGGCACCAGAGACTGCCACATCCGCATCTGGAATGTCAACCGTGGCTCCTGCATCAATGGTCTGGACACTCAGTCTCAGGTAACTGCACCCTAATGAGGTTGTGAAGTCTAACAAAATGTACCTTGTTATTACCTCCAGGGCCCTGCTCAGTCATAGCGGCATGTGTATTTGCATACCAGCCATTTTTGAAGCGTTTACTTTCCATAACTGCTATGCTGTATGATCCGAAGTTATCATGTGATGTTTGCGCCAAACTACAAGGAATTGGTTTCCAGCCACGGATATTCCCACGACAACGTAGTCATCTGGAAGTACCCCTCCTTGACTAAAGTGGCAGAGCTCAATGGTAAGTGTCAAATAAAATTTTATTGGTCACATGCAGCTGTTGTGGCAATGCTTGTCTGGTCTGAAACTGCTATTCATTATGTTTAAACTTAACGGCTCTGCAGTTGTCAAAGAGCATTGTCTGACGCTGTAAGTCTATCGTAGCCAACGGTCTAAAATTTGGACTGTCATATATCAAATTCTCAGTGCAGCTCAAGCAATTGCTCCAACTATCAACACATTCAAATTGAGGACTCGTACCAGAGCTGCATTGGTTGGGAATTGTGGGGAGGTACGTGTTTGGGCTGTGAATCTCCTGCAGATGGTCTCGGAGCACACGTATAAAACTATCCTTGGATTTATTCTGGTGTCGAAAGGTCAAAACAGAAACTTTAAACTGTATTTATTCACCCCAGGTCATGAGGACAGAATCTTGGAACATTACCATGAGTCCAGACTGCTCGACTATTGCCACTGTAGCTGGTGATGAAACCGTCCGGTTCTGGAAGAGCTTTGAGCTGGATCCAGTCAAAAAGAAGGCACATGAGATTAAGTCCACTAGCAGCATTATACACACAGCTTTCCGATAATGGACTTCTGTATTGTTTAAGTTATTGATCAACGCCTCTGAATTGTTTAATAAATTATGTACCTTTAATTCACTGAAATAAATATTGTCTTGCCACTTAGTATTTGCAATAAATGACACCAGTTACTAATCATGTTAGGGCACTCGATAACTAAATGTTATTTTGTAACCTTTAACTAGGCAAGTCAGTTGAGTACAAATTCTTAATGATGGCCAATTGTGCGCCGCCCTATGGGACACAGCCTGGATTCGAACCAGGTACTGTCCCACTCATTTTCTGGAGTGCATGTTGCTGACTCGTCACACGGGAGGTCCAGCGTCAAACAATAAATGCTATAGACCACATGTGCAGATTACCATACATCCACTGATTTCCCTATGCTGGAAAGCCAGAATGTCCAAAAGCAACAGGTGAGTCCTGACCTGGAGGACCCTTAATAAGAATGCTGCTGCAGACCGGATACAGTTGCTGTCTTGTGCCTCAAAGTAATGTCTTACTCGGCTTTATTTCAAAAAGTTAAATATACAAACAGCAGCAACGAAAAGCTGGTCAGTGACGAACGCCACCTCTTCGAAAGTAACTGTACACTATTTACAAGCGTTTCAGTCCAAACAGTTTCATGCCAGCCAAACAACCAGAAGAGTCCAATCATTGGCCATTTTCAAGCCTGTGTTTGAGGTATTGGTGACTGACACACCTTCATACAGGGTGATGTACAGTTAAATCACACCATGTTCCCACAATTTAACAGTGGACTAACTGCCATATCCCACGAACTGCAGATAAATATACATTTGAGGAAAGTGATGAATACTTTTTTGGGAATCTTTGGCATTTCAGGGTCCTTCAGACAGTTATGTTTCCCCTTCCAAAAGGACGAAACTAGACTTCCTTCACTTTGCCTAGTTGGTTATTGCCATTGACACGATGTGCTGTTGTCCCGTTGCTATTCTCCAGCGGCTTGCTGTTGATGACCACGGTAATGTCGCTGTTAACGCCATTCTGCTTTAGCTTCTCCATGGTTGCCGTAGGCAGCCGTTTCCCCTTCACGTAGGCCTGAATCCAGAAGTTGGAGAAGAGTAGGAAGAAGAAGGTGCCGTACATCCAGATAAGGTGAATGAACATGGGCACCTGAAAGTCACACTTCTCCATGAAGTAGTACTGAGAGATGTGAAGTGAGATCAGCACAAACTGGATCTGAAGAAAGATGAGAACATTTTGATGTGGTGTGAAGTTTGCGCGGGAGTCACCAATTCACAACAGTAATACCGGCAGCTCCCCCTTTAACATAGTTTCTTCCAATAGTACATCATTAAGAAATAACACCCACCAGCTGGATTGCGGTCATGTACTTCTTCCACCAGAGGTATTTTTGGAAGCGAGGTCCGGCAGCAGACAGGCCGTAGTAGGTGTACATGATGACGTGGACACAGCAGTTGACCATGGCATGGAACGAGCTCATTCCCCCTGCTGGAGGTTCACAAAGACAGTATTAAAGCACAAACGTAATTCTTAAGTCACAGGGGGATAACAAAATAAATGTTACTAAATAGATTTTGTTTAGTGTTCTTATTCCCTTGTAAACTTGCAGAAGATTCATTGTGGTGATAAAGTTTATTTAACAACTCCCCAAAAGTTAATGTTAAACAGGTTACATGACCAGCTGTAAGCACACTGCATTGGGATGAGGTCAGAGGTCAAGCTTACCAGGAGCAATGGTAATTCCCCACCACCACGTGAAGGGCATGAAGGAGTGATGGAAGACATGTAGAAATGTGATCTGGCTGTGTTTCTTACGCAGCACAAAGAAAATCTGAAAATCAGACAAGAGCTCAAGTTACTTAAAGCAAACATTGTTCAGAAATCTCCATTTGTATTTTACTAAGGGTGTCGGAGAAAGATGCAGTCAGAATATGTACAACATCTAAATGATTTAGGCTAGCGTCAAACATGATGTTCTGATAGAGAAATCATTCTTACGGTGTCCAGAAGCTCGGTGAATTTAGAGAACAGAAACCACCAGGCCACTTGAACCATCTGACAAAAGGATTTTAAAAAAGTACAGACAAATAGCACAGAATAAAAATCACATCATATGCATATTTGAATGTAAAGTAAAATGTAAATTTCATGATGCAATACAGATTCTCTCAAAGAAAAAAAACATACCCTTAGAGCCTGTGGGTTGCTTGAGTAGTCACACAGGTCACATCTCCAGGTAAAAGTGGTTCCCCATCCTGACATCAGGAACTGCAAAAGCAAAGCACAGAACTCGCTGTCACATCAATTCATAAACGCTGGGAAAAGTTTTACTACAGTATAGTATGTCTTCACAACAAGGCTCTTTGAAGAACTTTCATTCTCCTGAATAACTAAATGCTTTGCTCACCTCATAGACTAGGAAGGCGTTTAGGGACACCATGCTGAAGTTATAGATGATCATGGCTGTTTTGAGGTGATAGGGCTTGCGGTTGGCCATCAGCAGAGGCCCTGCGTACAGCGAGAAGAACACATAGCCCATCAGGATGCTGGTCATCTGGAAGGGGGTCCGCATCAACGGGTAGGGTAACAATCGGTGGTCTGAGGACAAGAAATCAAGCAATTCAATATTTGAGACGACAATACAGGTTACACCAACAGCATAGTACAAACTGCAAATCACCAAATTGAATAAAAATATCAACTTATGCGAAAGCACTCACCCGTTCTCTGCAATACATACTCATAAAACACCATAATATTGGATCCCACTTCACGCAGCATCTTGATGGCCTCTTTTCTCCTTTATTCAGTCAATCAAAAAATCCTGAAATATACAGACAAAAATACAATTTGCTTGAAAAAACAAACAAACAGTTGGTGATGATGGCAGGTTATGTGGTTACGCCTACAGGGGATGCAATAATGTGTACTGAGACCTATAGAGACGTACGATGATGATGAACAAAGCACTGCCACACTGCCTCCCACACTAAACAGAGACAGCTGCACAGGCCCATCATATACCTGAACACGAGGCTCTGCTTTGATGACTGACTATCTGATAATAAAACAATACAACACTTGCTTTATTGGTCCATTTGCACGGATATACTTTATTATTGTTGTCACCGTAGTACCCAACATGACACATCACAGGCTGGAAGCAGCACGGGGGCTGCGGCAGAGCAGCTTCCCTTCAGCACTTAGGGATAAAGTGCCTTGCTCCAGGGCACAATGCGGTAGGTAGTATAAGGGGATATTGATAGACAAACAAAACAAATGCTTCACAACAATAAAAAATAGCTGCAGAGGGCACTGTAGTCCGTTTGGCCATGTACTGTATGTCAGTCAATGTCAAATAGATCCTAATGGGATTATTCATAGGTAGCCTTAGTAATATTAGTCACTTTTCTATAATAGCCAAGTGTTACATTCCACTATCAGCCATGGCTATAAAAAAAAAAAAAATCAAAAAAAATCAGACTTGGGTTCAAATACCATTTCAAATATACTACCGTTCAAAAGTTTGGGGTCACTTAGAAATGTCCTAGTTTTTGAAAGAAAAATCATTTTTTTTCATTAAAATAACATCAAATTGGCCTCCCAGGTGGCGCAGTGGTCTAGGGCACTGCATCGCAGTGCTAGCTGCGCCACCAGAGTCTCTGGGTTCGCGCCCAGGCTCTGTCGCAGCCGGCCGCGACCGGGAGGTCGTGGGGCGACGCACTATTGGGCTAGCATCCTCCGGGTTATGGAGGGTTTGGCCGGTAGGGATATCCTTGTCTCATCGCCCTCCAGCGACTCCTGTGGCGGGCCGGGCGCAGTGCGCGCTGACCAAGGGGGCCAGGTGCACGGTGTTTCCTCCGACACATTGGTGACGCTGGCTTCTGGGTTGGAGGCGCGCTGTGTTAAGAAGCAGTGCGGCTTGGTTGGGTTGTGCTTCGGAGGACGCGTGGCTTTCGACCTTCGTCTCTCCCGAGCCCGTACGGGAGTTGTAGCGATGAGACAAGATAGTAATTACTAGCGATTGGATACCACGAAAAATTGGGGAGAAAAGGGGATAAAATAAATAAATAAATAACATCAAATTGATCAGAAATCAGTTAATGTTGTAAATGACTATTGTAGCTGGAAACGGCAGATTTTGAATGGAATATCTACATAGGCGTACAGATGCCCATTATCAGCAACCATCACTCCTGTGTTCCAATGGCACGTTGTGATTGCTAATCCAAGTTTATCATTTTAAAAAGTCTAATTGATCATTAGAAAACCCTTTTGCAATTATGTTAGCACAGCTGAAAACGGTTGTCCTGCTTAAAGAAGCAATAAAACTGGCCTTCTTTAGAGTAGTTGAGTATCAGCATTTGTGGGTTCGATTGCAGGCTCAAAATGGCCAGAAACAAAGAACTTCCTTCTGAAACTCGTCAGTCCATTCTTGTTCTGAGAAATTAAGGCTTTTCAATGCTAGAAATTGCCAAGAAACTGAAGATCTGGTACAACGCTGTGTATTACTTCCTTCACAGAACAGCGCAAACTGGCTCTAACCAGAAAGAGTGGGAGGCCCCGTTGCACAACTGAGCAAGAGGACATGTACATTAGTGTGTCTAGTTTGAGAAAGACACCTCACAAGTCCTCAACTGGCAGTTTCATTAAATAGTACCCACAAAACACCAGTCTCAACGTCAACAGTGAAGAGGCGACTCTGGGATGCTGGCCAGATGGAAGCCACTCCCCAGTAAAAAGCACATGATAGCCCACTTGGAGTTTGCCAAAAGGCACCTAAATGACTCTCAGACCATGAGAAACAAGATTCTGTGGTCTGATGAAACCAAGATTGAACTCTTTGGCCTGAATGCAAAGCGTCTCATCTGGAGGAAACCTGGCACCATCCCTACGGTGAAATATGGTGGTGGCAGCATCACAGCCAAGACCCTAAGCACACAGCCAAGACAACACAGGAGTGGCTTCGGGATCTGCAGAGAAGATTGGGAAGTTCCTCCCCAAATACAGGTGTGCCAAGCTTGTAGCGTCATACCCAAGAAGACTCGAGGCTGTAATCGCTGCCATTTATTTTTTATAAATTTGCAAAAAATGTCTAAACCTGTTTTTGCTTTCTCATTATGTGTGTGTGTGTATATATATATACACACACACACACACACACACACACACACACTGGGGCAAAAAAGTATTTAGTCAGCCACCAATTGTGCAAGTTCTCCCACTTTAAAAGATGAGAGAGGCCTGTAATTTTCATCATAGGTACACTTCAAGTATGACAGACAAATGAGAAGAAAAAAATCCAGAAAATGACATTGTAGGATTTTTAATGAATTTATTTGCAAATTATGGTGGAAAATAAGTATTTGGTCAATAACAAAAGTTTCTCAATACTTTGTTATATACCCTTTGTTGGCAATGACAGAGGTCCAACGTTTTCTGTAAGTCTTCACAAGGTTTTCACACACTGTTGCTAGTATTTTGGCCCATTCCTCCATGCAGATCTCCTCTAGAGCAGTGATGTTTTGGGGCTGTTGCTGGGCAACACGGACTTTCAACTCCCTCCAAAGATTTTCTATGGGGTTGAGATCTGGAGACTGGCTAGGCACTCCAGGACCGAAATGCTTCTTACGAAGCCACTCCGTTGCCCGGGCGGTGTGTTTGGATCATTGTCATGCTGAAAGACCCAGCCACGTTTCATATTCAATGCCCTTGCTGATGGAAGGTTTTCACTCAAAATCTCACGATACATGGCCCCATTCATTCTTTCCTTTACACGGATCAGTCGTCCTGGTCCCTTTGCAGAAAAACAGCCCCAAAGCATGATGTTTCCACCCCCATGCTTCACAGTAGGTATAGTGTTCTTTGGATGCAAATCAGCATTCTTTGTCCTCCAAACACGACGAGTTGAGTTTTTACCAAAAAGTTCTATTTTGGTTTCATCTGACCATATGACATTCTCCCAATCTTCTTCTGGATCATCCAAATGCTCTCTAGCAAACTTCAGACGGGCCTGGACATGTACTGGCTTAAGCAGGGGGACACGTCTGGCACTGCAGGATTTTAGTCCCTGGCGCGTAGTGTGTTACTGATGGTAGGCTTTGTTACTTTGGTCCAGCCTCCTGCAGGTCATTCACTAGGTCCCCCCGTGTGGTTCTGGGATTTTTGCTCACCGTTCTTGTGATCATTTTGACCCCACGGGTGAGATACTTGCGTGGAGCCCCAGATCGAGGGAGATTATCAGTGGTCTTGTATGTCTTCCATTTCCTAATAATTGCTCCCACAGTTGATTTCTTCAAACGAAGCTGCTTACCTATTGCAGATTCAGTCTTCCCAGCCTGGTGCAGGTCCACAATTTTGTTTCTGGTGTCCTTTGACAGTTCTTTGGTCTTGCCATAGTGGAGTTTGGAGTGTGACTGTTTGAGGTTGTGGACAGGTGTCTTTTATACTGATAACAAGTTCAAACAGGTACCATTAATACAGGTAACGAGTGGAGGACAGAGGAGCCTCTTAAAGAAGAAGTTACAGGTCTGTGAGAGCCAGAAATCTTGCTTGTTTGTAGGTGACCAAATACTTATTTTCCACCATAATTTGCAAATAAATTCATTAAAAATCCTACAATGTGATTTTCTGGATTTTTTTCTTCTAATTTTGTCTGTCATAGTTGAAGTGTACCTATGGTGAAAATTACAGGCCTCTCTCATCTTTTTAAGTGGGAGAACTTGCACAATTGGTGGCTGACTAAATACTTTTTTGCCCCACTATATATATATATATATATATGATAGATGGGGGGGGGCACAATTTAATCAATTTCAGAATAAGGCTGTAACGTAACAAAATGTGGAAAAAGTAAAGGGGTCTGAATACTTTGAATGCACTGTATAATACATCTACTATATAGGCTTTAGCATTGAGTCAAACTAAAAACAATCTGTCCACTTAACTAATAAAAGTATCTTCTCACAAACAGACACAATGACTTATCAGTGACCCAAGCCTTGCTCAGATAATCCCCACCATGTTGTCATTTAGCTGTCAAGAATCCCAGAAAAGTGCAAAAAAATTACCCATATTAACATACGTAGCCTAAGTAACATAACAGTCATATACTGTCTATCTCTGAACTCAAATAATATAATACCTTTGATGATACAGTGGTAGCAATACATGGTTTCAACATCTTCAGAAGAGGCAGGAATGCCAATGGTGGGAGATGTTGCCGTTTATGTTCAGTCATATTCCCATAAAGCTTAGAGAAGATCTCATGTCAAATGCTGTTGAAGTAATATGGCTACAGGTTCACCTGCCTCATCTAAAGCACATTCTTGTAGGTAGTTGCTATAGACCACCAAGTGCTAATTGTCAGTATCTAGATAATATGTGTGAAACGCTTGATAATGTATGTGATATCGACCTAAATATTGACTAGCTGTCATCAAGTTGCCCACCCAAAAAGCTTCAAACTGTAACCAGTGCCTGCAACCTGGTTCAGGTTATCAGTGAACCTACCCGTGTATTTACCAACAGCATAGGAAGGAAATCATCCACATGTATTGATCACATCTTAACTAATGCTGCATAAATATGCTCTAAAGCAGTATCCAAATCCATAGGATGTTGAGATAATAATATAGTAGCCATATCTAGAAAAACCAAAGTTCCAAAGGCTGGTCCTAATATAGTGTATAAGAGGTCATACAAGAAGTTCTGTAGTGATTCCTATGCTGAAGATGTAAAGCATATTTACCGGTCTGTGGTGTGTAATGAGGAGCAACCAAACACTGCACTGGAAATGTTTATGAAATGAATTATTTCAGTTACTAATAAGCATGCACCCACTAAGAAAATGACTGTAAAAACATATAAATCCCAGTGGATTGATGAGGAATTGAAACCTTTTATGGTTGAGAGGGATGAGGCAAAAGGAATGGCTAACAAGTCTGGCACATCCATGCATAACTGACCAAATAACGAAAGACAAGCATTGTAATTTTGCATTCTAAAATGTGAGTGTGGAAGAGGTGAAAATGTTTTGGTCTATCAATAATGACAAGCCACCGGGGTCTGACAACTTGGATGGAAAATTACTGAGGATGATATTGCCAGTCCTATTTGACATCTCTTCAATCTAAGCATACAGGAAAGTGTGTGCCCTCAGGCCTGGAGGGAAGCTAAAGTCATTCCACTACCCAAGAATAGTAAATCCCCCTTTAGTAGCTCAAACAGCGAACTAATCAGCCTGTTACCAACCCTTAGTAAACCTTTGGGGGAAAAAAATTGTGTTTGACCAGATACAACGCCATTTCACAGTAATTTTTTTAAGTACAACATTTTCTGAACGCTTATAGGGAAGGGCATTCAACATGTACGGCACTTACACAAATGACTGATGATTGGCTACAAGAAATTGATAATAAAAAGGTGGGAGCTGTTTTGTTAGACTTCAGTGGCTGACATTATTGATCATAATCTGCTGCTGGGAAAACTTCTGCTATATTGTGGATCGAGAGTTACCTGTCTAACAGGAAACAGAGGGTGTTCTTTAATGGAAGCCTCTCCAACATAATCTAGGTAGAGTCAGGAATTCCCCAGGGCAGCGGTCTAGGCCCCTTACCTTTATCAATCTTTACTAATGACCTACCACTGAGTAAAGCCTGATAGCTATGTATGCTGATGACTTAACACTATACACGTCAGCTACCACAGCAAGTGAAATCACTGCAACACTTAAATAGCTGCAATCAGTTTCAGAATGGGTGTCAAGAAACAAGTTAGTACTAAATATTTCTAAAACTAAAAGCATTGTATTTGGAACAAATAATTCCCTAAACCATAAACCTCAACAAAACCTTGTAATGAATAATGTGGATATTGAGCAAGTTGAGGAGACTAAACTGCTTGGAGAAACCCTGGATTGTAAACTGTCATGGTCAAAACATATTGATGCCACAGTATCTAAGATGGGGAGAGGTCGGTCCATAATAAAGCTCTGCTCTGCCTGCTTAAGAACGCGATCAACAAGGCAGGTCCTACAGGCCCTAGTTGTCGCACTTGGACTATTGTTCAGTCTTGTGGTCAGGTGCCACAAAGAGGGACTTACAATTGGCCAAGAACAGGACTGCACGGCTGGCCCTTAAATGTACATTGAGAGCGAACAATAATAAAGATGCATGTCAATGTCTCATGGCTCAATGTAGAGGAGAGATTGACTTCATCACTACAGAAGTATCGACATGTCAAATGCACAAAGCTGTCTGTTTAAACTACTGCTAGCACACAGCAGGGTCTGAAGAGACACAGACACGCATACACACGATAACATACACACTCATGTACAAAAGGGCACACCCTTAATGTCTTGTGAAATGTAATGTTTTTTTAAATTGTATATAGCTGCTAATAAAAGATGGCAGTAGTTTTGCAAAGTGCTTGGTCAGCAGTATTTAACATTTCCTTAGCTACTCCTTAGTCATTGAGAGAACACTTCATTGTCTCTAACAGACAGTCAAACAGGTGAGGCAGAGAGGTGAACCGGTTTGAACAGCCAGTATGTGGTATGAGGTCACTAGATAGGAATGAGTTGATTGAGAAAAATGACAGGAAGATGGGATGGGTTGGAGGTGAGCCGGCAAACTAAGGACAGAGAGAGAGAGAGAGAGAGAGAATGTGGGACACTACTGTTTATGTCATTTCCATGCAATAGCAATAAATCTAATTGCACACACGACAAAGATGGGACAGTGTCATCATATCCACCAAGTCATACAGGTCTCAATACGAGGCCTACAGGTAAAAGGAAAACCTGTCCTGACAGTTTGGGTATGTGTTATAAGAGTAACAAACTTGAAGTAAAGTAAATAGACAGCAGTGTTAGATGGAGTATAACACTGAGCATCACTGGTAACACAAGACTCACCTGCCGAGTTGTCCTCAGTACTCTCCCCAAATCGTCAGTCCTTCAGGCACACATACAAGAGAGTCACAACCACTGAGCTCACAATGAACCAGGCCCAGCAAAACAGAAGAGTCAAAGAGACATTAACTGAAGAAAAAAAAGAGTGCTTGTTTCTTCCTTGAAGTCCTCAAATGTTTGACGGTCTAGAAATAGGCCACATAAAGCCAGAGCAGATTAAGTCAGAAAGAGAGCGAGATGTGTACAGCTATAGGACTCATTCAACTCAGATTTAAACCCCCAAGGCCAAGTACACTACTTAGTGACAACGCCCACCTAGTTTCAGGACCACACCCTGTTTCAACATCTAGACTCACTCTCCCCTAACCACTACCTCTCTCTGATTGGTTCAGCAGAAAAAGAGAGATTGGCCATTGGTCGTCTGAGAAGGGTTGGGTATCTGAAGGTAGTAAGTGAGGGAGAATCCAGTAGCGACCTCTGGAGAGTTTGAATGGTCTCTTTGGGGACCCATCACATAGCACACATGTATGTAACAAAAACGAGCATCCCATATAATAACAAGAATGACTAATGAAAATGTAAAAGGGTTGGAAAATATCTGTCTTCCCATTGCTTGGGAGCTCAACATAAAATTGCAAAGCATTGATATTCAGGAATAATTTGCTAGCGACAATATAATTGGAGGAACTTTTCTCTTAGATTTTTTAGTACATGTTAGTGATATTGAAATTTGAGAAATCATCCATTTCTAATGCTCCAATAATTTCCCTGTTTCAATTAGTATCATCATCAATCTTTTCATCATTGTAATTCTGATCATCATAATCATAAAACCCAATCGTCAACCCAGAGTCAGAGCTACAGGTGAATAATTATGAGGCAGGGGGATTTGACAGGGAATAATGGGGATTCAATGTGTCCCTACCCTGCCTGAGGGATCGTCACCCAGCGACAGGCATGGAGTTTGCGCTGGTGGGTCCTACTTACTGCACACCGCCACAGTATGACAGGTTCCACTATCTCCCAGTAGCACTGGTTCTACCTGTTCCTCAGGCACTGAGAACTGGTGATGGGCGTGGTAGTGGAAGAATGGCCTTGAAATGTGCTCACACATCCTTACACTGGAATTAAAGGGCTACTGGAATGAGAAGAATCTGGAAATGAGCAGTGTACAGGCAAAAAACATTAAAAAAGACATTGAGAACTGTGTGGGTTTACACAGTGCTTTAGGACTTTCACTGGGTGAAAGCACACGGGGGATACTCTGTAAAAGACCATATACCATCATCATTACGTGATGATTACCTGGCTACTTACAGTGCATTTCCATATAACACAATTTGGATAACTACATTAGCATCGCCTTCATGTGGGTGTTAGCAAGCAAGCAATCAAGCTAGTTAGTGCTAGGTACAGTTGAAGTTGGAAGTTTACATACACCTTAGCCAAATACATTTAAACTCAGTTTTTCACAATTCCTGACATTTTATCCTAGTAAGAATTCCCTGTCTTAGGTCAGTTAGGATCACCACTTTATTTTAAGAATGTGAAATGTCAGAATAATAGTAGAGAGAATGATTTATTTCAGCTTTTATTTCTTTCATCACATTCCCACTGGGTCAGAAGTTTACATACACCCAATTAGTATTTGGTAGGATTGCTTTAAAATTGTTTAACTTGGGTCAAACCTTTCGGGTAGCCTTCCCCAAGCTTCCCACAATAAGTTGGGTGCATTTAGGCCCATTCCTCCTGACAGAGCTGGTGTAACTGAGTCAGGTTTGTAGGCCTCCTTGCTCACACACACTTTTTCAGTTCTGCCCACAGGATTGAGGTCAGGGCTTTGTGATGGCCACACCAATACCTTGACTTTGCTGTCCTTAAGCCATTTTGCCACAACTTTGGAAGTTTGCTTGGGGTCATTGTCCATTTGGAAGACCCATTTGCAACCAAGCTTTAACTTCCTGACTGATGTCTTGAGATGTTGCTTCAATATATCCACATAAATTTCCTGCCTCATGATGCCATCTATTTTGTGAAGTGCATCAGTCCCTCCTGCAGCAAAGCACCCCCACAACATGATGCTGCCACCCCCGTGCTTCATGATTGGGATGGTGTTCTTCGGCTTGCAAGCCTTCCACTTTTTCCTCCAAACATAACGATGGTCATTATGGCCAAACAGTTCTATTTTTGTTTCATCAGAGCAGAGGACATTTCTCCAAAAAGTACAATCTTTGTCCCCATGTGCAGTTGCAAACCGTAGTATGTCTTTTTTATGGCAGTTTTGGAGCAGTGGCTTCTTCTTTGCTGAGCGGCCTTCCAGGTGATGTCGATATAGGACTTATTTTACTGTGGATATAGATACTTTTGTACCAGTTTCCTCCAACATCTTCACAAGGTCCTTTGCTGTTGTTCTGGGATTGATTTGCACTTTTCACACAAAGGTACGTTCATCTCTAGAAGACGGAACGTGTCTCCTTCCTGAGCAGTATGATGGCTGCATGGTCCCATGGTGTTTATACTTGCGTACTATTGTTTTTACAGATGAACGTGGTACCTTCAGGCGTTTGGAAATTGCTCCAAAGAATGAACCAGACTTGTGGAGTTCTACAATTTATTTTATGAGGTCTTGGCTCATTTCTTTAGATTTTCCCATGATCTCAAGCAAAGAGGCACTGAGTTTGAAGGTAGACCTTGAAATACATCCACAGGTACACCTCCAATTGACTCAAATTATGTCAATTAGCCTATCAGAAGCTTCTAAAGCCATGACATCATTTTCTGGAATTTTCCAAGCTATTTAAAGGCACAGTCAACTTAGTGTATGTAAACTTCTGACCCACTGGAATTGTGATACAGTGAATTATAAGTGAAATAATCTGTCTGTAAACAATTGTTGGAAAAATGACTTGTGTCATGCACAAAGTAGATGTCCTCACCAACTTGCCAAAACTATAGTTTGTTAACAAGAAATTTGCATAGTGTTTGAAAAACGAGTTTTAATGACTCCAACCTAAGTGTATGTAAACTTTTGATTTCAACTGTATATCAACTTCCAATCCAGTAGGGGCTGGAAGCTATAGTGAGCTTCGATTGGTCAATAACGTTGTGATATCGCAGAGTATTTGCATAAAGTTTTCCCCAACTTTGGTCCGCCTTGTTCACGCACCCTCGCCCATGCTCGCGTCGCCCCATGGTCCCTCCGCCCACTTTGCTTCCCTCTATTGAAAATGAATGGGGCGTGGTTGTCTCATCGTCCCATCGTGTTATGTCGAAATGCACTGTAAGACATGACAACATCATCATAGGAATGAGGGCTTTGAGTGCATATTTCTCCTACCGAGTTTCTGTGTTCAAATGTAGGCATAGAGCCAGTGTTTGAGACTGAGACGAGAGGATGAGGAGAAGGATGATGAAGTGAGATGGGGTGAGGGGAGGAGGAAGACGCCATCACATCTCTAAAGTGAAAATGTGATAGGAGCTGAAACAAACCAAGGAACATTTCCACCTTAACAAACACAGACAAGGTTAATCACACACACAACACATAACAGATTTCCCTTCATTCATTCTCTCATTCTTTCTCAGTCAGATACACCACTTCCCTATGGACTGAAGTTTTAGCCAAATCTCCAGTATTTACAGAGGGCAATCACTTTCTTGTCCCTCTTTTCAGCAACGATATAGATGGGGGATTGACTAGACCTGTAGTCTCACACTGGGTGTAGTTGTCAACCACTATAGGCCATCGAGAACAGGGGTACTTTCTGCTCATGAACAACACAAGTTTCACTGCCGTCTCAGCATTAGGTGGCATTTAATGTTTTCATCTTAAAAATCCCCGACATCCTACCATACAAACAAGAATATACTAGGCCTATGATGTTACCCGTGAGTAAAACAAAAGCATTTTCTATTTTTAGAAGCTGCATAACTTGTTCCAAACCAAATGCAGAGGCCAGAGCCCCATCCACCTGAATGTTTGAATTACAATTTGATCAATATCATAACCACAAGACTGAAACCAAGCGTACATTTCCAAAACAACTGACAGCTACACTATATTCTACAGAAACCATATATAATACTATTGCAAATATTCGGACAAACAGTAAATGAGATCATGAATGAAAAATGAACCACAGGCTACAGACACGGTGGCCTAACTAGCCTAGATACCAACTTCCCCTTTGGTGTGGGGTGGTTTGCTGGGTGAAAGGTTGTGAGTCTTGTAAGAGCTGAACTAACTAAACAACCTCTCGGTCCTGCTCTAGCCTACAAAATAGTTTCTATGAGTATTTACTTTTGAGAAGTAAATCCCATGATTCGAGTCTGAACAGTACACGAGGTGAATTGCTAAAATGGTAAACTGGTGGTCAGTGTCACAAAGGAGCATACAAAAGCTCCCCTATCTCTTCCTTTAGATCGGCCAGTAATTTACCCACACAGCAGAGGTGTGTGAAGTAGACAAAGACATGTACAGCAATATGAATATCATCCCCCATGGGTATGTTCTTTGTTTAAGTGTCTGCTGGTCATTGCCCAACTTCATTGCTAAAGAATGGACAATGTTCACTAGACTAGCCATTCGCTCTCAATCATGTCAGTGGTTAGAGCAGGGTACTGGCAAAAACAGAGCTGTGGGTTTGATTCCCCCATTGACCACATACAGAATATGTCACTCACGGTTAATGTAGACAGTTCTGTAAGTTGCTTTGGATGTAAGCGTCTGCTAAATTATCCTATAGACAGGACAGACAATCTAAATACTCTGGGCTTCTGGACTGGAGGAAAGGGGGAGGTCTGTTAATGGTGAGTCACCTCATCCCCAAACTTCTCTTTCTAGTACAGTGACATAGTTGGAATCCTTGGATTGTGTTTCATGTGTTGTAGCCTACATGTCAGGTTGGATTTGACTTATGAGGAAATCACAGATTCCATTACATATAGAACATGGCTAAACAGCTTTTCAAACCAAACTCTCTGAATTGCTGTTGGTTAATTTCTACGAGAGCCGCAGTAAAACAATATAGCATTGAACTTGGCCTAGAGTTTTTACTTGGTAATATGTTCATGTCATGTGTGTGCATGATGTCATTAGTCACATATTGCTCTGTATTGTGTACCAGTGCCACAACATATTCAAGGACCTAAAAGGAAATTACAAGACTTAAATGTGTAGGTCTCTCTACTATACAAGTCAATAGAATAGCCTTTCTGCTTAGATAAACTTGATCTTGTAGCCATGTTTAACTCTTGGAGAAAGAGAAGGGTGGGTGTTTTTTGAAGAGTGTGACCCTCACCTAGACAGATGATGCCAGTTGGGATGCTGATGCTTGAATACCTGAAGAAGGCAAGGACACACTAACTGAGACAAATGGCATGGGCATTTCCTATCTTTGCTGACAGTCATGCATGAAAGAAGGAAAACAGACTAGGGTGACTAGGAAGATCCTAACCTATATTAGGTCTAACCTAATAGACCTAGATGTACTAAAACTATTACTGTACAGGTTTGTCTAGACTGGGATTGACTCAGTCACTCACTCATCCCTAATCAGTCACTCACTCATCCCTGTCAGCACACCCATCCCTAATCAACTTTCTTTATACAGCTAAAGTTAACTCCTTAGACCAAATCAGTCTCGAGATTTGAAGTAGTTGAAGTTCGTTCCTAAAGATACATGCGTGTTGCAGGTGGATAAAACCTTTTTTTTCTGCATGCATGCGCTCACCTGAGGTTTGGTGGGCTGTATTAGAAGTCGCTCCAGGGTTGCAGTGCTGAAGCCCTTGCCAGTACCCGCTAATAAGCTAGCGCTGAACTTTTCAAATGATTTCTAGGTAACTGTATAACCTTTTTCGCTACTAAAATGCTCACCCTCTAGCGAAGTCACCGCGCGCTTGGATCAAATTGAATGGAGTGTAGCCTACACAATGCAAACCCTCTTCTGACCAGAAGCTGATGCTGTTTACTACTTCTACTTCTTCTTCTTCTTCTTCTTTTTCTTCTTCGATGAGTTTTAACGGCGGTTGGCATCCAATAATAGTTGTATTACCACCAACTACTAGACTTGAGTATAACTCCTTTGAACTTTACTTGAAAAAGTCAAATATATCAACAAATACCATATCATCTACCCCTACCCTCATTAAAAACTCACCACCCTACTCCACTATTTAAACATATCTAGTCCTACCTCAGGCCAACAGCCTGAAAGGACGGAACACTACCACTCAACACCCCTTCAAATCTCGTACACCCAAATACTTCTCTGCAGCTGCCACCACAACCTCTATTTTCTGCGACGTACGTTCCATCCCTGCAGTACAGTTGATAACCATTGCTATGAATGCTAAAAAGCGAATCTTACTGAAGGATATATCACTCGTTGGCCTATCCCTCTGTACTAATAAAGATCTACTACTCACACAAATCCTCTCAGGATCTCTCCCCCTTGACCCATTTCTATCAACTTTCTTTACTGCTTCAGCATACGACACCTTTTGCTCTACTCTTGTAACCTCAACCTGCCTCTCTCGCACCAGACATTTCTGATTCCCAGCCCCATGGGTACCCCTTACAATTAGCACATACCGCTTTTCCCAATGCTACACATTACTTTGTTTCATGCCCTTCTGCACACTTCTCACACCTAGAAATCTCCCTCCTATACACTGCTGCCACATGCTCATAAACCAGACACCTGTAACAACGTAATGTATTCGGGACGTGAGCTCATATAGGATAACTGAAATATCCTTACATCACTTTGTAGGGCAGAGACTCAACATCAAAACTCAAAAGAACAGACAATGACTCTTCTGTTTCCCCACTCATGCCACCCTGTCTGCGTCGCACCAAACGACAAGCATCACAAACACCGGAATCTTTCCCTTCACTTGGTCCACTTTCACATTTACCGCTACCCCAATAATCACTCCATTCAATGGCACCCTTTTATCGAGAGCAAAACAAGTCACATCTCTTGTCCCCATTCATTTGGTGTGAAGCCTCTGCTCTCTCTGAACAGCAGAAACACAAACAATTTTCACAAGACCACTTCGGGTTACCTTCACTGATTCCATAGCACCCAACTCCTTTTTCACCCACCCTGAAACCACAAATGGATCAACCAAAAGGCAAGGGTCCACTTTCTCCAAAAATGGTCACTCCTACTGTCACAGACTCATCTTTATTCTGACCATCGGTGCAAGCCTCAGGCTCAGAGGACTTCACCACACCTGCCACCTCCAATAATTTGCCCTCATTCGCTTCCATTTCTCCTCCAGACCTCGATTAGGCATACGGCTTACACTTTCTACCATTCTTCTTCGACAAACCATCTCTTTTTCCCCCACCATTTTTACATGACTCAAGCTCACCCTTACCTCTCTCTTCGGCCTCCTCTGCCTCTCTTTTTCCCTCCATTCCTCCTCCATATTCCAAGTATACGTCTCCATGTGATAATATTGTACTTCTCCTAACATTCATCTCATTCTTGCCATCTCAAGCGATGCCATTTTCTCTTGATGCTGTTTACCACGTGTTGCCCACTTCATAGAATTGAAATCGTTAGCAGGGTCATTCCTTTATGCGTTGCCTTTCCGAAAAACATATTGGAGCATTTTCTAACCTGTTAGGTGCATAATTCTAACAGGGTGGAAATTTGGAGCCTAGATCAGCTATAGCTCTGTGAGTGAGAAAGATTGAGCTAGCATAATGGTGAACACTTGAACAGGCTTATAACTTCTCTATCAAACACATTTTAACATTTTGAAATGTGGTTAATTTTCTCCATAATTTTGCCTAACAGGGTGGACATTTATGAGTGGGACATACAGACTAACAACATGGAAAAATAGATAAAACTGTGTTTATATTTATTTAGCTTTGCACCATTGTTTTCCCACCAAAGACAAACAAAAAATCTTTAAAAAAATAATAATACATGCAATAATCCTGAAAAAACATTAGCGATGAGAGATCATTTATCTAGGACTATAAAATAACGAAGAAAGATTTTAAATATTGCATTATTTTATGGCTTATATTTTTCATGGAAGTTGATGAATAACACCCGGGTCATGTCAAAAACTCCTTCATCCACTGAAAAAACACAGCAGAAAATCCAGTTTCAAGATCCATATTTTTGTGTTAAGGAAAAGAACACCTGACTTTATATTTAAAGCCTTTTGGAATCCACATTTTACACCAAATAAGAAGTGATATTTCCTGTGGACAGAAAAGGCACCGCATAATAGGAATGACCCAGCAGGCCTATGGGTGCCAGGTAGGAGGATCACATAAGGTTATGGAATTGCAATAAAAGTAAGATTTAAATAAACAAGATTAAATGTAATGTTTTATATATTTGTCAAATACTATACGTTTGATGCTTGTACACAATGTCCCCCCAAAAATGTTGTTCTCTACCTCCAATTACTTAATAAATGAGAGCCTAATACAGTAAGTTATTAAGTTGTTGGTTTACCTATGTCAAAGGTTTATGCACACCATCAGTGTTGGAGATGGGCTGATCTGCTTTCAGCTTAAGCAAACTGACAGGGACTTGGCCTAATAATTCTAAACCCACGCCACTCGTCATTGTTGTCCATCCCCTGCTATTGAGACCGTCCTAGATGACCATTCACTGAGACAATGTTTCCACAATATTAATTTGATGGTGCTCATTTTCCTCCTACTGCACATCTTTAATGAACCTTTAAATTTGTTCTCTGACGTATCCTTTTCCCCACCCTAGATATGCATACCTTCAGGCTGGAAGGGTGGAGATGGACAGACAGATAGACAGAGAGAGCAGACAGATTCCATCACCTGCCCATTGCCACACAGAAGTTATCATGAAGGATTCAGCCAGCCTGGTTTCACCAAGAGGCCTCTCTCAGCTTAGGCTAATTGGCACTAGGCTACTTGCTGTTGATATCTGAGGATCAGAGGGAAGCATCAACTGCTGCAGAAGTTGGAGATAACAATGTAGTGTTATACATTTTTCACGTCTGCCATAATTTATTTTACACAATCCTAATGTATTTGTATTATACAAGGGAACACCGAGTTTTGATCAGTCACTTCAGGGACAAGTTAGCTCTTTGCATGGTGCCTCTCTCTCTCTCTCTCTCTCTCTCTCTCTCTCTCTCTCTCTCTTCTCTCTCTCTCTCTCTCCTCTTCTCTCTCTCTCTCTCTCTCTCTCCTCTCTCTCTCTCTTCTCACTTTCTGTCTCTTTCATTCTCTGTTCTCTTTTATCTCTCTCTGACACACACACACGCACACACAAACACACACACACAGTTGCTCCTTACATTTTTTTATTACCCTGTCACATTCTTACAAAGTAATATACTGGCTGAAAGCAATCATATGTCTTTCAAGCATCAGGATATTACCACAATGCATTAATATGAGATGTTACGATTAAAGGGAAAAAATGAAAAATTATGCAGCTTGAACAGGATATGTGTCACTGTTTCTTCCCTCCCGATATCTTCATTTGTTACCCAACTCTCTGGTGTTAATTCCGCTCACCCTCAGCTCCCTCTGTTGCCATGGATATGCTATTCCTATGGCAACTACGGGCCTTTGTGGACGGCCTCAGGTCCCGACCACAGAGGACTCTCAGAACCTTTCATTACATTCCTTTCTAGCTCACAGAAGTTATCAATGACAGTGTTCTCTCTTCCTCTATCTCTCTTTTTCCCCTCTCCCTCTCTCCTTTTCTTTCCCTCTATAGACTCTCTCCTTCTCTCATCCTCTCTCCACCCTCTCACTCTCTCTCCTTTCGCTCTCTCTCTCTTTCTTCCTCTCTCTCTCGCTCTTGCTCGCCCCCCTCTCTCTCGGTCTCTCTCTCTCACCCCCCCCTCTCTCTCCACCTCTCTCTCCTGCTTTTCTTTTGCATAATCACAAGCATGCTGTTACCTTAATCTCAGAGCACATTCCACATGTCAGCCAGGGTCTCAAGAGCAGAAGGCAATGTGACTGTGCATTTATGCTTTATGACACCCAGCCTTTTACCACTGTATTATAGAGAGGGGAACTACAGACGCTCTGTGACCACTCTCAGTGTAGTCCTAATTACCATCACTGACTGAGCTATCAGTGGTCTAAGTATTCCTGTGGGGGAGAGGGAGGGAGGAGCAGCTGTGATCAGATTTATAGAGTAGTTTGTATATCCCTGTCTGGAGGGTGAATGAATGAACGGTGGCAAAGGGAAACCAGAGCCATGTCTTTAATGATGCATGAGGAGTCTTGAAGCAGGCCAGAGCAGAGACAATGCCTGGCTGGCAGAGAAAGGAGTCCTGTGACAGTGAGAGTGAGAGTGAGAGTGGCGGTGGGTACTTGCAACTAGAGTTGGTGCTGACACAGGTGCTACAGTTGGGTCTGACTCTGAAGGCCCAAGTTAGATCCAGTCTGTTCCAGTCCTAGTCCCTCTGCGTGTCTAGGGCCTTAAGCGGGCAGCGTCTGGTGACCAGGTGGGGGGTCTCCTCTCCACCTGCCGAATGAGCGCTGTCAGCATTGGGGGGTACCACGGTCTGCGGGTGGGCTCGGCCCTGCTCAGCATCGTGGCGGGGTGCATCATTATCGGGGTGTCGAGGGAGTGTGATGCGGATGCCGTAGGGGGAATCTTCCTCGGTGCGGGGGGGCTGGGTGAGTACATCCAGAACTCCAACTAGTCTTTCATTTTGTTGAGTGCTATGCAATGTGCTATGTAAAACATGCTATGCAAAATTCCATTGGTACTTGCAGTGCATAGCATTGTAAGAGGAATGCAGACATTATTTATAGCTACAGTATACAGCTTGCCTACAGAAATGTACTGGTAGCTTATTCAGTTCAGAAACTACTGCCTCTTTGATGGTGGCACCACAAGTGGGTCATTTCCCCAATAGATAAAACTTCATGCAAATTGAATGTTCTCTTTTTTTAATCTCTGTGGTCTATCTTGAAAATATTTACACTCCAGGCTGTCCTTTCTTTCTTAAAAAAAACCACATCTATCTTTATTCCTAACTGTAACTGAGGGATATTATACTGCAATGTTGAAGCAGTAGACAATTTGATCTCTGTGCTAAGGTGTCATATGGGTCTAAGAGGCTTTCCTTTCTCAGGTGTACAAGGCCTGCTGCAATGTCTAATATTTGCGAAGTCCTGTAGCAGACTGTGTGAATGATCAGTGGCCCTTGCCATTTTCCATCCACTTCCATCAAAAACACACCTGGGGATCATTTGATCCGCTGGTGTAATCTAAGACAGTTGATAGCATCATGGGGAGCAGGGTATTCCACTCAACCCAGGAAATTAAGTTCAGTGTCAGAGAGTAGATAACAAGTGGCCGGCTTTTGATCTACACTGACTGCAGAGTATAAGTCATTCAAAGTCAACTTTGACCACTGATTTTGAACATCCCAAAACTAAAACAAAAAACTTTTGTGGCTTTTCCTTGTAATTAAACAACAACTTATTGCTTCTTAACAGAACAATATGGTAGCATCTTTGACATTTTATGTGGAGAACTACGTCACACAGACCTTGCACTGCAGAATCAAATGTTGTTTCCTGAAGTGCAGGTGTCCTCTTATTATTTGCTCCAAAGACAATCACTGATCCAGGTAGTCTACATCTGTGGCTATGAGCTGACTGAACAAAACTCAGTGTTCTTGGGAGGATCTTTTCGCTCCTGTTGCCGCCTGGCGACTGGTGAGATGTTCTGACAGCATAGACATGCATCACACACAGGCACACTCAGGACCAGCCACTGTTCAATAGCAGCTCTCTCTGTGGTTCAGAAGGGAAATCAATAAGTGTGTTCAGCCTGCCTGCCCAAGGGTAGCTAGAGCTATTTGGATGCATTCACAAGTCCTAGTGGGCTCCTGAGACTGCAGGAGGGTCAGGGTAAGAGAAAATCCACTTAGCCTACCAGTAGGCTAACCATCGTATGGGAGCTAATTTATAGTTGAGTAGCACCAAACGGGAATCTGTCTCCTTTTTTCACACTGACCATGATGCTGATAAACACCCATTTCAGTCAAAAAACATCTTAAAAACACTTGAAGGGAAATTTCGAAAATGTTCAACTTCATATTCATCATTTTCAGCACCACCCAACATCAACATATTATATGTAAAAATGGTGGTTTCTATGTTTTGTAGTAAAAAAAAGATACAGGAAGATAAGTGTTTCCAATGACATCATTGCCTACTAATTGCCTACCAATTGTATACTAAAATGTTGATGATGTCATTGGAAACACTTATCTTCCTGTATCTTCTTTTACTACAAAACATAGAAACACGCCATTGGGGTGGTGCTGGAGATGATGAATATGAAGTTCAAACATTTTGAAATGTCCCTTTAAAATTAAGTTAGCAGCTTGTCATTAAATACAATATGCATGAGCAGGGAGATAATCATTTAGGATTGTGTTTGTTGAGCCACTTGAAGGCAATGTAATATCATTTTAATGAGATATGCCTCCTATATCTCCCCAGTGTATGTTTGTGCTGTCCCTATGTCATTGTAACTTTCTTTGTTTATCTGCCATTTGTTTTTTGAGAACCTGTTCACACCCCCCGGTGTTGGGGGGGTGTGAAGTCAGACGCAGAAACAGCAGAGCTTCAATACGGTGCTTCTTTAATGCACAACCGGCAACAAAATGTCCAACACGGACTTACTGGGTGTCATAAACAACTGTCCAAAACACGGGAGACAAAACCCAGTCCACAATACATATAACCACTCCCGAAATCCAAAACTACAAAATGAACAATCCCGCACAAAGAAGCGTACGGGCTGSCTGACTAATAAAGCCACACTAATTAACAATTACCTAAACACAGGTGATACAAATCAACACATAAGGAGGGGGAGGAAAAAGAGTCAGTGGCAGCTAGTAGGCCGGTGACGACGACCGCCGAGCGCCACCCGAACGGGAAGGAGAGCCTGCCTCGGTTGAAGTCGTGACAGAACCCACAATTTCATTTCAATTGTGGGTCTATTACATTAATCAGTGATTCTATTACATCACTAACTCTGGTCCGTGCCTAAGACCAAACACTAGCTTCCATCTGTTTGTTAATTGACATTTACAGTATCCAAAAGGATATTTGAAACCCTCCTAATATGCTACAATCAATACAAACCAGTCAAAGAAGGTAAACTCCCACACTTGCAGTACTACACTCGTATTAGTAGTTCAGCACCATGGTCGACTGATATCAATTAGTGTCAACATTGTCTTTCTTTTCCAGGCCTCCTCATTGCTGTCTTCCCCTTCATAAGAGCCTGGCTCAACATTAACAACATTCTCCCCACCTTGGGCAAGTTATTAATGTCTCCCATTATATTTGATTTCAAGCAAATCCATTTGTAAGAAAATTGTTTCTTAAAAGAAAAGTCCTCTGCTCTTCACAGGAAACTTCAGAGTGCACCCTATGCCTGCTAACCCTCCTGGCCCTGAGCAACCAGAGACACTGAAACGAGAAGGTAAATGTCAGATGGCTATGTTTGTAGTTTTTAGTTGCTGTGGTTCAATTGCTGTCGTCCCCAGTGTTGGAGTCAGTTCTACGTAGTTCAGACTCATACAATTTATTGTAGAGAAAACATTTTTTGTGAACAATAGTGACAGTTAATCCATGATACCTTGGCAGAGATCTGACTAAATCTGCAGGCTGGGCCAGATAGGACATGATAATGAACTCTGCCAGGAGAGTGTGTGATGAAAGAGCATGCCCATTACATTAGAGAATACTCATCACACTCACTCCTTTATACTCTTTGATGAGATGGAGATTGCTTTGAACAACAGCAATTGGGCTGAAGAGAGTTATGTCTGAAGGATGCTGCACAGGCACCGCAGTCACTTACCATAGCAGTTTATAATAAAAATGATGTGGAGAGATGGCTAGACTAAGTTGTATAAGCTACAGATAGCTAAGGACAGCCAAACCATTGCATAGCCAGTAGTGTTTATTTGGTTATACTTCTCTCATTTCTCAGACAGGCATGGGCTAATAATGCATATTTCATTCACATTGTATATGAACATATATTTCGCTTCAGGTAGATGTTGGATAATGAATATGTATACTTCATAGATACTCCGATTGTTCAATGTGACCCAGAGGCTGTTGTTGTGTTCCCTTTCATCTGACAGCGACTCAGAGCCAGCTGAATCTGGAGCGCTCTAAGAGCCGGATGGGGACATTTGTTGATGCCGGACCGATGGCTGAGGCCTCCGCAGATGAGGGGTGAGACATGACAGACAGATGGACATGCAGACACACACAAACATACACACAAACACACACACACACACTTGGACACACACACAGACACATGCATGATCGGATATTTTTTCACATTTGAAATATACATGAACATTTTAGTTTCACAGTGTATCCTGGGGAATCCCTTTGCTTGTGAATGTAATCAGCTGGTGATGCCTAGTTAACAGACAGACACTCAGTGGCACTCCAGAGCAATGGAATGATTTGGTTTGCAGCCTGCTTGTATGTATGCTGCTATGCTCCTGCCTGCTTCTTTCTCACCCAGTTCAATAAAGGTGTTTGATAGTCTCTGATGGGACCAGGTGAATGCTAATGGCATCATTTGGAGTCAGTGGCACTGGCAGACTACCCTGCTTTGTGATGCTACTACCGTGACCTTCTCATGATAACATTTAGCTATTATGAACGTAGAGGATAATAGCAGAGGATGCACACAGCGTTAAATGAAATCATAAGGCAACAGTGAGAATATAGAGGCTAACTGTTGATGTAGAAAATGAAACAAGTTAAGCACTGAAGCATATAAAACATTAGCATTGCTATCTAACAAATGTATATTTTCATAGATCAAGTGTGTTTTGTGTGTATTCTTTCTCCCCCCCAATAATAAGGAAACATGATCAGAACCAATTCAGTACAAAGGACCGATATGGCTGTCCTGTCTCCTAAGTCAATTAGAACAGTACTATAAGAACCCAAATGTACTGAAGAGAAGGAGACCTCTATCCCTTGTCATAACCAAGAAATCAAGTTGCTCCGGATATTGTTGCCTTGGTAACCAAGAGACCGCTGATTTCATTCATTGTCTGAGTCTGGCTGATATTCACCAACCTTGCAGGGCATGCATGTCTGATCCAGTTTGACTCACTTGTGCACGCATCCACACACGTGGGCATGCATGCACATGCACACACACACATAGAGTACCTCACAAACAAAAATGTATTCATCATGAGCTCTACTAACACTCCCACTATTCTATTGCAGGACATCCTCAGACATGCCAGACATCTTGTCCAGACGAAAGTTCAAGCAGACCCTCCCTGATCCAGACCTCCCGTAAATTGGTTTTATAGCAGCCACACAGCACACATCTCTCATGCACGCCTACTCTGATTTGAGTTCACCTTCAAATGGACTTCACAAGTTGGTGAATCAGATGTTTACTTACTTCAACAATACAATTCAAAAGCTACATACTGTGCCTTCTCCTAACTATCCAGAGGAATACATATTTTCTTCCACAATGTCTCATTTTATTAGCAATATTATTCTTATCCTAGAGAGAGAGAGAGAGAGAGAGAGAGAAAGCGAGAGAAAGCGAGAGAGGGAGAGAGAGAAAGCGAGAGAGGGAGAGAGAGAGAGGGAGAGAGGGAGAGAGAGAGAGGGAGAGAGAAAGCGAGAATTAGGCAAAGAGGTATCAACCAAGTATAATCAAGTAGTGGATAGTAACATCTCAGCTCATCGCACAAGATAATAAAAGAATCCCAGTACACGGACTGAGAAGGCTGTTTTCTAATGTTGAATTGTAACTGACATAGTGAAAAATACACACTGATTTCATTGTATATCCCACCAGGGGCAAGTCTGGTGTTTTTAGAAGGAAGTCAAGCTATATTACATCAAATCCAGACAGAAACAATTATTTTATCAGGCAACCTAAATTATATATTCGATAAGATTGACAGACGTAGCAATAAAAAAGGCAAATTCAAGGAGCCTCCAAAGAGACTGAACATTTTCATCTCTACAAATCATTTACAGGACACCTGAAATAGTGAAATTGGATCATTCTCCGGTATCCTGCTTAATTACACCAACATAAAATACACTTAGCAACAGTATATGGAGAATGAACAGAGTGCATCTTCAAGACCCTAAATGTAAATCTGTAAATGAAAAAATGTCAACCTTTACCATTACAAATGTAGACATAGAGGACAGAGAAAATGTGTGATGCTTTTAAGGCATACATTATGGGAATGATAATCTCATACTCGGCAAAAGTTAAATCTGAGTTAGAAATTAAATACACATTTTAAAAAATGTATATCGTAGAAAAAGTCCATAAAAAATCTTTACAAGGTAAAGAAGAAAATATGATTTCTGAATTTAAACAGGAATATGATATTTTACTTTTGAAGAGAACCAACAACTACAGGTTAAACTCAAATAAAGCCTACTACTTCATGGAAAATAAACCTGGTAAAAATCTCACAGCCTTCACAAACCAATACATGCCAAACCAGTTATAATCTGAAAAGATAAAGATACAAATGCATTTGTTAGAAACAACAATGCGATTTAATGACAATTTTAAAAAGCTTATATGAAAATCTATATAAATCAGAATTTAACAACAGCTGGACTGATCCTACAGCCTTGGTAGACACAATAACCCTGAAGTAACTATCAGCAGATAAAAAAAGAATCACAAAAAAATGGAAATCAACCAAAAATAAATATTAGACACTCTTAAAAAATATATATATTCAAAACTTTGGAAGCGTTCAACTTTCCAGCTGAAATAATACATTTAATAAAAATATTATATAAATATCATAAAGCAAAAATGTACACAAATAATATGACATGAGACAGGGATGTCTTCCCTCTACCCTCCTGTTTGCACTGGCAAATTAAACTGCTTGCAGAAAGAATTAGGCAGGACCCAAACGTAACAGTTATCAGTATTGGTAAACATGAATATAAACTCAACGTATTTGCTGAAGATCTCCTGATATACCTGAATCATACACATTTTAATAATGGAAATAGGAAAAATAATACCTTGTGCTCTACAGAAATCCTTTCAGTGGACCACAAAAAAATATGAAATACTTAGGATGCTTAACAAATATGTAAAGGTAACTTTATCCCATTATTCAACAACATGAAAGCAAAGCTAATTAAATGGAACAATCTCACCACAAATCTTGCAGGTAGAATAAACCTCTTTAGAATGGCATGGCTCCCAAAGTTTTTATATTTATTCTAGGTAATACCAATTACCCCACCGAAGACATTCTTTAAAATAGTATTCTTGGCCATAACAGACTTCATATGGGCAAATAAAACTCATAGAATAAATTAGAAAGTTTTACATGTCCCTAAATCTGAGGCTGGTTTTAACTTTTCAGATTTGGAATTGTATTAACTCATCACACAAGGCTTTAACTTGCGACATATTGTTAAATACGCTAAAGAGGAACAATGGGTACATATTGAATATGCGCATGCTCATATCCAGAATCTTTTCATGTGTCTATTTTCAAAGAATGGAGCTAAGAACATTAACAACTTCATAGTTAAGTACAATATAACAACATGGAAGAAAGTGAAACAGATTCTACAAGAACCAATATCACTCCCTAAAAAGAGACCCCTATGGAACAATCCTTGGATAGCTTTTCAGAATTGACCGATAAATTGGGCCACAAATTTTATAACACGCAATTTCAAGCTGATAGTTTTGGACATCAAAGCAATGTTGAGGAAGTCCCATTTGAGTCAGAAAATGATATTCATATGATAGGTAAGATATACAAAACCTTACAGAGAGCATATCCAACCAACAATCTCTTAGAAACAAATATACATTATTGGAACCAAGACATACAAATAACTGATATTAGCACAAGATGGAGGGAATGTTGGAACATAACTAAGAAAATTACATTTAATCGTTTACGTTTAATCCACTATAAACTAATGTATAGAATTTAAAATACAAGAAACAAAATTCACAAAATCTACAGCACAAAAGCAGAATCACGTCTTAAGTGTAAAACTAACAATGACTCAATAATCCATGCCTTCTGGGAATGCTATAACGTTAAAGTCATGGGCAGAGTTGTCTGTCAGAAGTATTACAATGTAAATGTACTTTTAATCCATCTGTCTGCATATTTCAAGACATGGCATATGAGGGTGCAGTGGACTATACTTTTCTCTTCAATCATTTTGAAAAAAACGTCTACTTAAAAGCTGGAAATCAACGCATCCTCCATCGTTAACACAATGGAAAAGTCAAATGCTTTATTATCTAAATGTTGAAAGTGCGTGGGTGACGGAGGGAAAAATATGTTGCAGTTTGAAACCATAGAGTGATTGGGTTATGGACATGGGGGTGTGAGCTGGTAGGTCTGGGCAGGTGGGATGTTCTTCATATTTGTGTGCATATGTTTTGTATTGTTAAAAAAACAAGATTCAAGTGGTGATTATGACTTTTAGCAATTAGCAGCGGTCATCGAAATTGTTAAAAGTTTTTAAAAACAATTATAATAAATGCAACAGTTGGACAATGGATGAAGATACTCCCAACGTTTAGAATTTGTATAATCCATCAGATATTGACAGAATGTTAGTACATAAAACATTTTACTGGCATGGAAAAATAATGAATGGAGTTCAGTGATTTTGATGGGAATTCAGGTATTCAATTTATTGTAAAATTTCACTTTTTTCTTAGGATACACTCATATGTACCGTTTCTTACTGTATCAGGTATTTTATTATATTTTGTGTTCAATAAAGAAAACTATTTGTACCTCATTTGCATACATACACACACTGAGTGTATTTGCATATATTAATAAATTAACATACAGGTGAGGTACAATTGAAGTCGGAAGTTTACATACACTTAGTTTGGAGTCATTAAAACTCGTTTTTCAACCACTCCACAAATTTCTTGTTAACAAACTATAGTTTTAGCAAGTCGGATAGGACATCTACTTTGTGCACAAGTAATTTTTCTAACAATTGTTTACAGACAGATTATTTCACTTATAATTCACTGTATCACATTTCCAGTGGGTCAAAAGTTGATATACACTAAGTTGACTGTGCCTTTAAACAGTCTGGAAAATTCAAGACAATGATAAGCTTTAGAAGCTTCTGATAGGCTAATTGACATCATTTGAGTCAATTGGAGGTGTACCTGTGGATGTATTTCATCGCCGACCTTCAAACTCAGTGCCTCTGCTTGACATCATGGGAAAATCAAAAGAAATCAGCGAAGACCTAAGAAAAAAAATGCAGACCTCCACAAGTCTGGTTCATCCTTGGGAGCAATTTCCAAATGCCTAAAGGTACCACGTTCATGTGTACAAACAATAGTAAGCAAGTAAAAACACCATGGGACCACGCAGCCGTCATACCGCTCAGGAAGGAGATGCGTTCTGTCTCCTAGAGATGAACGTACTTTGGTGTGAAAAGTGCAAATCAATCCCAGAACAATAGCAAAGGACCTTGTGAAGATGCTGAAAAAAACAGGTACAGAATTATCTCTATCCACAGTAAAACGAGTCCTATATCGATATAACCTGAAAGGCCACTCAGCAAGGAAGAAGCCACTGCTCCAAAACCGCCATAAAAAATGCAGACTACGGTTTGCAACTACACATGGGGACAAAGATCGTACTTTTGGAGAAATGTCCTCTGGTCTGATGAAACAAAATAGAACTGTTTGGCCATAACGACCATCGTTATGTTTGGAGGAAAAAGTGGGAGGCTTGCAAGCCGAAGAACACCATCCCAACCGTGAAGAACGTGGGTGGCAGCATCATGTTGTGGGGGTGCTTTGCTGCAGGAGGGACTGGTGCACTTCACAAAATAGATGGCATCATGAGGCAGGAAAATTATGTGGATATATTGAAGCAACATCTCAAGACATCAGTCAAGAAGTTAAAGCTTGGTCGCAAATGTGTCTTCCAAATGGACAACAAAGTCAAGCTATTGGAGTGGCCATCACAAAGCCCTGACCTCAATCCTATTGAGAATTTGTGTGCAGAACTGAAAAAGCGTGTGCGAGCAAGGAGGCCTACCTGATTCAGTTACACCAGCTCTGTCAAGAGGAAAGGGCCAAAATTCACCCAACTTATTGTGGGAAGCTTGTGGAAGGCTACCCGAATCGTTTGACCCAAGTTAAACAATTTAAAGGCAATGCTACCAAATACTAATTTAGTGTATGTAAACTTCTGACCCACTGGGAATGTGATGAAATAAATAAAAGCTGAAGTAAGTCATTCCCTCTACTATTATTCTGACATTTCACATTCTTAAAATAAAGTGGTGATCCTAACTGATCTAAGACAGGGAAACTTTACTTGGACTAAATGTCAGGAATTGTGAAAAACTGAGTTTAAATGTAGTTGGCTAAGGTGTATGTAAACTTCAGACTTCAACTGTATAACGTGATTTGACGTAATTTTATCTATGGCCATTTATCAACGGAAAGCCAATAGGCCATTACTGTTTGACAGGGCATTACATTTCTGTGGTTGTAATGTGAACTGGGAAAAAATGACAGGTACAAGCAAGAGTAAGAAAGAGTAGCAGGAGTAAAATAAAAGCAATCAATACAGTGTGATTTAAGTGACAAGTTGTTCTTGCAATATATAGATGGCTGAAAAAGACAGATCCTCAGGTGGGTGGGGCATCTGCATTGCTACTATTTGAAACTGATGGGTGAACCCTTACATGCTTTCTAGACCGGGGGTGCGCATGTTGATTTTGTACATCCACACCAGATGCGATCCAGACAGCAGGTTGAAATATCAAAACAAATTCTGAACCAACTATATTCATTTGGTGACAGGTCGAAACACATTACATTCATGGAAATGTAGCTAGCTTGCTTGCTTTTGCTAGCTAATTTGTCCTGGGATATTTTACCTGAAATGCATAAGGTCCTTTTTTCTGGATCTTTGTAGATTATACAGACCCTGATTTGAATCCAGGCTGTATCACATCCGGACGTGATTGGGAGTCCCATAGGGCGGTGCGCAATTGGTCTAGCGTCGTCCAGGTTTGGCCGGGGTAGGCTGTCATTGTAAATAATAATTTGTTCTTAACTGACTTGCCTAGTAAAATAAAGGTAAAAAAAATAAATAAATGTAGTCCCCATTTTTTGTTATATCCAATTGGTAGTTACAGTCTTGTCCCATCGCTGCAACTCATGATCAGACTCGGGAGTGGCAAAGGTTGAGAGCCATGTGTCCTCTGAAACACGACCCTGCCAAGCAGCACTGCTTCTTGACACACTGCTCACTTAACCCAGAAGCCAGCCTCACCAATGTGTCAGAGGAAACACCGTCCAACTGGCGACCGTGTCAGCATGCCCACACCCGGCCTGCCACAGGAGTCACTAGAGCGTGATGAGACAAGGACAACCCCGGCCAGCCAAACCCTCCCCTAACCCGAACAATTGTGTGACGCCTCATGGATCTCCCGGTCGCAGCTGGCTGCGACACAGCCCGGGATCAAGCCTGGATCTGTAGTGACATCTCTAGCACTGCATTGCAGTGCCTTAGACCCCTGCGCCACTCGGGAGTCTTTGTAGAATTCTGACCCATTTTGAAGCACACAAAATCATGTGTTCTCTACTCTGACATTTAATCCACAGATAAAAGGGGAAACTAATACATTCTAGTAATCTCTCCTCCTGCAGTAGTAGTCTTCTTCTTCTTCTTCTTATTATTACTATTCTTCTTCTGTGGACTTTATAT
This sequence comes from Salvelinus sp. IW2-2015, assembly GCF_002910315.2. Taxonomy (NCBI): domain Eukaryota; kingdom Metazoa; phylum Chordata; class Actinopteri; order Salmoniformes; family Salmonidae; genus Salvelinus; species Salvelinus sp. IW2-2015. Next base: position 23,796,321 of record NC_036871.1, read on the forward strand.
GTTGTTTGGCAACCAACTTTAAGGTGCATTACCACCACCAACTGGACTGGAGTGTGGACCTCAGTTCATCTTTCAATCACCCACGTCTGTATAAGCTCCTAAAAACCATGAGGAGATGTGAGAGGGGGACTTGCAGCATGTTAAGCGTCAAAAATATAACCAATTTCTATTTTAGCGCCTGGCTACACAGACGCCAGTTGAAGCGGGCGAGCAGTTTAGACAAAATTATTGAATAACATGTATGTGCGCACACAATGCGACCGGTGTAGTCAGCATGTTACATAATGAAGTGACGTTAAACCAACACCTAGCAAACTCGTCAAGGGCTTTGGACCTCTTGGCATAATGGTGAAGGCATTGGCTTGACGGTCCCTGGACCTGGATTTGAGTACCGGTCGGAGCTTCCCCCTGAATTCGCTACAATATAAATATCTTAGACTCTGTAGGGAGCAGCACGATTGCAACCTATTTTATCGTCGCTCACATTTTATGACTGAACACCATTTGCTGACATGCTCACACCCAAGTACATGCACGCACGCACACCACAATGCACCCTCATAGTGAAACACAATGCATTTATATTCAGGAGAGGCAGAGTACATTAGGCAGAGTGACTGCTTCATGCATAGCGGTGTGGGGAAAACGCTGTGCTCTGATGTAGACTAAAGCATGATGTGTGCTCTGAGCCTGGGATTGAACAATGCAGTATTGTGCTGGCTTCTTGTCTCACAGTGAGGATCTTTAAATCCACAACTTCATTTGAAATTAGGAAGTTATTGTCTACCACAATACCTATTTTCATAGCAGGGGACTGTGGCTGAAGTTTCTGTCTGATTTGGAAGAAACCTCTAATGAATATACAACGTTTCAGTAAGGCTACATTTTACATAATTACAACTAATTTCAAATGCAGGACTTTTCCTTTACAGTGCCTTTTTCACTGAATAACAATGCAAATACTTGGAAATTACTGTGTTTCCATTGTAGGCATTGAAAGATGGTCAAATAGGATACAATTTCAAGGTGTGGACTAGATGCCATTGCTCTTTTGAGGTTACATGAGGACACTCTCTCCTTGGCGTGCATATGTTTTTCAGATGTAGCTAGTTTCTCATTTCAAATGCTTGAAAGAAGAATGGTTTATTCCCATGTGTTTATAGCTTGAATGCCAGTCTGTTTGTGCTATCATGCCAACTCCTTGTCGCTCATTGTCATGCCAAACAATAATAAGCAATGGAGTTGGCTAGAACACAAACAGATCATGCAGTATCAAGGTGCTCAAAAAAAGTATGGCTAGCCTACTTGCAATATGTTCAATGAGGTATTAGCTTTGAATAGCTTGTTTTAGGACCGGGATCTGTCAACCGTCGTCGTTGCCCCACTTCCCTTCTCCACTACACCAAGGGGAGCAGTGAATTTCATGGTGTTGTATGGAGGCAAGACACTCGTTATCACACATAGTCAAATCAAATCAAATTTATTTATATAGCCCTTCTTACATCAGCTGATATATCAAAGAGCTGTACAGAAACCCAGCATAAAACCCCAAACAGCAAGCAATGCAGGTGTAGAAGCACATCGTTTATTGTGCTACCCAGTGAGGAGAGAGAGGACGTCTCAAGCACTGAGAAAACTAGATCTAAGTGCTTTTTAAAGACTGGATCATTCGCAGAAACCTTACATAGCCTACCCCTCAAAAACATGAGCGTTGTCATTCACAAAACTGGCGGGATTATGGAAACGCACCGATGCTTTTCTCTAAAGAGCACCACCTTCTTGAGCAAAGAATATTACGATAATTAGACAGGTCTTATGTAGGCTACATTGTGAACAATGCTGCTATTGCAATGGATATAATCTTGTTGTGTACTAAGAGGTTGATGTATCCTATAATTGTATAGGCGTCATGTATCCGACTGCACAGTCACGTGGATACCATATGTCAAGACCAATACCTTCACCTGAATAAGCCTCTCCCACAGATGCACTGCACTACGTTGACTGGCCATTGTTGTGACATTTCATATTGATTGAATGGCTCACTATGATGTGATCAATCTGAAAACCAATCCTTCGGCGTCTACAAGTAGTTCCAACCTGACCAGCCATGTGCGAATGTTATTCGGATTGAAAATGCGTGTTGGCGATGTAATTCTTCAGGAATCTTCAGGTATTCTGAATATCAGCACAGAAGGTAGGATGAAGCGCTGAAATCAGTTAATTTAAATGTTATATGCAACAGATCAGTACAACTATGAATACAATTATATTTGATTTGATTGCTGGGCGCGTTCTACAACAATGTCCAATGCTTAGATAGGCTATACAGCTACACCAAACATGTCATTTCATTTTTCGGGGGCAATAGATAATAGCAAACATAATCTGTTTGAAATCATAGGTTTTAAAAAATAAATCCTAAAACTGTCTATGCACTTGACTGATTTTCATTTCATTTTGGTGGGGTGTATGTTTGATGATGAATGAAAAGGGTCTGTCTGGTTGCTACTCAGCAATTAAAACCGTATTCACTTACAAGCCTGACATGAATGAATGCAGTCACTGTTCAGTAAGTTTACATATAATATTGTATATCTATGTAAGATACTTCAACAGACAAGTCATAATGTATTTACTCAGTCATTGGTTATGATCATCATTTTGTAGGTAAATGGCTCAAATGTAAATACAAATGTAGATAGGCCAGGGTTTCCCAATAGGTGCCCCGTTGGGGATTTTATTTGTCCCCACAAGTTTTCTGAGCAAAAACATATTTTATTTATTTAAAAGTTTGTTGTTGGACATAGGACTGTAAAATCACCAGAAAATGATCTCAAAGTGATTTTAATTTAGGATGAATCAGTTCAAAGTTATTTCATTTTTAGCTGTTCCCAAGTATTTCCACGCATTAATAGAGAAGCATATGTGATTGTGTCCCAATGTAGCCTAATCAAGGTTTGAAATGATTTTGTTTACTATACTGCTATACTGTAATGTGCAGTGGACTGGAGGAGTTGCAGTGGAGTATTCAGTGTTGTATGAGCCAGAGACCGAGTTAAGTTAAGCACGACATGAGCTTCCTGACCAAGGGCCCTTGATGGGACTCTTGATAGCATTTTAATTGTGTTTTAGTGTTCAAACCAAGGCTAGAATTATCATCATAATGTCATTATATAAACTACAATTATCATTGAAACACTGTGGTGTATGAATTACACCATCATTGAACATGAGTTCCGTATGCTTCTTTCCAGTGTCCTTGTCCTTAATTTTTTCCCTACTCTAAATCAAAATCTGATATAGCTGAAAACACATGTAACTTAATCAGTTTTCCATTTTATTTCCTGCTCTGATTCAGGTGCTTTTCACTGTGAACAATCAGTCAGCACAGCCATGGCCTCCCTCGGTGGTCTGTTGCCAAGGGCAATAGTCCTGGCTGAAGGATAGAGAGAGAGAGAGAGAGAGAGAAAAGGCAGCCTTGCGGTGCAGAAGAAGAGATGGTCATCACTGACAGGAGCTCCAGCACTCCTGGGCCCAAGAAGAAGGAACCGAAGAAGAGGACATCCCGCCCCCATGGCCTGCCCTCCCCGGCGCTGTGCTGCGCATGCGGCTTGTGCGTCATGCTGGCAGGCATCAACATCACCCTGGTGGGGGCGTTCGCCTTCAGCACCATGGTGCCCTCTGCCAACCCTCCCATCATCATAGGGCCCATCCTGCTTCTGGTGGCCTTCTCTTTCTTCGGGGCGTGCTGTGTCTGCAGCCGCCTGCCCCCTGCCCAGGGCTCCCGGAGGTCTAAGGTGGGCGGAAGGAACATGGGGATGATGGGGCGTGGAGGTTTAGCCGGGGGAGCGACGTTTGAGATTGAGACGAGTGAGCACACATTGCAGGACACGACAGCAGTACAGCTCAGCCCCTCAGCCTCACCTGGGTCATCCCGGGCATCCAGCCCTGAGCGGGATGCTTCTCCTGACCCTGCCCCCCAAGGGACCTTCAAGCTCTTCACCATGGAGACGAATGGCCCCACCTCCGCCACGGCCTGCTATTCCGCCTCCTCGGCAGGGGGAGGGGCTGTGAGGCTCAACCTGCCACGTGATGATGTGGCCACCTAGCACACCCCTGATTAACACATTGTAGCATGAGCCTCCTGCCCCAGGGGACTGATGCAAAACTATGTAAATGTTGGCAGTGATGGTCATGGAATTATGGATGATGGTAATTGGCCAGCCAAGTGAGTACGGTCTCCGTAATAACCATTCGAAAAGCAAAAAAATTCAATAAATAAACAATATGCATTTCGTGTTGCTAAAAGGTCAGTCAAGTTCTTCCACACCGATCTTGACAAACCATTTCTGTATGGACCTCGCTTTGTGCATGGGGGCATTGTCATGCTGAAACAGGAAAGGGCCTTCCCCAAACTGTTGCCACAAAGTTGGAAGCACAGAATCGTCTAGAATGTCATTGTATGCTGTAGCGTTAAGATTTCCCATCACTTGAACGAAGGGGCCTAACCATGAAAAACAGCCCCAGACCTCCTCCACCAAACTTTACAGTTAGCACTATGCATTAGGGCAGGTAGCGAATGCCAAGGCAAAGGGTGGCTACTTTGAATAAACTGAAATCTAAAATATATTTAGATTTAACACTGTTTTTTTTAGTTACTACATGATTCCATATGTGTTATTTAATAGTTTTGATGTATTCACTATTATTCTACAATGTAGAATAATTGTGTAGGTGTAAGCTTGGACCCACATACTGATTCCAGGGTTTTCCCTTTTTTTTAGAACTATTTTCTACATTGTAGAATAATAGTGAAGACATCAAAAGTATGTAATAACACATATGGAATCCTGTAGCAACCAAAAAAGTGTTAAACAAATCAAAATATATTTAATCTTCAAATTAGCCACCCTTTGCCTTTTTAATTTTTTTACTTTAACCTTTATTTAAGTAGGCGAGTCAGTTTTTTTATTTACAATGACGGCATATCCTGGCCAAACCCTAACCCGGACGTTGCTGGGCCAATTGTGCACCGCCCTATGGGACTCCCAATCCCAGCCGGTTGTGATACAGCCTGGAATCAAAACAGGGTCTGTAGTGACACCTCTAGCACTGAGATGCAGTGCCATAGACTGCTGCGCCACTCGGGAGCCTTGATGACAGCATTTTACCCTCTTGACATTATCTCAACCAGCTTTGAGGTAATCACCTGGAATGCATTTCAATTAACAGGTTTGGTTGTTAAATAGTGGAATTTCTTTCCTCCTTAATGCGTTTGAGCCAATCGGTTGTCTTGTGACAATGTAGGGTTGGTAGCCCTATTTGGGAAACAACAGTTCATAATTACTTTAAGACATGAAGGTCAGTCAATCCGGAAAACTCCAAGAACTTTTAACGTTTTTTCAAGTGCAGTCGCAAAAACCATCAAGCACTAAGATGAAACTGGCTCTCATGAGGACAGCCACAGGAAAGGAAGACCCAGAGTTACCTCTGCAGAGGATAAGTTCAATAGAGTTAGCAGCCTCAGAAATTGCAGCCCAAATAAATGCTTCACATAGTTCAAGTAACACACATCTCAACATCAACTGTTCAGAGGAGAATCAGGCCTTCATGGTCGAATTGCTGCAAAGAAACCACCACTAAAGGACACCAATAAGAATAAGAGACTTGCTTTGGCCAAGAAACATGAGCAATGGACATTAGACCAGTGAAATCTGTCCGTTGGTCTGATGAGTCCAAATTTGAGATCTTTGGTTCCAACCGCCGTGTCTTTGTGAGACGCAGAGTAGGTGAACGGATGATCTCCGCATGTGTGGTTCCCACCGTGAAGCATGGAGGAGGTGTGGGGGTGCTTTGCTGGTGGTACTGGTACATTTATTTAGAATTCAAGGCACACTTAACCAGCATGGCTACCACAGCATTCTGCAGCGATACGCCATCCCATCTGGTTTGCGCTTATCGTTTGTTTTTCAACAGGACAACGACCCAACACACCTCTAGGCTGTGTAAGGGCTATTTGATCAAGAAGGAGAGTGATGGAGTGCTGCATCAGATGACCAGGCCTCCACAATCACCCGACCTCAACCCAATTGAGATGGTTTGGGATGAAATGGACCGCAGAGTGAAGGAAAAGCAGCCAACAAGTGCTCAGCATATGTGGGAACTCCTTCAAGACTTTTTGGAAAAGCATTCCAGGTGAAGCTACATTGGGAAGAAAAAGTATGTGAACCCTTTAGAATTACCTGGATTTCTGCATAAGTTGGTCATACAATTTTTATCTGATCTTCATCTAAGTCACAACAATAGACGAACAAAGTCTGCTTAAACTAATAACACACAATTATATTTTTTCATGTTGTTATTGAACACATCGTGTAAACATTAACAGTGCAGGGTGGAAAAGGTATGTGAACCCTTGGATTTATAACTGGTTGACCCTCCTTTGGCAGCAATAACCTCAAACAAACATTTTCTGCAGTTGTGGATCAGACCTGCACAATGGTCAGGAGGAATTTTGGACCATTCCTCTTTACAGAACTGTTTCAGTTCCACAATATTCTTGGGATGTCTGGTGTGAACCGCTCTCTTGAGGTCATGCCACAGCATCTTTTTAAATGTTTTATTTAACCAGGTGGGCTAGTTGAGAACAAGTTCTCATTTGCAACTGCGACCTGGCCAAGATAAAGCATAGCAATTCGACACATACAACAACACAGAGTTACACATGGAATAAACAAAACATACAGTCAATAATACAGTAGAAAAATAAGTCTATATACAATGTGAGCAAATGAGGTGAGATGAGGGAGGTAAAGGCAAAAAAAGGCCATGGTGGCAAGGTAAATACAATATAGCAAGTAAAACACTGGAATGGTAGATTTGCAGTGGAAGAATGTGCAAAGTAGAAATAATGGGGAGCAAAGGAGCAAAATAAATAAATACAGTAGGGGAAGAGGGTAGTTGTTTGGGATAAATTATAGATAGGCTATATGCAGTAATCTGTGAGCTGCTCTGACAGCTGGTGCTTAAAGCTAGTGAGGAAGATAAAAGTTTCCAGCTTCAGAGATTTTTGCAGTTTGTTCCAGTCATTGGCAGCAGAGAACTGGAAGGAGATATACCTGCTGGAGCACGTGCTACAGGTGGGTGCTGCTATGGTGACCAGCGAGCTGAGATAAGGCGGGGCTTTACCTAGCAGAGACTTGTAGATAACCTGTAGCCAGTGGGTTTGGCGACGACTATGAAGCGAGGGCCAACAAACGAGAGCGTACAGGTCGCAATGGTGGGTAGTGGATGGGGCTTTGGTGACAAAACGGATGGCACTGTGATAGACTGCATCCAATTGATTGAGTAGGGTATTGGAGGCTATTTTGTAAATGACATCACCGAAGTCGAGGATCGGTAGGATGGTCAGTTTTACGAGGGTATGTTTGGCAGCATGAGTGAAGGATGCTTTGTTGCGATATAGGAAGCAGATTCTAGTTTTAATTTTGGATTGGAGATGCTTAATGTGAGTCTGGAAGGAGAGTTTACAGTCTAACCAGACACCTAGGTATTTGTAGTTGTCCACGTATTCTAAGTCAGAGCCGTCCAGAGTAGTGATGCTGGACGGGCGAGCAGGTGTGGGCTGTGATCGGTTGAATAGCATGCATTTAGTTTTACTTGCAATTAAGAGCAGTTGGAGGCCACGGAAGGAGAGTTGTATAGCATTGAAGCTCGTCTGGAGGTTATTTAACAGTGTCCAAAGAGGGGCCAGAAGTATACAGAATGGTGTCGTCTGCGTAGAGGTGGATCAGAGAATCACCAGCAGCAAGAGCGACATCATTGATGTATACAGAGAAGAGAGTCGGCCCGAGGCTTGAACCCTGGGGAACCCCCATAGAGACTGCCAGAGGTCTGGACAACAGGCTCTCCGATTTGACACACTGAACTCTATCAGAGAAGTAGTTGGTAAACCAGGCGAGGCAATCATTTGAGAAACCAAGGCTGTCGAGTCTGCCAATAAGAATGTGGTGATTAACAGAGTCGAAAGCCTTGGCCAGGTCGATGAATACAGCTGCACAGTAATGTTCTTATCGATGGCGGTTATGATGTCGTTTAGGACCTTGAGCGTGGCTGAGGTGCACCCATGACCAGCTCTGAAATCAGATTGGATAGCGGAGAAGGTACGGTGGGATTCGAAATGGTCGATAATCTGTTTGTTAACTTGGCTTTCGAAGACTTTAGATAGGTAGGGCAGGATGGATATAGGTCTGTAACAGTTTGGGTCTAGGGTGTCACCCCCTTTGAAGAGGGGGATGACCGCGGCCGCTTTCCACTCTTTGGAAATCTCAGACGATACGAAAGAGGTTGAACAGGCTAGTAATAGGGGTTGCAACAATTTCGGCAGATAACTTTAGAAAGAGAGGGTCCAGATTGTGTAGCCCGGCTGATTTGTAGGGGTCCAGATTTTGCAGCTCTTTCAGAACATCAGCTATCTGGATTTGGGTGAAAGAGAAATGGTGGTGGCTTTGGCGGGTTGCTGTGGAGGGTGCCGGGCAGTTGACTGGGGTAGGGGTAGCCAGGTGGAAAGCATGGCCAGCCGTAGAGAAATGCTTATTGAAATTCTCAATTATAGTGGATTTATCGGTGGTGACAGTGTCCTAGCCTCAGAGCAGTGGGCAGCTGGGAGGAGGTGCTCTTATTCTCCATGGACTTTACAGTGTCCCAGAACTTTTGAGTTAGTACTACAGGATGCAAATTTCTGTTTGAAAAAGCTATCCTTAGCTTTCCTAACTGCCTGTGTATATTTGTTCCTAACTTCCCTGAAAAGTTGCATATCACGGGGGCTATTCGATGCTAATGCAGAACGCCACAGGATGTTTTTATGCTGGTCAAAGGCAGACCGGTCTGGAGTGAACCAAGGACTATATCTATTCTTAGTTTCATTTTTTTTTGAATGGGGCATGCTTATTTAAGATGGTGAGGAAGGCACTTTTAAAGAATAGCCAGGCATCATCTACTGACGGGATGAGGTCAATGTCATTCCAGGATACCCCGGCCAGGTCGATTAGAAAGGCCTGCTCGCAGAAGTATTTTAGGGAGCGTTTGACAGTGATGAGGGGTGGTCGTTTGGTCGCAGACCCATTACGGATGCAGGCAATGAGGCAGTGATCGCTGAGATCTTGATTGAAAATAGCAGAGGTGTATTTGGAGGGCGAGTTAGTTAGGATGACATCTATGAGGGTGCCCGTGTTTACGGATTTGGAGTTGTACCTCAAATCAGAAACCCAGCCTAAAACCCCAAACAGCAAGCAATGCAGGTGTAGAGGCACGTTGGCTAGGAAAAACTCCCTAGAAAGGCCCAAACATAGGAAGAAACCGAGAGAGGAACCAGGCTATGAGGGGTGGCCAGTCCTCTTCTGGCTGTGCCGGGTGGAGATTATAACAGAACATGGCCAAGATGTTCAAATGTTCATAAATGACCAGCATGGTCAAATAATAATAATCACAGTAGTTGTCGAGGGTGCAGCAAGTCAGCATCTCAGGAGTAAATGTCAGTTGGCTTTTCATAGCCGATCATTGAGAGTATCTCTACCGCTCCTGCTGTCTCTAAGGAGTTGAAAACAGCAGGTTTGGACAGGTAGCACGTCCGGTGAACAGGTCAGGGTCATAGCCGCAGGCAGAACAGTTGAAACTGGAGCAGCAGCACGGCCAGGTGGACTGGGGACAGCAAGGAGTCATCATGCCAGGTAGTCTGAGGCATGGTCCTAGGGCTCAGGTCCTCCGAGAGAGAGAATTGAGAGAAGCATACTTAAATTCACACAGGACACCGAGAAGACAGGAGAAGTACTCAGATATAACAGACTGACCCTACCCCTGACACACTACTGAGCATAAATACTGGAGCTGAGACAGGAGGGGTCAGGAGACACTGTGGCTCCATCCCATGATACCCCGGACAGGGCAACAGGCAGGATTAACCCACCCACTTGCCAAGACAGCCCCACACCACTAGAGGGATATCTTCACCACCATCTTACCATCCTGAGACAAGGCCGAGTATAGCCACAAAGATTCCGCCACGGCACAACCCAAGGGGGGGCGCCAACCCCCCTTACCTGGTAGTTCATTGATATTGTGTGAGATTGAGGGCATCAAGCTTAGATTGTAGGATGGCCGGGTGTTAAGCATGTCCCAGTTTAGGTCACCTAGTAGCACGAGCTCAGAAGATAGATGGGGGAAATACTTCACATATGATCGAGGGCACAGCTGGGGGAGAGGGGGTCTATAGCAGCGCAACAGTGAGAGACTTGTTTCTGGAAAGATGCATTTTTAGAAAGCGACCTCGAATTGTTTGGGTACAGACTTGGATAGTAATACAGAACTCTGCAGGCTATCTTTGCAGTAGATTGCAACACCGCCCCCTTCGGCAGTTCTATCTTGGCGGAAAATGTTATAGTTTGCGATGGAGATTTCAGGGTTTTTGGTGGTTTTCCTAAGCCAGGATTCAGACACGGCTAAGACATCCGGGTTGGCAGAGTGTGCTAAAGCAGTGAGTAAAGCAAACTTAGGGAGTAGGCTTCTAATGTTAACATGCATGAATCCAAGGCTTTTACGGTTACAGAAGTCAAAAAATGAGAGCACCTGGGGAGTGGGGCTAGGCACTGCAGGACCTGTATTAACCTCTACATCACCAGCGGAACAGAGGAGAAGTAGGATAAGGGTACGGCTAAATGCTATACGAACTGGCCGTCTAGCACGTTCGAAACGGAGAGTAAAAGGAGCAGGTTTCTGGGCTCGATAGCATAGATTCAAGGCATAGTGTACAGACAAAGGTAAGGTAGGATGTGAGTACATTGGAGGTAAACCTAGGCATTGAGTAATGAAGAGAGAGATATAGTCTCTAGAGACGTTTAAACCAGGTGATGTCATCGCATATGTAGGAGGTGGAACAACATGGTTGGTTAAGGCATATTGAGCAGGGCTAGATGCTCTACAGTGAAATAAGACAGCAATCACTAACTAGGACCGTAATGGACGAGGCATATTGATATTAGAGAGAGGCATGCGTAGCCAAGTGAACATATGGGTCCAGTGAGTGGTTGGGCTGACTGGGGACACGGTGATTCAGACAGTTAGCAGGCCAATGCTAACAAGCTAACAGTTAGTAGGCCAGGGCTAAACAAACTAGCGGTTAGCAGACCGGGGCTGGCGAGCTAGCAGTTAGTAGACCGGGTTAGCAAGCAAGCAGTTAGCAGGGGCTAGCAGTTAGCTGACCGGGGAAGGCAAGCTAGCAGTTAGCAAACCGGGGCAGGCAAGCTAGCAGTTAGCAGACTGGGGCAGGCACGCTAGCAGTTAGCAGACTGGGGCTAGCAAGTTAGCCTTTGGGGGACGTCGCGATGGGGGTAAGTCTGTTTTTGCCTCTTCATGACGTCGATATACCAGTCGTGGAATTAGTAGGGTTCCAGGTAGCTCTAAGTAGCTAGCAAGTTACCAGAATGGGCCTTCAGCGGGCGTCGCGCCTGAGGGGCCTGTTGGAGTCCTCGGGCAGATTATGTCGGTATTCCAGTCGTAGAGGATCGGCGGGGTTCCGTGCCCCGTACCGGCTGTAGAAGGGGTCCGGATATTGTAGCCTAGGAGTGGGCTTCGGTGGTAGCACAGGAGCCCTGGCCGGGCTAGCTTCAGGCTAATTGGTGCTTGCTCCGGGATGGAAATGCTAGCCAGGAGTGGTCACCCGGGATTGCGGTTAGCTAGTTGCGAAGATCCAGATAAATGTTCAGAGTTTGCGGTAGGAATCCGGGGATATGGAGAGAAATAGGTCCGTTATGCTCTGGTTTGAGTCACGTTGTTCGAACTGGCGAGAGCTTTCCGAGCTAAAGGTTAGCTGATGACCGCTAGCAATGTTTTGCTAACTGATAGCTGGTAGGTAGTTAGCTGGCTATCTTCAGTTGAGGGACTCCAGATCCGAAGTAAATAGAAATACTTTAGAAAAAAAGCAGATCCACGCCACATTGGGTGAGGAAATCCAGGTAATTCCAAGTGTTCACATACTTTTTCTTGCCACTGTAGTTGAGGGAATGCCAAGAGCGTGCAAAGCTGTCATCAATGCAAAGGGTGGCTGCTTTGAAAAATCTAAAATATATTTTGATATTTTTAACACTTCTTTAGGTTACTACATGATTTCATAGTTTTGATGTCTTTACTATTCTAAAACATAAAGAAAAACCCTTGAATGAGTAGGTGTGTCCAAACTTTTGACTGGTACTGTATATCATTTTTTTTACGGTTATAGGGGTTCTTTTATGTTCATGGCGGTCTTCATCCATAACCGTCGGTTATACAGTTATTCCGTAATTGTGCCAGTCCTATGTCTAGCCATTTTGTGAAGTGCCATTTTTCATATTTATGACAAGCTATTAATGGAGCTTTTGTTTTTCTTTTGTGCAGCAGCCAACCAGTAATTAACATCCAATCCAATGTTGAAAGAACATGGATGATGGTTCTGTTGGAATTGATGTTCCTACCTCAGAGCTTTTCTATTCAGCTCCCTCTCTTAACATCCATGGGGCATTATTGTAAGCGGTTTCTAACTGGAGAGCAGAATGAGAGAATTTAAGTGTTTTCTCTGTGGCATTCCTGAGGGGTAACACACAAAGCGATGTGTCCCTTTTTTTTTGACTGTCTGGACCTCTGTGCTTGACATTTCAGCCCATTATTCTGAAGCAATTTTTTTGTTGTTGCCAGAACTGAAAGATTTGACACGAAATTGTAACAAGTTTAATGCCATAATTTCAATTCCTATAGTTACGTTTGGTTTGGCATTACAGTATGTGCGGCTTTGGTCTTAAATGAAATGCAAATAACATATGGTCATGGGTTCGATTGTGTATGCATGACTGTAAATCGCTTTGGATTAACGCATCTGCTAAAAGGCATTTATTATTATGGGGTCACACGGTTCCTTTGCAATATAATCTCAGCTGAAAGGATCAGCAACAGAGGACTAATGTTACTTTCTTCGCATTAAGTTTTCCAAAATTGTTTCTACGGTCAAAACGTATTATGTATGATATACAATGTACACTGTATGTGTTGGGTTCATAGGGTGAGTATATTTGAGTAACATGGCAGCATCCACGGAGTGTTCATAATATCACTGAGTGAATCTCGCCTGCATTTACTGTGTGACTATTATGTTCTTGTTTTTACCACTCCCCATAGGCCTACTATAAAGAGCTTCATATTAGAGCCAATTGAGTTTTCACAGCACTCACTGCCACTTTGACAGAATACATAAACAGCCATTGTGTTTACAAAGGAAAACGCTATCAACACTACGCTTAAAAAAAAGGAATGAATAGTATTTGCACATGTGCCCTACTAGCATTCATCATTTACCAACACATTTCTTTCTAAACCTCACTGTATAAGCTTACCAACAACATTATATTCACTATAGCTCTGTTTCCAACATGGGGCTCAAACCAAGATGCAAACGTATTTAATATTTATTCAAAAGGTTGAAAAAAATAAATAATTCTATACAGAATGAACTCCAGCATTTCTATTATTTTGGATTTGGCCCCCCTGATGATCTGACAGTTACTCCACCGATTCTATGTTGAAGTGTCCAAACATAGCAATCTGGACTCAGGGGTAGATAGTGTGTGTATATATAAATCTGGGTCACTCCAATTAGTATTAAATGTTACCTTTCCCATGGTATCTATTCCATTGTGGATGTCCATCCATTTCGTATGATATTATGAATTACAATTCATACAATATGTTGTGAATTGTAATTCGTTATGGCTAACGTTAGCTAGGTGGCTAACGCTAATATTAGCTAGGCAAGGGGTTAGGAGTCAGGTTAAAGGCTATGTGTTAGGGGAAGGGTTAGCTAAAATGCTAAGAAATTGCTAATTAGCAAAAATTCTAAAGTTGTCCATGATAAGATTTGACACAAAACCTTTGGTTTGCTAAACACCTACTAGTGATGCGCAGGTTGACTCATAACCTGCAGTCCCCACGGTTATATATCTTCAGGGCTGGTGGGATAGGTCGTGAAATATTGTGTGGATGAAGGGCGGGTGGGTGGCAGGCGAGTTGAATAAAGAAAAAACAATACCTTAAATAATCTATACATTTATCATTCTTATGTCATTTATATCTATAGGCTACATTTGAGGTTTTTCTGTAATTATTTTAGGTTATCTAGCATTAGTGCATAGGTCCTAAAGCTTAGACTTAACTGTACACACGGCAAATATCCTACACGCCAAATTGCTTTTGGGAACGAAGGCAAAAGGGGCAACGTCTGAGTTTAATTAAAAAAGAGAAGAGCTGCGAAATGGAGAAAGGAGGGCCAGAACTCATGTTTGGGAAAGATTTGTTGATGTGGTAAAAGAGGATGATAGCAGTCCCAGATGTTATGTGTGACGATTGAGGCGCTATGCAAATAGCAGCCATTGGGTGCAGCCATCAGGTTTTCACCTTATCACAGAGTCGGGTGTTTGTGGATGGGTTATTAGCAATTGCGGGTAGGTGCAGCTGAACAAACAGCTTACCCGCGCACCACTAACACCCACCCCGACCAACCACCCTACTTTGTTTTTGCCTTAAGTAACTTTCTGTCTTATGTAACATACCAAACATAACATATACTAATTTGAGTGTCCCGGAATTATGTTTACTATGTTACGTCTAGTCTTTGAGACCAGGCTGAACATAGACACCTACAGTATCCCAGATTCACTTTGAAAGTAATGCTGCCTTAGACTGAGATCTCAGGATAAAACAAATTAGGGCTATTTCAATGTGTGATGACATTGTCAGGAGAAATCAGTTTGTATCACAGCAGGATGATATTTTCAACTTGTATTTTTTTTATTCCCCAATATTTGTCCTATATTGTCATTTGTTTTGAAAACAAAAGTGCCATGCAGCAAATGTTGCGCGACACGTTTCCATGTTAATATCAAAAAGGGGGTAATATCTTTGTAAAGTAATTTATATTTTATGGGAACAACCTCCCCTAAGGAAAAGAGAAAGGTCATAGTTTGAGGGATGACATGCAGTATGAGCATGATTTACATGTCCAGGGAGAGAACTTGTTGTAAATGTGTAGTGTCAAGATGTTTGAAAATGTATTCTGTTTTGATAGCATCTTTAACAATGTATTCTTTTTGTGAATTTTATTTACTTAATTTGATAACAATACATGTGACACTTGTAAATAAAAAATATGTTCATATAAAAAGGATCACAGAGTTTGTTTGCAGTAAACTGCATGAGTTTCTTTTAAATAAAAAGATGGTTTGCACTTCATTGGTTCCTGTGGCTGCATCTGTTCTTGCTTCTGCTGGGATGGCTGGTTGTCTGTGGAATGGTGTCTCTTTTCAGACTGGCTTTTGCGTTCCTCGAGGTAGAGACATCTCCATGTCCCTTCTGGTTCACATCCTTGTCAGACCCTTCCTGTCCAGTCACTTGCTGTGTCTTGGTCTGTGAACGTGTCTTTGTTCCAGCTGTGTGTCCTGGTCTAGCCTCTTCCTTAGTGTCTTGGTCCTCTGTCTGGTTCAGGTGCAGCACAGAGATGGGACCACTGTAGATACTGAGGCACCTCTGACCTCGACGTCTGTGCACCTTGGCTGTACTTGGGAGCTGGTCATTTGGTAGAAGCAACCACATGCCCTTTCTCCTCTTCCTCCTATTGATGGACTTTACGAACTGCCTCCAGAACTTCCTCAACTGCTTGATTAGACTGAACAGACTAACCACCAAAGGGGCCACACCAAACACCAGGATCATTCCTATCATGTAGATGATGTAGAAGATCAAGAGGCTGAGACCGCGTCTGCAGAGAGTCACCCTCGATGAAACAGGTTGGCAAATAGAATCGACCCTCAGAGAGGGAAAGAGTACCTGGACATCTAAAAGAGAGCAGAAGATTTCCATGACTGGTGAGCAAAAAGACTGGTCTTACTTGCCAGTAAACTGTTTCTACTGAATGTCAGCTGAAACCAACACGCTACTACTTCAGCAAGATTCCAGAAAGGTATAGAACAATATCTCCATGCAAGATTTTGCCCATGGAATTAGGAACACTGTCTTTTTTTTCCGCAGAGGAGACCTGCAAAACACAAATATACACTATACATATCAATAGTACACATCATGCCCCCAGCCTCTGGAATGCCTTCCTGGACCACCTAAAGGCACCACAGACTCTGGCCATTTTTAAAGGAGCCCAAACCAGCTTTCTCTTTAGGAAGGTTTCTGTTGATAGCTGTGCTCCTTGGTGTCCTTGTCCCTTGGAGCATCAACTGGGTTCTTTGTGTCAGTTGCCTGGTCTAGTTGTGCACATTTTATAATTGTATTTGTTTTATGCTCTTTGAGATTATTCTTTATAATGAAAAGGGCTTTACAAATGTAATTTATTATAACATCAATATTCACATGAATACACTAAAAGCAAAACACAATCATAAAAAAACAAACACATTATTCAGTAAAAAGGTAATCAGCCTTTTGCCCTAGAACAAGCAACCTCGGTCCTGGAGAGAGCCGCAGGAACTTCATGTGTTTGATTTAACTGACTTGGAAGACCAGGTGTGTTGTATTTAGGCAATCACTGCACTTATCAATAAGCTCAGATGGCCAGGTGGGGTGCCTAGATGGGACAAAATCCTGCAGTATCTGCTGCTCTCCCAGAACAGGGTTGCCTACCCCTACCCTAGAGACACCAATTCATCACATTTTTTAGATTTTTTCCACACATAAGGTGCAAAAAGACAAAGCAGATTTACTTAACTCAGTGGAGATTGAAGGGATCTCCAGAGTTAGCAATCCCTGAGACTGCGTCTGTCTATAAATTAACAACGAAGTAAGGTACAGCAGACGTTTATGCAGGAGGGAAAAAAGATCTACGATATTTCAAAGAGGACTAGCCTACTTTCTGATACAGAATGCAGTGATGTGTACTGAACATATCACCTGTAACAAGCGAAGTGAGCTATGATAAACTGTCTAATGGCTTCAATACAGTGGCAGCTACATTCATATAGACTATCTCCATAGTCTATAACCTTTGTCAACTTAATGATTTGTTTTCTGCTATTAAATGAAAGGCATGACCTGTTCCTAAAAAAATAAGCACATTTTTAATTCTTAAATTTGTAACTAACTAATCAACATGCTTTTTGAAAGATAGCGTTTCGTCAATCCAGATGCCCAAATATGTATTAGCGTGGACACGATTAATGAGGGCAACATCCAATGTGCATATGCATAAATCACCAGATCGATTTTTACGTGATTTGGAGAAAAACATATACTTGGTTTTACCTGCATTAAGAACCAATTTCAGTTCAGTGAAGGCTTTCTGCAAAGCAATGAAGGCAGATTGAGGCTCCAAACGAGCCTGGGTCCGGTTTCCCAAAAGCATTTTAAAGGTAGAATACTGTACGCAGAAATCGCTCCGCCATTTCCTGGTTGCTAAAATGCTAATAGTTTGCCTAATTTCATTTTATGTGACAAAACAAGCAGTCATTGTGTAGAGAATCATTGTATGATCTAAACTTCTGGGAAATATATTTTCCAGAACCAAAAATATAGTTTTTTTTAGCTGTTTGCATGGTGTACTAAACCGAAAGTAAAAAAATGTAAAAACTGAATTTAAGAACGGAAAGCATAGAAATAGACTATGAAAGATTTTTCACTTCTTAGACTTGTATTCTGAGAATGATAGATCTATAATTCATTTATGTAAATTTGGTCAGGTCACCCAAAAAGCTACATATTGCAGCTTTAAGGCTAAGTTAATTGCATTTTAACATTTGAGCCGTTTACCGAAACCATCTTCACTAACTTTGCACTAGAATTTGCTCATAATCTAACGCCTGCCTCAGATCACAGCTAAATGCATCGTTAAATCACTGTTTGTCCTCCTACACATTTTACACACATCTACGCTAAATATGCAATTAAGATGTTTATCGGTCTCTCTGTGACAGCCCAAAACTTCAGTTGAATATACACTGAGTATACCAAACATTAAGAACACCTTCGTAATATTGAGTTGCACCTCCCCGCTTTTGCCCTCAGGAAAGCCCCAATTCGTCGGGGCATGGACTCTACAAGGTGTCGAAAGCATTCCACAGGGATGCTGGCCAATGATGACTCCAATGCTTCCTACACTTGTGTCAAGTTGGCTGTATGTCCTTTGGGTGGTGGACCATTCTTGATACAGACCGGAAACTGCTGGGCATGAAAAACCCAGCAGAGTTGCAGTTCTTGACACAAACTGGTGCGCCTGGCACCTACTAACACTCCGTTCAAAGGCACTTAAATATTTTGTCTTGCTCATTCACCCTCTGAATGTCACAAACACAATCCATGTCTCAAGGCTTAAAAATCCTTCTTTAACCTGTCTCCTCCCCTTCAGCTACACTGATTGAAGTGGATTTAAAAAGTGACATCAATAAGGGATCATAGCTTTCACCTGGTCAGTCAATGTCAGGGCTGCCCAACCCTCTTCCTGGAGATCTACAGTCCTGTAGGTTTTCATTCCAACCCTAATTTAACACACCTGATTCTACTAATTAGCTGCTCAACAAGACCTTAACTAGCTGAATCAGATACGCTAAATTAGGGTTGGACTGAAAACCTACAGGACAGTAGATCTCCAGGAAGAGGGTTGGGCAGCCCTGGTCTATGTCATGGAAAGAGCAGGTGTTATAAATCTTTTGTATACTCAGTGTGTAAATAGCCTAAAAAGTGTGCAATGTTATATGTAATAGCTAGAATATTAGGCTTAATATTGACACCACTTTCATGTATGTGCAATAGGATAGACCTACCTAGTATTAAGCCATTAGGCTACATCTGAGCTGCATCAATATTCGTATCTATTAGGCCTATAGGCTACTTTTATCTAAAAACTCACACATTTCACTGTAGCCTAATCTAAAGGTCAACATATTAGATCTGTGGCAACGTCGCTTAACTTTCTACTTAATGGTTAAATATTAAAATTGTTTAATTGTAAAATATCGGTAGGCTTACATGAAGCTCAATTCCTGCCTGCCATTAGGCCGCAATGGGTCTTGTGTGGCTCAGTTCGTAGAGCATGGCATTTGCAACTCCAGGGTTGTGGGTGTGATTCCCATGGGGGACCAGTACCAAAAAGTATGCACTCATTACTGTAAGTCACTCTGGATAAAAGTGTCTGCTGAAATATAAATGATTTCTTGAGCAAGTATGAAAACCATTGTCGTCATATCCTGTTTTTAGGTCACATTGATATTTTCTATAGCGAACGAAGGAACGAGCGACTTTGACTTTATTTATTCTTGCTCACAGTTTACACAAATGGAAGAAATACAGAATTTAGGCCTACGTAATAAAACATTGTATACAAAATAGTATGAGAAAACACTTAGAATACATAACAGATTGCAAAATAATAGGCTTCCAAACACTTAAATACAAAACAGGTTAAAGATGMGAAATCTGTATTGTGTAAAAAAGATTACTTTGAATAGCCATAAATAATTTAAGAGCTACATCAAGCTCTTTAGCCTATATTCTGGAGTAATTTTCATCATGGGACAGCTCCTGTAAGGACACACTTAAGTTTCATTATTTTTAAGGTCCATCGTTATCGGGAAACGAGGCACTGTTGATCAACCAGTGCTCCGGGGCAATAGCATACAAAACAGTGGCATCTGCATACAGGTGTAGCCTTTATAAATAAATAAAAATCACATAGTAAAAAGTACAGGACCTAAAAGTGATCCCTGTGGGGCAACTTTCATAATATCAAGGAAATCTGACTTAACATCATCAGAAAAAACACTTTGTGTCCTTTCAGTCAATGATGCCTGATCCATTCCGATAAGTCTATTAAATTATGGTATAAAAGGTCAGCCATTTTTGTAAGGGAGTTGGCCAACCATGGTCAGCCAGTGCTGTGATAAAATATTGTGTAAAACAATGAATTTGAAGATTATCTGCATGGTATGTTTGTTACTTAGCTAGCCAGACAGTTTTAGAGGAATAATTCCATAATTTTTTCAAAATAACTGCCAATATGCCAACATTCAATGCAAACAATGCAGTCAATCCACAGCAGTACACTGGCTGAAATCAGTTAAGTACTGATTCTGTATCATATAATAACACTCACAATGTTCCAAGAAAACAAACTGAGACACTTATGGTCTGTTTACATATATTTTAGAGGCTATTTATACAGAAAATGTGTATAAAACCCATATAACTGTATTTATAATCGATATTATATTGCACCTTTTCACATGCATTACCTTTATTTGCCTGCATAATTAAAAGCAGGAAATGTATCACCTACACTTCTACTACCATTCATTTCAATTCAACTGGTTTGGATTTCTCCCTGCCATTTTCAGACCATTCTGGAACTTTGAGGGTTGATGACAGAGCCCCTCTAATAATTTAATTTCTATGATTTTGCCTGCATGGCTGTCATGCTTGTAAATTCTATGTATACTTTCTCTGTACCAGCAGAGGATGATAAAGCTTCCGTATTTATCCATTGTTCTCAAATGATGTAACAATGTCATTTTCAATAGAGCCAGTAGGTGTCAGCAGAGCATTAAAGTTTATGTCAGACTATGCAGACTGTGTGAATGTGGGTGTGACAGTGTCTTATGTAAATGTATGTCATTGTATTTGCACTTGCACAGCATCTCTAAACATAGTGATAATGTTTGATGCCACAAATGTTAGCAACATGTTTATTTCTTCACTAATAGCACAGGGGTCTTATGTCCCAATCATTCGCAGCATGTTTTCATCAGTGACCACTGATTAAACAACATGGTAGTCACTTAAAATAGACATCACAAATCACATTGATTAACATCTTGTGATATTAATTGTTGATAAGGAAGCCTTGTTGTAGATACATTTTGAAGCCCTTTTGGATGCTGCATGGGCTTGATCAGAACCACTTCAAAGAGCAGTCAGTCTTTCCCATTTTTAACACTTCACTGTGATAATGAGCTTTATTTTTATAATTTAACTAGGCAAGTCAGTTAAGAACAAATTATTATTTACCATGACAGCCTACCCCAGCCAAACCTGGGCCAATTGTGCACCGCCCTCTGGGACTCCCAATCATAGCCAGATGTGATGCAGCCTGGATTTGAACCAGGTACTGCAGTGACACCTCTTGCACTGAGATGCAGTGTCTTAGACCACTGTGCCACTATTTAAAGTCACCCCTAGGCTTTGTAGGCTATCAACTGTCGATTTGATATGATCAACTATAGCCTACTGTTAAAGTTAGGGACATAAATGCTGAACAAGCAATGATTGGCCAAACAAATAGTTCACAGGATTGAACATTGGACATTTTTAGACATTTGCTCCTTAAATTCAACATTGTTCTCCAACATATCCAATATGATTCCACTGATGTCATCTCCAACGTTGGCCAACATTTCAATAGTCATAGCAGAAAACAACAATCCAGAATTTGTCAGCTATGGGGTTTGGCCTACTTTTGGAAATCACTTTTAATCTATTACTGGAGAGTCAACATAATGTGACACACTGGATGAGCTTAGGAATCAACATTATGTTCTAATATGTTAGTTTACACGGCATGCTCTTTTGTTCTCTATAATTCAAGGATTAGCCATTTGATGGGGAGTTTTATATGATAATGACATAAAAATGCTGTCATTAATGTTGCATAACAGCAACAGCAACAGTGAATATGAATATCATTATATTTGACCCAGTCCCCTCTTTGGTGATTATTCTAGGGCTCATCCATTAAGTTCAAGCACCCTGTGTATATACTGGACTAAAAACAGTGGTATTCTATCCTTATTAATTAACTGCAGTAATACGTGCAGCATCAAGTGTTATTTTTTTAACCCTTATTTTACCAGGTAAGTTGACTGAGAACACATTCTCAGCAACAACCCAGGGAATAGTAATGAGCCAATTGTAAACTGGGGATGATAAATTGACAGCCAGATTGGGAATTTAGCCAGGGTTGACACCCCTACTCTTACTATAAGTGCTATGGGCTCTTTAGTGACCACAGAGAGTTAGGACACCCGTTTAACATCCCATTTGAATGACAGCACCCTACACAGGGTAATGTCCCAAATCACTGCCCTGGGATTTTTTTTAGATCAGTGGAAAGCGTGCCTCCTACTGGCTCTCCAACACTACTTCCATCAGCATCTGGTCTCCCATCCAGGAACTGACCAGCACCAACCCTACTTAGCTTCAGAAGCAAGCCAGCAGTGGGATGCAGGGTGGTATGCTGCTGGTTATTGCCTCACCTTTGCCTACTATTTTACTTCAGCGGTACTAGGAACTGTTTTACAACAAAGGCTTTGCAATTATCACTATGTCATACAAAGTCTGTGATAATCTCCTAGTAAGAGCTAACAAAAAAGCTCATATCAAGAGTTATCAACAAACCTGTGTCTACAATAGAGATATGGTGTGTAGACAGTTGTAGAGCGTCAAATACATCTGTTAAGACACTGGCCTGATCGATGAAGTCTGAAAGCTGGTTAGCATTAAGAGCACAAGAGCAGCTGTGCCTAAAGGCAAACATTTCAACTGTACCAGGGACCAAAAAGGAATGACGAGAACGATTATGATACTGTAGTTTCAGCCAAACCCAGAAACAGCCATCAAATTTCTTCTCAAGTCACATAGAGCAACTGTTGAGAAATGGCTGCACACACAAATGCATGCATGCACACACGCACAGCGCACACACACACACACACACCATACACACACCACACTATAGTCACATAAGCATACAATCCCACTTCATACACACACACACAAACACCACACACACACACACACACACACACACACACACACACACACACACACACACACACACACACACACACACACACACACACACACACAACACACACACACACACACACCCACACACCGAAGATGGAGAAGACCTAGAGCTTCCAATCTGCTCTTTTTCGTCTGGATCCCCATGCTCTGTGTGTTGCTTGGTTGTTTGTGTGTCCTGCGTGGCTGTGTATGAGCGATAGAACCTCAGCAGTTTGAATGAGTCAGGGAGGGGAGGGAGTAATCAGGCAGAAGAGATCAGGGGAAGACGAGCTGCTGTGCTGAAGAGAGGATCTACAGTGGTTACATAACCCAA
Organism: Salvelinus sp. IW2-2015; assembly: GCF_002910315.2. Classification (NCBI taxonomy): domain Eukaryota; kingdom Metazoa; phylum Chordata; class Actinopteri; order Salmoniformes; family Salmonidae; genus Salvelinus; species Salvelinus sp. IW2-2015. Next base: position 23,819,509 of record NC_036871.1, read on the forward strand.
ATAACCTAGTTTACTTCGCTCTGCTCCTCTCCGCTCTGGAAGGAAGACTGCAAAGGAATACTGAAGACTTTCACTTGGCCAATGTTGGACTTTTTGTCCCCAGAAAATATGAAAAACGTTAATCTTAGGTCTATATTGCATATTCTTGATGTTTTTTATTCAGTTTGCTTGTATTAACACTGGGATTTAGATTCTCAACTGCTTTTTCGTCACATTGTCTCTTACTCTAAGGGTCCTTGACAAACAATTGGACTGTTTCTTTTTTTCAGTGTGAATGAACGAATACAGGAGGATATTAACACTTTATGACCTAAAGTTGTTTCTTCTATTTCAGTGAGTCATATCATCTGTGTGATCACCAAAGCAACAAGTCACATACAACATGTGAAAGTAGGAATGACATTCATTCCCAGAGCAGAGCTGATTATATACACAACAATGCTACAGAATAATATACKTATACATGGGTCTTGAAAAAAAGATCAATCAAGCAATGGATGAAACATATGATTTATGAACCAAGGCACAAAACACAGAAATCAATCCAACCCCCGAAGCCCTTAATAAGAGTAGACATGTTTTTATTTAAACTCTAAGTTGCTATGATTACAGTATGTTACTGTGCAAAGCAGTATATACAGGAAACTTCCTGAGTTGTTAAGATGTGGGGATGTTTTGGTCTGCCACAGCATGGCTATGTCCAGTGCCTGTTGGACTATTGGTCTCCATGACAGGAGCTGTTGTGGGGCTACGTGGAGAAGAAAGACCACTACAGATCTGGGAGCAGATTGTGATCTAAGCAGCAGCAGAGTCTTAATACCAATACCGTGCCGCTGTGAATACTAATGGTCTCCTACAATGCCTCTAAGGCCTCTCCATTCACTTCCATTAAACACCAGTTACTCAAGTGACCAATGCTGTTGCATAACCTCCTTTTCACCACTCACTCTATATGTTAGAGACTATATGTTAGAACCCTGGGGAATGAAAACATATGTAGTTTTGTTTAAACAAAAAAAACAGAATGTACAGTATTTCCGGAAAAGCAATTTTGACCCCTTCTCTCTGACACAGCGAAATAAAGGCATCACCGTGGAGACTGTGAGGTACTTAATGAGCCTGTCAGCGTTGTGTAAACTGCATTGATGCTCTGGTACACAAATCAATTAGCCTTTCATATATTCCACCATTAGCAAAGTCGATCAATCACATTCCGTTTTTGCTCCAGTAAGACACACTGGCTCCCATATACTGCCGTATGCTAACTGTGGTAATGGGAATTCTCGTTTTTATCTCAACTGGGGATCTTTGACCTGGAGCTCCTCTCTAAATGTTATCCTCCACGGTTGGTGTGCTGCCTACTCAAACATATCAATATTTTAGCTCAACCAAAATAGTATACTGTTGCACAAATGTCTAAGTGTTGTTAGTGGTGACAACCCTTAGACAACATAATGCTGCAGTGAAGAGAGTCACTTAGATGAACTCTCTTTTAGTGACTCTGGTTGTCTGTGTTTTTACATTTAACCGTATAGTCCGATTAAGTATAGTCAGACATATTCGGATTGTTTTTCCAGTCCTGGATTGAGAAATGGGTCACCTAAACGTATGAACAAAATGTTCCATTTCCATTTCATGTTTGGTACTCCTGCAGGGGCCATTTTGGMTGCAAAGGCAGGCTGGTAAACAACATGCATTAATGGTCTTCTCCAGCAGAGGCCTCTATCATTCATAGAACTGATGCAACAATGGAAAAAACATACTTGATGTGTCCAAAGCAGATTGCTTCAGATCAGTTTTGCTTTGTGTGTCAAATAAATATTGTGTTAACTATCTTCACATTGCAAGTTTATAATGCTGCCTTTACTGAAAAACTAATGTAACCATAAAGCCATTGGCTATAACGTCACATTAGCCGAGGTAAGACCATGTATTCAAGTAAAAAGTAATATGTTTTACTTTACTCACTCTATTAAGTAAATCATWAAAAAAATTCAAGCAGGAACACTATTAAATCATCCATTTCCTTATGTATTGTATTTACACAGCAATGACAATATTATACTCATAGCACTGCTATGAAGTGCTAATGGCGCCAGAGGAGATGGCTGACGTTTTACGATCCCCTAACCAATTGTGCTATTGTGTGTGTTTTTTCGTGTTATTTGCAACTTATTTTGTACATAATGTTTCTGCCACCGTGTCTTATGACCGAAAAGAACTTCTAGATATCAGGACAGCGATTACTTACCCTGTACTGGAGGAATACTTTTTCTTCAATGAGTTGGACGGGAAGGATTTACTTCAGATGCCRGACCAGGCTCTCATCCCCGTCATTCGCAGGAGAAAGAGATGGAGATATCGGGGAGAAAGGTCTGGGTGCCTTGTAAGTATCCGACGGCGAGCGGGTAATCTCCCTTTACCATCGGTCCTATTAGCCAATGTACAATCAATGGAAAATAAAATAGACAAACTACGATCACGTACATCCTACAACGGGACATTAAAAACTGTAATATCTTATGTTTCACCGAGTCGTGGCTGAACGACGACATGAATAACATACAGCTGACAGGTTTTAAGCTTTTTCGGCAGAATAGAACAGCGGCCTCTGGTAAGACAAGTGTGGCGGTCTATGTATATTTGTAAACATCAGCTGGTGCAAGAAATCTAAGGAAGTCTCGAGGTTTTGTTCACCTGAGGTAGAGTATCTCATTATAAGCTTTAGACCACACTATTTACCAAGAGAGTTTTCATCTATAGTCTTCGCAGCTGTCTATWTACCACCACAAACCGATGCTGGCACTAAGACCGCACTCAATGAGCTGTATATAGCCATAAGCAAACAGGAAAATTTTCATCTAGTGGCGGCGCTCTTAGTGGCCGGGAACTTTAATGCAGGGAAACTTAAATACATTTTACCTCATTTCTATCAGCATGTTAAATGTGCAACCAGAGGGAAAAAAACTCTAAACCACCTTTACTCCACACACAGAGACGTCTACAAAGCTCTCCCTCACCCTCCATTTGGCAAATCTGACCATAATTCTATCCTCTTGATTCCTGCTTACAAGCAAAATCTAAAGCAGAAAACACCAGTGACTCGGTCATTAAGAAAGTGGTCAGATGAAGCAGATGCTAAGCTACAGGACTGTTTTGTTAGRACAGACTGGAATATGTTCCYGGATTRTTCCGATGGCATTGAGGAGTACACCACATCAGTCACTGGCTTCATCAATAAGTGCATTGATYACGTCGTCCCCACAGTGACTGTATGCACTGTACATACCCCAACCAGAAGCCATGGATTACAGGCAACATCCGCACTGAGCTAAAGGGTAGAGATGCCGATTTCAAGGAGCGGGACTCTAACCCGGAAGCTTATAAGAACTCCCGCTATGCCCTCCGACGAAGTGTCAATACAGGACTAAGATTGAATCGTACTACACCGGCTCCGACGCTCGTCTTATGTGGCAGGGCTTGCAAACTATTACTGACTACAAAGGGAAGCACAGACGCGAGCTGCCCAGWGACACGAGCCTACCAGATGAGCTAAATTACTTCTATGCTCGCTTCGAGGCAAGTAACACTGAAACATGCATGAGAGTATAAGCTGTTCAGGAAGACTGTGTGATTACTCTCTCCGTAGCCGATGTGAGTAAGACCTTTAAACAGGTCAACATTCACAAGGCCGCATGGCCAGGTAGATTACCAGGACGTGTACTCCGAGCATGCGCTGACCAACTGGCAAGTGTCTTCACCGATATTTTATCCTCTCCCTGTCTGTGTCTGTAATATCAACATGTTTCAAGTAGACCACCATAGTCCCTGTGCCCAAGAACACTAAGGTAACCTTCCTAACTCATGTCTGTAGCCATGAAGTGTTTTGAAAGGCTGGTCAAGGCTCACATCAACACCATTATCCCAGAAACCCTAGACCCACCCCAATTTGCATACCGCACCAACAGATCCACAGATGATGCAATCTCTATTGCAC
>NC_036871.1:23828397-23904248 GCF_002910315.2 Salvelinus sp. IW2-2015
ATTTTGCACTCCACACTGCCCTACCACCTGGACAAAAGGAACACTTATGTGAGAATGCTATTCATTGACTACAGCTCAGCGTTCAACACCATAGTGCCCTCAAAGCTCATCACTAAGTTAAGGACCCTGGGACTAAACACCTCCCTCTGCATCTGGATCCTGGACTTCCTGACGGCCCGCCCCCAGGTGGTAAGGGTAGGTAACAACACATCCGCCACCAACACGGGGGCCCCTCAGGGGTGCGTGCTTAAGTCCCCTCCTGTACTCCCTGTTCACTCATGACTGCATGGCAGGCACGACTCCAACACTATCATCACCTATCTTTCCGAGTTGGTCCTGCCGTACATTCCAATACGTACGCTACGGTCACAAGACGCAGGCCTCCTAAATTGTCCCTAGAATTTCTAAGCAAACAGCGGGGGCAGGGCTTTCTCCTATAGATCTCCATTTTTATGGAACAGTCTGCCTACCCATGTGAGAGATGCAGACTCGGTCTCAACCTTTAAGTCTTTACTGAAGACTTATCTCTTCAGTAGGTCATATGATTGAGTGTAGTCTGGCCCAGGAGTGTGAAGGTGAACGGAAAGGCTCTGGAGCAACGAACCACCCTTGCTGTCTCTGCCAGGCCGTTCCCCTCTCTCCACTGGGATTCTCTGCCTCTAACCCTGTTACAGGGGCTGAGTCACTGGCTTGCTGGTGCTCTTTCATGCCGTCCCTAGGAGGGGTGCGTCACTTGAGTGGGTTGAGTTACTGACGTGATCTTCCTGTCTGGGTTGGCGCCCCCCTTGGTTTGTGCTGTGGTGGAGACCTTTGTGGGCTATACTCGGCCTTGTCTCAGGATTGTAAGTTGGTGGTTGAGGATTTCCCTCTAGTGGTGCGGGGGCTGTGCTTTGGCAAAGTGGGTGGGGTTATATCCTTCCTGTTTGGCCCTGTCCGGGGTTTCTTCGGATGGGGCCACAGTGTCTCCTGACCGCTCCTGTCTCAGCCTCCAGTATTTATGCTGCAGTAGTTTATGTGTCGGGGGCTAGGGTCAGTTGGTTACCTGGAGTACTTCTCCTGTCTTATCAGTGTCCTGTGTGAATTTAAGTATGCTCTCTCTAATTCTCTCGTTCTCTCTTTCTCTCTGAGACCTGAGCCCTAGGACCATACGTCAGGACTACCGGGCATGATGACACCTTGGAGGTCAGAGACCTGGCCGTGTGGTGCCAGGACAACAACCTCTCCCTCAACGTGATCAAGACAAAGGAGATGATTGTGGACTACAGGAAAAGGATGACCGAGCACGCCCCAATTCTCATCGACGGGGCTGTAGTGGAGCAGGTTGAGAGCTTCAAGTTCCTTGGTGTCCACATCACCAACAAACTATCGTGGTCCAAACACACTAAGACKGTCCTGAAGAGYGCACAACAAAACCTATTCCCCCTCAGGAGACTGAAAAGATTCGACTTGGGTCCTCAGATCCTCAAAAGGTTCTACAGCTGCACCATTGAGAGCATCCTGACTGGTTTCATCGCTGCCTGGTATGGCAACTGTTAGACCTCCGACCGCAAGGCACTGCAGAGAGTAGTGCGTACGGCCCAGTACATCACTGGGGCCAAGCTTCCTGCCATCCAGGACCTCTCTACCAGGTGGTGTCAGAGGAAGGCCCTAAAAAATGTCAAAGACTCCAGCCACCCTAGTTATAGATAGATTTTACTGGGTGACTTTCACTTTTACTTTAATCATMTTCTATTAAGGTATCTTTACTTTTACTCAAGTATGAAAATTGGGTACTTTTTCCACCACTGTTTGGTTCCAGGTAGAACCCTTTTGGGGTTTACGTTAAACCCTTTCCATAGAGGGTTCTACCCTGAACCCAAAAGGGTTCTCCTATGTGGACAGTCGAAAAATTTCTAAGAGTGAGGATGATCATGGTAACGTAGGAGTGGGAGCAGACTCAGTTGGGTCAGTTTATAACTAAATGCATGGCATCTCCTCAGGCCTCCCAGCCAGTCACCTAGTGTTGCATAACAGGTGCTTGCTGGGCCTTTCTAAGTAAATGATGATTCAGTGATCTTTGGTCTGTCTCTGTCTAACTCTGTGGTGTAATAAAATATTCACCTCACAACTCATTACTAACCACCTCCCTCCACACAACCAACCTCAACATCTGAAGGCCCTTTCCTGCGCTGAGAAAATAAACATTTACTGCGTCGCTGGTGGACGGTGGCCACCTGTAGAGGAGCGGATGTGTCTCTGAAAAGTGTCTGACAGGCTGGTTCTTAACGGCGCAGCACGGCGGGCCGGGTTGCTGGTTCACCATGGTAGCGCTGGGCAGTCGGTGTCACCACTCATTACCGTCGAGGAGCTCATCGGATCCCTCTTCCAGGAGTCCCTTAGAAAAGAATAAAGGGAGATGCTTTACACTTTAATGACTTTCCCACAGAGGCTCTCCAAAACAACAGCCCCCTCCTATATTGCTCTGCCTTGGCCGAAGCTGGAGGGTAGAGAGAGAGGATATTCTTCAGTGGACTAAAGCTGCTGGATGAATACAGGGTCCAGTGTCTGTCCAGTTGGCTGGGCCAGTCAACAGGGGGAATAATCGGGTCTTTATGTGGCATCCATGGGGCTTGCTAGGGACAGCCACTGCATTGTCCCCCCCCCCCCCCTTGTCCTTGCCTGATTGTCCTCCACAGCCAACATGGGGTCACGTTGGGGCACCCCCTCCAACCTAACATTGGTGTGTCCCCATCCCCCTGCTGTCCCCCTTCAATACAAAACACATGGATTGTTCCTCCAGGTCATTCAGCTAATGACACCACAAGGTTTACAAGGCACCACAAGGTTTACAAGGCACCATAAGGTTTACAAGGCACCACAATGTTGACAAGGCAACTCTTCCTGGACCAGTTTTAGGCAGATAAAATGGCTAAAAGGAAGGGGCTGCTTTCAGAGCTGTGATTTACATGGTTGCATATAGTATGCAGGGTGTTGAAACGGAAGCCAACTAGTCTGTTAATGGTAAAACATCACTGATGCTGTGTGTCATTAGAACTGCAGAGGAAACATTCCATAGATTTAACTGCTGCTGTAACATCTATACATGTCGGTAGGGGACTATAAGGTGTTACCAGTGTGTGACTTTGTCCCGTCCTTTTGGGAGAGGACTGAAATTAGAATATACTAATTTACTGCCTCAGATCTCGATGGGGCTGTTTTTAGCATTAATTATCATGCTCTCAGGTTTTATTTTAAAGCTTGTTACATAACTTCTCAAAMAACAGTACTTTTTGAAGTAGTAAGAACAAGGCAGGATCTGTACTCCTCCCCCACACCGCGTCTCTAGGGCTTTCTAGAGTTGATATTTTATTTGTTACGTCACTGTTTTAGCTCTCCAAAAATCCTCTCACGTCCTCTGAACAGTTTGTGTTGTTTTACTCTGTCATCTACCGGTCAGTGATTGAGGTCAGGCTTGTAAAAGGCTGTCTTAGGACATCTAAGAAACCCAGTGTCTAGCCGCTGAACATATTTGTCCTGAAGTTGTGCAACAAATGCCCATTCATGTAGGCACATTGAATCATTAGATACCATAAAGTATTAGGACACTAATTGCTATTACTTTGAATATAAAGCTGGTTGAAACCTTGGGGAATTACGCAAGATTTTAACAGTTTTTCTGCTAACTCTTACACTTAAGTAGCAGTAAGTATGATGGCATACACCTTCAGCACCAGGAATAACAAATCAAGTTAATAACAAATCACTAATCAAGTAAAAACAATATCTATACTTTTTGCAATCTACCCTACAGTACCTCTACAAAAGGTTCTATTGAAAGACATTATCATAATTCATCTCTGATAGACACCTTGTCTCCTGGCTGTGCTGTGCTGTAATGACATATACAGTAGGCAGTCCCACTAAAAATATGCTGATCATAGTTATTTACTTCCATGGCTCATCATTGCTCATCATGGAGTATACCATAGTCAGATGTAGCAAGCAAGACAGATATGCTTAACTTTGCACAGTTGCTAGGCAACACATATCACCCCCTGTTAACTGGCTTGGCAATGAAGCTGTGGATAGTTCCCTTTTTAATCAAGGTTTTCAGTGCAATTGATTTACTCTCATTTGATAGAAACTCATCTTTCCYTCAATTGGTAATACTTGAAGGTAGGACAGAAGGAGAGTAAGAAACCACATAGAAGCCCARCAAAGATGAATCAAATCAGTATAATAATCAGTAACAGTGTTTACCTAAGGCCTGCCTTGGCCAACTTTCTTGTTATGGTGTCCTGGTGTTCCACCACAACATCCTTACCCTATCATGTTGCATCAGCTTACTGTAAAYTCTACATTAATCTTACAGTAATGTGTGTTATACAATGGCTTACTACTATACACAAAAATGTAGCATTCTAGTTTGGCTCTCTACTGAGATCACTATACAGTACTTTAGTTGGATGATGTTTTGTTGAACTGCAGTGTGGAAACATGAAGCTGTTGATGTGGATCAGAGCAAGAGATGGTGTATGTAATACAACATAATCGCATACCAGTTAATAACACTGATAATCCCTAGAGGGATTGGGACATGCAGACCGACACGTAGAGTGTGTGTGTGTGTGTGTGTGTGTGTGTGTGTGTGTGTGTGTGTGTGTGTGTGTGTGTGTGTGTTGTGTGTGTGTGTGTTGTGTGTGTGTGTGTGTGTGTGTGGTGTGTGTGTGTGTGTGTGTGGTGTGTGTGTTGTGTGTGTGTGTGTGTGTGTGTGTGTGTGTGTGTGTGTTGTGTGTTGTGGTGTGTGTGTTGGTGTGTGTTGGTGTGCATTGGTGGTGTGAGTGCTTATGTCATAAATTACATACCGTCCTGTCCTACTGTGTGCAAATATGGCAACACACATACCAATGTATACAAGATGGAACACTGGCACCTAATTCTCACTAAACAAGGCAACACACAGTAATGCAATGGCAAAAACAGTCAAGAGTGCCAACTGCCTAATAGTGTAAAAAACAGTAAAACTTGTTGTGTGTAGTAGTACCATTTACAATAAGAGGTTTGGTAAATCACCTTCACTTTCCCGGACATTGATACAAAGTTACAGTCTGGGTTGCTGTGTCACATAAAGGAGTTACCCAGTTTACAGAACTGTCCCTTATCTGTCTTTACAATGGGTGTAAAGACAGATCCTGAATGCTGATTGGTTAAAACCACATTCCAGCCGGTGTCTATTCCACAAGTTACTACCGGCTAAATCTATGATGTTAAAATGCCTATTTACTCTGTTCCATCGGACTGCGCAATCCACTGTCTCATCAGCCCAGCCAAGCAATTAATAAACTTGATCTCCACTATAAAAAGCACCTAGARATTCTCACGTTTCTTTTAGACTAACATTTCATTTTCAACAGAGGAGATTTGTATAAACCTTGCTGTCTGTCTCTCCGACAGACTCTCTCTCTTGCAACATTGTTAAAATTTTWAAATTCGATCTCCAGCTGTCCCATAGTAATGAACATGTCGGGAGTCAGGACGAGACAGACAGGCAGGCGCCGTTTCTCAAACAGTCMATATCATGAATCAGCTGGCACAATTTTTATGGATATATACAAAGAAATGTCAATTGAAAAAAGGTCAAACGAAGTGCAGCTAGTTTGCAGTCTTTCCAACTTCAGTTTGAAGTGATTAGCTGTGTTGTTGGCTAGCTCCTCTGAACAACAGTGTCCTGAAGGGGGGAGCACATTTTCTATGCCAGGCGAAATCACTCCTCATTGTTATGGTTGCATCCAAATAAATATCTCTAGAAAACAGCTTAAACAAATGCAAATGCACCTACTTGCTGTTATTCTGGCTGCACTTTTTGATGTGACTGTAAGTTAGCCGTAGTTGGCTAGCTAGCAACCAAYGGATAAGAACGTTGCCASCCAGTATGCAAATGGGACATTTCGAACGAATGACTGGGTCGCGTCCATAGATACAGAGCAAAAGACAGAAAGACTGGGTCGCGGCTCAAGCAACCAAACCGATAGAACAAACGACCAGCCGGCTTGGGTAGCAACCCTAGATGTGTGTTGTGACTATACAGTTGAAGTCGGACGTTTACATACACTTAGGTTGGAGTCATTAAAACTCGTTTTTCAGCGACTCCACAAATTTCTTGTTAACAAACTATAGTTTTGGCAAGTCGGTTAGGACATCTACTTTGTGCAAGACACAAGTCATTTTTCCAGCAATTGTTTACAGACATATTATATCACTTATAATTCACTGTATCACAATTCCAGTGGGTCAGAAGTTTACATACACTAAGTTGACTGTGCCTTTAAACAGCTTGGAAAATTCCAGAAAATGATGTCATGGCTTTAGAAGCTTCTGATAGGCTAACTGACATCATTTGAGTCAATTGGAGGTGTACCTGTGGATGTATTTCAAGGCCTACCTTCGAATTCAGTGCCTCCTTTGCTTGACATCATGGGAAAATCAAAAGAAATCAGCAAAGACCTCAGAAAAAAAAATGTAGACCTCCACAAGTCTGGTTCATCCTTGGGAGCAATTCCAACGGCTGAAGGTACCACGTTCATCTGTACAAACATAGTACGCAAGTATAAACACCATGGGACCACGCACGCGTCATTCCGCTCAGGAAGAAGACACGTTCTGTCTCCTAGAGATGGACGTACTTTGGTGCGAAAAGTGCAAATCAATCCCAGAACAACAGCAAAGGACCTTGTAAGATTCTGGAGGAAACAGGTACAAAAGTATGATATCCAGAGTAAAACGAGTCCTATATCGACATAACCTGAAAGGCAGATCAGCAAGGAAGAAGCCACTGCTCCAAAACGCCATAAAAAAAAAGCCAGACTACGGTTTGCAACTGCACATAGGAACAAAAGATCGTGACTTTTTGGAGAAATGTGCTCTGGTCTGATGAAAGAAAAATCGAACTGTTTAGCCATAATGACCATCGTTATGTTTGGAGAAAAAAGGGGAGGCTTGCAAGCCAAAAACACCATCCCAACCGTGAAACACGGGGTGGCAGCATCATGTTGTGGGTGCTTTGCTGCAGAGGAACGGGTGCACTTCACAAAAATAGATGCATCATGAGCAGGAAACAGTATGTGGGATATACTGAAGGCAACATTCAAGAATCGATCAGAAGTTTAAAGGCTTGGTATTGCAAATGGATCTTCCACAATAGGCAAGACCAGCATACTTCCCAAAGTTGTGGCAAAATGGCTTAAGACAACAAAGTCAAGGTATTGAGAGGCCATCACAAAGCCCTGACCTCAATTCCCATAGAACATTTGTGGGCAGAACTGAAAAAAGGTGGTGAGCAAGGAGGCCTACAAACCTGGACTCAGTTACACAACAGCTCTGTCAGGAGGAATGGGTCAAAATCCACCCCACACTTATTGTGGGAAGCTTGTGGAAGGCTACCTGAAACGTTTCACCCAAGTTAAACAATTTAAAGGCAATGCTACCAAATACTAATTGAGTATATGTAAACTTCTGACCCACTGGGAATGTGAGCTGAAAATAAAAGCTGAAATAAATAATTCTCTCTTCTATTATTCTGACATTTCACATTCTTAAAATAAAGTGGTGATCCTAACTGACCTAAGACACAGATTTTTTTACAAGGATTAAATGTCAGGAATTGTGAAAAACTGAGTTTAAATGTATTTGGCTAAGGTGTATGGAAACTTCCGACTTCAACTGTATCTTGTGGAAGACTGAAATAGTATGAATACATTTATGAAAATAACGTTTTTAATGAAAATATGTAAATCGTTATTTGAATTAGTCTCGGCATAACAACACCCATGCCAATATATCCTCCAAACTCCGGCTTCTCGGGTGTTATCACATAAATAAAGTAGTGTTCTCAGACAGTTTACAGGTTCATGGTACAGAACTACACTGTCTCTGACCTGGCCAATGACAAAGGTTGGTCACACAACTACTCRTTTGGCTGCTGAGTCTCTATTACATCCTGGGCTTTCATTGTGTCCTCATGGGTAGGCTCTTTCACACAACAAGGTGCTGCTGTGCTGTCCTTCTCCCCTGTACCCTCTGTCTACGATCTGATTACATTCACTCCCCCTCTCCGTCCAAAAGCAAGAGAGCAACAGAAAGGGGAGACAGGAAGTCAGGAAACCTGAAACCAGACATTATGTTAAACTGGCCATGATTATGACAGAATACGAGTAGAATGAAAGTAATACCACCATTGTGTCAACCCCTGTTCACACAGAGGTCAAGCTATAAGTCTAGACTCTGCTGTTGGAGCCAGTACTTACAGTATACTGTACGTGTAAAGTTGTGTAAAATTGTTTGACTATTCAAAACTTTGGTCAATGTGCTCATGTATCTCATGATCTCTAATATTAAAATCTTAAAAAGATTCACGTTTGAATCTCTTAATTCCAGGAATTTATTTWAAAAAATGTTGTTTTGAAAGTTTGCATAGTAGGCTATTGTAACTTAATTCCACCAGATGTCTCTCAACAGTGTTTACAATTATTCTGTTGGGGAAAAGTCATTAATGGGTAGCACCAGGCATGAAGGAAACACCTGTTTCCGGGGTTTCCCCAGAATCAGTGCAGCCCACACAGACACAGCTGACTCATGAAAGCCAAGAAACAATAAGTTACCCCTCCTCCTGCTCTGTGACATCAGATGACACATGAACAATACTTCACTGACCTGAGGAGTGTGGGAGGAAAGAATTTGACTGAGCCATGGAAACACACCCTTTATCATACAATCTAGGCGGTTGGGTAAATGTCAATTCAAATCAAAGTTTATTGGTCTCTGATGTTATCGCAGGAGCAGCGAAATGCTTGTGTTTCTAGCTCCAACAGTGCAGTAATAACTAGCAATACAAAACAATACATACATAATTCAAAAAGTTAAAAATAAAGAAATTAAGAAATATCAGAACAAGCAATGTCAGAGTCTGGAATATCAATAGTATGGACAGTATATGAATAGAAAAGCTGTGTACAGTAGTAGTTATATATGACTAGAACACAGTATATACTGTACATAGAGTACCAGTCAAAAGTTTGGACACAGCTACTCATTCCAGAGTTTTTCTTTATTTTTACTATTTTCTACAATGTAGAATAATAGTGAAGACATCAAAATGATGAAATAACACACAAGGAATCGTGTAGTAACCAAAAAAGTGTTAAACAAATCAAAATATATTTTATATTTGTAACGATCGTCTGTGGTGGAAGAAGGATCGGACCAAGGTGCGGCGTGGTAAGTGTTCATGTCTTTTTAATAAACAAAACTGAACACTGGAACAAAACAATAAACAAAGTGAACAAACGAAACAGTACCGTGTGGCGACAAACACTGACACGGYAGACAAACACCCACAAAACAAAAGACAAAACAGGCTACCTAAATATGGTTCCCAATCAGAGACAATGAAAAACACCTGCCTCTGATTGAGAACCATATCAGAACAAAGGACAAACCCAACATAGAAACACAAAACATTGATAACCCACCAAACTCACGCCCTGACCACACTAAAACAAAGAAAATACAAAATAACTATGGTCAGAACGTGACAATATTTGAGATTCTTCTAAGTAGCCACCCTTTTCCTTGATGATAGCTTTGTACACTCTTGCCATTCTTTCAACCAGCTTCACCTGGAACAGGCCCAGATTGTCACGTTCCTGACCTGTTTTCTGTTAGTTTTTGTATGTGTTAGTTGGTCAGGACGTGAGTGTGGGTGGGCAGTCTATGTTTTCTGTTTCTATGTTGGTTTATGGGTACCTGATATGGTTCTCAATTAGAGGCAGGTGGTTTTCATCTCCTCTGATTGAGAATCATATTAAGGTAGGTGTTTTCACATGGTTTGTTGTGGGTGGTTGTCTCCTGTGTCAGTGTCTGTGTATGTTACGCCACACGGGACTGTTTTCGGTTTTGTTTGTTTGTTCGTTTTATGTAGTCATTTTTTTTAACCTGTCGTTGCGTTTCGTGTTAATGTAAGTCTGTAGTCCAGTGTCTGTCTACATTCGTTTTTGTTTTTGTTTTAATAAAATCAAATGGTCTATATCACGACGCTGCATTTTGGTTTTAATCCTGCTTCTTCCTTTCGGGATGAAGAGAGAGGGAAACCGTACAGAACCACCCACCACACCAGAACCAAAGCAGCGTAATTTCGAGCAGTGGAATACTAAACAGAGGCAAGTACCAGGACTCGTGGCATGGGAGGATGTATTGGACGGCAAGGTTGCTACACATGGGAGGAGATCCGAGTGGAAGAGATCGCCTTCCATGGGAACAGCTGGAGGCGATTAGGAGAGCGGAAGCAACCGGAAGCGAACCCGCAGTTATGAAGGTACGCGGCTAGCAAGGAAGCCCGAGAAGAAACCCAAAAATAGTCTTGGGGGTGGTAAGAGGTAGTGGCCAAGGGCAGGTAGGAGGTCCTGCGTGCCCACTTCCAATGCTACCGTGAGAGCTGGGATGACGGGCAGACACCCGTGTTACGTAGTAGAGCGCACCGTTGTTCTCTGTACGTGTGATAGCCCGGTGCGGATTCCACCTCCCCGCACTGGTGGGGCTAGAGGTTGAGCATTGAGCCAAGTGCCATGAAGCCGGCTCTACATATCTGGCCACCAGTGCGTTCCTTGGGCCGGCTTACATGCACCAGCCTTACGCATTTGGTGTCCCCGGTTCGCCTACATAGCCCGGTGCGGGTATTCCACCTCCCAGCACTGGGCGGCGCGACGGGAGCATTCAACCAGGTAGAGTTGGGCAGCTCAATGCTCAAGGAGCCAGTACGCCTGCACGGTCCGGTATTTCCGGCGCTACCTCCTCGCCCCAGCCCAGTACCACCAGTGCCACACTACGCACCAGGCTTCCAGTGCGTCATTCAGGAGCCCTGTTCCTCCTCCACGCACTCTTCCTATGGTGCGTGTCTCCAGCCCAGTGCCTCCAGTTCCGGCACCACGCACTAAGCCACCTGTGCGTCTCCAGAGCCCTGTACACACTGTTCCTTTCTCCCCGTACTCGTCCTGGAGTGCGTTGCCTATAGCCGGTGCACCAGTTGTCCGGTACCACGCACCAGGCACATAGTACGTTTTGAGAATCCAGTGTGCCCTGTCCCTGCTCCCCGCACTAGCCTGAGTTCGTGTCCTTAGCCCGGTGCCTCCAGTTCCGGCACCACGCACCAGGCCTACAGTTGCGCCTCTTCCGGCTGAGCCATCCGTCTCCCCAGCGCCATCTGAGCCATCCGGTCTCCCAGGCCATCTGAGCCATCCGTCTCCCCAGCGCCATCTGAGCCATCCGTCTCCCCAGCGCCATCTGAGCCATCCGTCTCCCCAGCGCCATCTGAGCCATCCGTTCTCCCCAGCGCCATCTGAGCCATCCGTCTGCCCGCGCCGTCTGAGCCATCCGTCTGTCCCGAGCCATTAGAGCCGCCCGTCTTGTCCCGAGCCGTCAGACGTTCGTTCTCAGGAGCGCTGACCATTCGTCAGGTCAGGATCTGCCAGAGCCGACTACCAGACAGGATCTGCCAGAGCCGCAACCAGACAGGATCTGCCAGAGCCGCCAACCAGTACCGGATCTGCCAGAGCCGGCCAACCAGACAGGATCTGCCAGAGCCGCAACCAGCAGGATCTGCCAGACGCCAACCAACAGGATTGCCAGAGCGCCAACCAGACAGGATCTGCCAGAGCCGCCAGAGAGCCATGAGCAGCTAGAGCCGTCAGCGAGCCATGAGCGTCCAGAGCCGTCAGCCAGCCATGAGCAGTCCAGAGCCGTCAGCCAGCCATGAGCGTCCAGAGCCGTCAGCCAGCATGAGCGTCCAGAGCCGTCAGCCGCCATGAGCGTACAGAGCCGTCAGCCAGCATGAGCGTCCAGAGCCGTCAGCCAGCCATGAGCGTCCAGAGCCGTCAGCCAGCCATGAGCTGCCCCTCAGCCCAGAGCTGCTATTTATCCAGAACTGCCCCTCAGTCCAGAGCTGTCTCTCTGTCCGGAGCTGCCTTCAGTCCGGAGTTGCCCCTCTGTCCTGAGCTACCTCTTTATCCTGACCTACCTCTCTGTCCTGAGCTACCTCTTCGTCATGAGCTACCGTATCCCGGTGCTGCCCCTTATCTTTGAGGTTACTCGTTAAAGTAAGTGGGTGTAATAGGAGGGTGTCGATTCTAAGGGGAAACGTAAGCTGGGTTTGACTATTGGTGGGGTGGGACCTCGCCCAGAGCCTGAGCCACCACGTGGTCAGATGCCCACCCAGACCCTCCCCTAGACTTTGTTGTGGGTGGTTGTCTCCTGTGTCAGTGTCTGTGTATGTTACGCCACACCGGACTGTTTTCGGTTTTGTTTGTTTGTTTCGTTTTATGTAGTCATTTTTCCTGTTCGTGCGTTCTTCGTGTTACATGTAAGTTCGTAGTCCAGTCTGTCTACATTCGTTTTTGTTATTTTGTTTAATAAATATCATGTTTCTTACGACGCTGCATTTTGGTTTAATCCCTGCTCCTCCTCTTCGGATGAAGAGGAAAGGAACACCGTTACAGAACCACCCACCACACCAGAACCAAGCAGCGTAATTTCGAGCAGTGGAATACTAAACAGAGGCAAAGTAACAGGACTCGTGGACATGGGAGGATGTATTGGACGGCAAGGGTTGCTACACATGGGAGGAGATCAGCTGGAAGAGATCGCCTTCCATGGGAACAGCTGGAGGCGATTAGGAGAGCGAAGCAACCGGAGAGCGAACCGCAGTTATGAAGGTACGCGGCTAGCAAGGAAGCCCGAGAAGAAACCCCAAAAATGTCTTGGGGGGGGCTAAGAGGTAGTGGGCCAAGGGCAGGTAGGAGCTGCGCCCACTTCCCATGCTTACCGTGGAGAGCGGGAGTACGGGCAGACACCGTGTTACGTAGTAGAGCGCACGGTGTCTCCTGTACGTGTGCATAGCCCGGTGCGGGTTATTCCACCTCCCCGCACTGGTGGGGCTAGATTGAGCATTGAGCCAAGTGCCATGAAGCCGGCTCTACATATCTTGCCACCATGCGTCCTCCTTGGGCCGGCTTACATGGCACCAGCCTTACGCATGGTGTCCCCGGTTCGCCTACATAGGCCGTGCGGGTTATTCCACCTCCCAGCACTGGCGGGGGCGACGGGGAGCATTCAACCAGTAAGGTTGGGCAGGCTCAATGCTCAAGGGAGCCAGTACGCCTGCACGGTCCGGTATTTCCGGCGCTACTCCTCGCCCCAGCCCAGTACCACCAGTGCCTACACTACGCACCAGGCTTCCAGTG
Source organism: Salvelinus sp. IW2-2015 (assembly GCF_002910315.2). NCBI lineage: Eukaryota > Metazoa > Chordata > Actinopteri > Salmoniformes > Salmonidae > Salvelinus > Salvelinus sp. IW2-2015. Next base: position 23,841,666 of record NC_036871.1, read on the forward strand.
CGTCTTCAGAGCCCTGTTCCTCCTCCACGCACTCTTCCTATGGTGCGTGTCTCCAGCCCAGTGCCTCCAGTTCCGCACCACGCACTAAGCCACCTGTGCGTCTCCAGAGCCCTGTACACACTGTTCCTTCTCCCGTACTCGTCCTGAGGTGCGTGCCCTTAGCCGGTGCACCAGTGCGGTACCACGCACCAGGCACATAGTACGTTTTGAGAATCCAGTGTGCCCTGTCCCTGCTCCCCGCACTAGCCTGAAGTTGCGTGTCTTAGGCCCGGTGCCTCCAGTCCGGCACCACGCACCAGCCTACATGTGCGCCTCATTCCGGCCTGAGCATCCCGTCTCCCCAGCGCCATCGAGCCATCCGTTTCCCAGCGCCATCTGAGCCATCCGTCTCCCCAGCGCCATCTGAGCCATCCGTCTCCCAGCGCCATCTGAGCCCATCCGTCTCCCCAGCGCCATCTGAGCCATCCGTCTCCCAGCGCCATCTGAGCCATCCGTCTGCCCAGCGCCGTCTGAGCCATCCTCTGTCCCCAGCCATTAAGCCGCCGTCTGTCCGAGCCGTCAGAGCCGTTCGTCAGTCAGGAGCCGCTTAGAGCCATCGTCAGTCAGGATCTGCCAGAGCCGCAACGACAGGATCTGCCAGAGCCGCCAACCAGCAGGTCTGCCAGAAGCCGCCAACCAGACAGTTCTGCCAGAGCGCCAACCAGACAGGATCTGCCAGAGCCGCCAACCGACAGGCATCTTGCCAGAGCCGCCAACCAGACAGGATCTGCCAGAGCCGCCAGAGACCATGAGCAGCTAGAGCCGTCAGCGAGCCATGAGCGTCCAGAGCCGTCAGCCAGCCATGAGCATCCAGACCGTCAGCCAGCCATGAGCGTCCAGACCGTCAGCCAGCAGACGTCCAGAGAGCCGTCAGCCAGCCAGAGCGTCACAGAGCCGTCAGCCACATGAGCGTCCAGAGCGTTCAGCCAGCCATGAGCGTCCAGACGCGTCAGCCAGCCATGAGCTGCCCCTCAGCCCAGAGCTGCTATTTATCCAGAACTGCCCCTCAGTCCAGAGCTGTCTCTCTGTCCGGAGCTGCCCTTCAGTCGAGTTGCCCCTCTATCCTGAGCTACCTCTTTATCCTGACCTACCTCTCTGTCCTGAGCTACCTCTCTGTCATGAGCTACGGTATCCCGGTGCTGCCCCTTATCTTGAGGTACTCGTTAAAGTAAGTGGGTGTAATAGGAGGGTGGTCATTCTTAATTCAAAAAAAAAAACAAAAAAAAAAAAAAAAAAAAAAAAAATTCAAAAAAAAATAGCAAAAATAATAAAAAAAAAAGAAAAAAAAAAATAAAAAAAAAAAATAATACGAAAAATTAAAAAAAAAAAAAAACAAAAAAAACAAAAAAAAAAAAAAAAAAAAAAAAAACAATTGGGGAAACGTAAGCTGCGTTTGACTATTGGTCGGGGGTTGGGGACCTCGCCCAGAGCCTGAGCCACCACCGTGGTCAGAATGCCCACCAGACCCTCCCCTAGACTTGTGTGGGTGTTGTTCTCCTGTGTCAGTGTCTGTGTATTTACGCCACACCGGACTGTTTTCGGTTTTGTTTGTTTGTTCGTTTTATGTAGTCATTTTTCCTGTTCGTGCGTTCTTCGTGTTACATGTAAGTTCGTAGTCCAGGTCTGTCTACATTCGTTTTTGTTATTTTGTTTAATAAATATCATGTCTTATCACGACGCTGCATTTTGGTTTAATCCCTGCTCCTCCTCTTCGGATGAAGAGGAAGAGGAACACCGTTACACAGATCTACGGCTTTTGCTTGAAGAAAATACATTGGAAAAGAGGCCGCAGATCGGGCACCCTTCTGAGAATATGGAGGCGAGAGAGTAAACTCCCATTGCCTTCCATTTTTCTTGCTAACGTGCAARCATTGGAAAATAAAATTGATGACCTACAATTAAGATTATCCTACCAACGGGACATTAAAAACTGTAACATCTTATGTTTCACCGAGACGTGGCAGGGATTTTCCATGCACCGGCAGAACAGAGACGCTACCTCTGGTAAGACGAGGGGTGGGGGTGTGTGTCTTTTGTCAATAACAGCTGGTGAGCAATATCTAATATTAAAGAAGTCTCGAGGTATTGCTCGCCTGATGTAGAGTACCTTATGATAAGCTGTAGACRACACTATCTACCAAGACAGTTCTCATCTGTATTATTCGRAGCCGTCTATTTACCACCACAAAGTGAAGCTGGCACTAAGACCGCTCTCAACCAACTCTATAAGGCCATAAGCAAAGGAGAAAATGCTCACCCAGAAGCGGCACTCCTAGTGGCCGGGGACTTTAATGCAGGCAAACTTAAATCAGTTTTACCAAATTTTTGCCCAAGGAAGGAAAGTTAACCTGCCTAAATGATTACCACCCCGTGGTACTCATGTCAGTAGCCATGAAATGCTTTGAAAGGCTGGTCATGGCTCACATCAACAGCATCCTCCCGGACACCCTAGACCCACTCCAATTCGCATACCGCCCCAACAGATACACAGATGACYGAATCTCAATCGCACTCCACACTGCCCTCTCTCACCTGGACAAAAATAACACCTATGTGAGAATGCTGTTCATTGACTACAGCTCAGCGTTCAACACCATAGTGCCCATGAAGCTTATCACTAAGCTAAGGACTCTGGGACTAAACACCTCCCTCTGAAACACGATCCTGGACTTCCTGGTATGGCAACTGCTCGGCATCTGACCGTAAGGCGCTACAGAGGGTAGTGCGTACGGCCCAGTACATCACTGGGTCCAAGCTTCCTGCCATCCAGGACCAATATAATAGGCGGTGTCAGAGGAAAGCCCATAAAATTGTCAGAGACTCCAGTCACCCAAGTTATAGACTGTTTTCTCTGCTACCGCATGGCAAACGGTACCGGAGCGCCAAGTCTAGGACCAAAAGGCTCCTCAACAGCATCTACCCCCAATGCCATAAGACTGTTGAACAATTCATAAAATCACCACCGGACAATTTACATTGGGTTACTACATGATCCCATATGTGTTATTTAATAGTTTTGATGTCTTCACTATTATTTTACAATGTAGAAAAACCATGGAATGAACACTTTGCTTTAAATATATTATGTGGAGAGTGAATAAGAGAGAGAAAGTGTGCGTGTATGTGTGTGAGAAAGAAAGAGAGAGAGCGAGGGGGAGAGAGAGGGGGGTGCATGAAAACATTACACATTACACAATAATGTGGAAACTGATGAATGAAATAAGATACAGACAGGAAACTATTAATGTGTCCTAATTTGGACTCCTGACTCCTGATTCAATGTGAGGGGTGTTGAGGTTTACTGGATTTTAGGTTTTGTTTTACAATTTCACAATACTTCTTTCTATTCAACTTAATTGCGATAATAGTGGTTCCCACCCTGTGTTGCTGCACCCTTCATTCAACAAGATTTTTGCTTATGGTGGATAATGTCAAGCACAGTTCTTTGTAGCTCAGAATGTCACAACCCTCCAAGGTCATCTCCTTCCTGTCACACAGTCAATTCTGTAAGCTAGGGTCTTTGTTTTGCAAGGGAACATTTAATGCTTTGCTAGTGTGTGAAAATGTAGTGTTTTGCTGGTGCGTGAAAAATGTTCTCTTGCTAAAAAAGTTCCTAGCTCACAGAATTGACTGTGTTGAATCAATACACTTGTTTGATGTCCATATCACCCCTTACAAATTCATGTGGATATGTCGATGGAAATAGACTCTCTCTAGGCGGGAAAAGTAGCAATAAAAACATCCGTTCATGGCTTTTCAAAGGATCTAAATGAACGTGAAATCTGGAATGGGTGCATGCATGTCCTTGTGGAAGTGTAGGGTGAAATCAGCATTAGTGGGACACTTTTTGGTACATCGCTATGTAGAAAATCCTAATCAGTCTACCACAAACACAAATGTCCCACTACACCTGATGTCCCACTAATGCAGACTTCACCCTAAACAACAACATAGTGCTCCGGCAGCGATCCTCAGAAAGGGAAGCCTGTGCAAAACTGGGTCTCAGTATATTCTGTTACATAACCGATTTCTGCAGGAGAGGAGGGGGTTGCAGAGGGGCAGGGAATAGAGGAATACAAATACAGTTCCAGTCTGGACCAGATTCGACCAGTTTGGGTACAAGCACCCGCATCCCCCTGTATTTCTTTGTGAATAATGGGTAGTGGACATATTCCCATTTTTTCCCATCTGATTTGTAATATTTTTCTTGATAGAAACATTATGTGATGGGGTCCTCTCTTGTGCATGTCATTAGTTTATCATGTTACATATGTGGTGGATTGTCATGCAGTGTAACCAATGCATCCTGCATAAAATAATTAAAAAAAATAATAGTCTGAATATTTCAGTATAAGTACCTTATGTCTACCTGTGCAGGAAATTAATGAAATTCACTCACAAGCTATGAGTTATTATTTGAGTAGCAGATCTTTCACTTTGAGTAGCACTTTGTGCCCAGACAGTTTTACATAACTGCCTGTCAGTGTTCCACTCAGTGTTCCTCCCTGCTGTAGAGATCAAAGGGTTGATAGATAGATGCCATGCAAGAAGGCTGTGCCCAGTGTCACTGTCACTCACCCTGAGACTGACATACGGCTAGACTTGTGACACTGCCAGCGTGATAGTGATGTCAGCATACTCCAGATGCCATAAGAGAGCCTTCCATTGACACAACTAGACAAGGGATAGGTAGTTCTTATTTTTAAGTTATGASGATGTTTTCATGGTCAATAAAGATAAAAGCTCCAAAGGTGATGAAGTACTTAGCCCTTACATGACATTACATCATATGTTCTCAAATMAATACTGGCCTGTAGTGTATTCAAAATGTATATATATTTACCTTGATAATCACAATTCCACTGCTTTGGTTTTGRATTCAGTTCTGCATCCTCAGAAATGTAGTAGACCTGAATATGGTGCAAGTTATTAAGTCATAGGTCAGAGAGACATAATAATAATGTGGTGTTTGAAGACAATTAATCAAACCAAAGTCTTTACATAATGTGTGTAAAGTACTAGAGACATCATGATGAGTATTGGCGAGAGGAGAGAGAAGGTTTCACACATCTGCCACCTGAGCTTTAATCTCTTGTTCTATGCAAAGAATATCAACCAGTTTAATGTAAATACAACAAATAGATTGTTTAGGGGATCAGAGGGATGCGGGTTGTTTGGGGCCCAAAAAACATTAATATAAATGCTGTTTTTGTATGTATGAACTTAGATATGTGTACACATAGAAATATTTCTTACATAAAACGTATTCTGATCGAGAGGAGAGGAGAGGAGAGGAGAGGAGAGGAGAGGAGAGGAGGGGGAGGAAGGAAGAGTGGAAGTGGTTCCAGGATTGGAATCTTTTCCCGGAGCTAACCACGCTGTTAATCCTGCTGTGGCTTTCATCTACATCTACTGTATAGAGGGAAGAAACAGGCTTGCCCGAACCAAATTGCCTGACTTTGAACCTCACTGGTGGTGGGGCACTGTTTTAATAACTGTTATGAAAAAAACACTCTCTCGGAGTACAATTCTCTATTTAGGTAATTTGTTCATCATAACACTATTATAAACTGTTTAATATAGACTACAGTATGTAGTGTAAGGCCTGTTTAAATATGATTCTAAAAATGTAACAAATACTCTGAAGATCTTTTCCCGTATTTTCCTGGAAATGGGATTTGAATCAACAACCTTCAGGTCACACAAGGTCATCTTCTCCAGCCCCTGAGCCTCTGCGTTGGCCCATAGCTGTTGCTGTACCTGGTGCATGCAGTGACTGGTGCAGCCAGCACCATCACCATAAGAGGCTTACAGGAAACAGCTCTTAATGAGGCTTGACACGTTACAGCACAGGCGCCCGCCAGGAACAACACCACAGCTTGGTGCCCTCCTCTCCTTTGTGATGCTGTGGCTATTACTAGCTAGCTAACACCAGAGTGAGCTTATGTGCGGAACATACCGGAAACCCTGGGGTCCGTTATCAGTATCACTGAACAGGTCAATGGAAGAGTCCTCAGGGGTGCCTATGTTACTGCGGTGTTCTGTGATGTTACAGGGTATGGGTGAGTTACGCCACCTGGCTTAAGCCCATATGAATAAAGCCCCAGCAAAACAGCTGATCTCAGGTGCTTCCAAGAATGCACATCAAAAGAGGAAATGGATGCAGATTGCTGCCTGCTACACCCTCACTCTAACCCCACACATACATAACCACACACGCACGCAATGCGCACACACGCACACACGCACACACACACACACACACACACAACCACACACCCACTCACACATCACATGCAGGTAACTGCCAAAATAAGGGAAACACCAACATAAAGTGTCTTAATAGTCCGTTGGGCCATTACAAGCCAGGATACCTTCAACTCTATTGAAGGGATGAGACACCATTCTTCCAAGATAAATTCTACAATTTGGTGTTTTGTTGATGGTGATGGAAAACGCTGTCTCAGGCGCCGCTCCAGAATCTCCCATAAGTGTTCAATTGGTTTGAGATCTGGTGACTGAGATGGCCATGAGACATGACATACATAGCTTTCATGCTCATCAAATCATTCCGTAACCACCCATGCCCTGTGGATGGGAGCAATGTCATCCTATGGGGGCATAGCCATGATAGCCAAAATAATGGCCAAAATAATGGCCTGCCCAGCATTTTTATAAATGACCCTAAGCATGATGGGATGTTAATTGATTAATGAACTCAGGAACCACCCGTGTGGAAACACCTGCTTTCAATATACTTTGTATCCCTCATTTACTCAAGTGTTTCCTTTATTTATTGGCCGTTACCTGTACATTCTCACACTGTCTCATTCACTCTGAAAAAAAATACATTTACGCACGTACAGTCAGTGTAATTTAATTTCAGCATTTTCATTCAGACCACCAGGCCAGTGTTAGTGTGCATGGCCAGGCGAGGGAGGGAGGACTTCTTATGTTTGAAGTTTGAAAAAGGCTTTAACCGTGCCCCAATAATGAAGCCAGTGAAATCAAAAGGGGGCTTTCGCACAAACTGAACACACTATGAATAAACAAGCCACTCTTATATAATAACATATTCACAATACACAAGGATGGAAATCCTCATTATCATAGGGGCCACACAATGGGCTTCAGAGTGGCATTTAATGGTGTCGCATTCAGTTTGAGACCTTCGCCCTTGATGGCATTGGCCATTTATTGACACCCCCATCTCCCGACGCCTCACTCCCCCTGCGGCAGATCAGAGAKATGGTATTACGGTTCACATGCACAAAGTGTCTATCTGTTTAAATGTATGTTAATCCATGTTCTCCATGTGATATTATAATGACAGATTGCACAACACATTGAGGGTTAAAGTTAAAGGGACTTAATGGGGATTGAAGTTTGGTGTTGTGCTCAATACTGTACTTTACAGAAAAGGTTCTGCACCAAATCTAAATGAGTTTAATCAGCTTACTGTACTATTTCCACAACTACTTCTTAGCACTGCTTCTTCTGCTATTACAACTAATACATTATTATTTCTACAACAACCATTACTACTAATAATACTACTACCAGCACTGTACTTGTGCTATAGTGGTATTTATTTTCTTCTCAGGGTGTAGTTCTAGTTCATGCCCCTAGGTATTGACTGGGTGTCCCATACTATTATCACTGCTTTATCAGACCTTCTAAATAAGTTAACCCTATAGCCTCTCTTTGACCCAGTGCAAAACAACTGCTCTACTAAACAACAGTAGCAGGATAGCTACATTCTTTCAGGTCAATTTTTCACCACATTTTTTTTACCAGACCAGTGTAAGTCTAGTGAGGCCATGGTCAGGCACTGACAGGCAGGTATGAACCATAAAGACTGAGATCAAAGTTAGCCAGGGCTGAGATTCTCGTAAGCTTCATAGCACTCAGATTGTATACTACATTGCATTGTAGACACTGGAAGAAAGATGCTTTCAGAAACGAATCGTTCAATTAAATGAATAACTGTTGAGGGGAACAGAACAGATTTAGCGGGAGCACGTGGAGTCCAACTGTATTTACAAGCCATAATAGTTATAGATTTACAGTAGCTCTCTGGGATGCCCTGACCCTGCCAAAATACAACATATGTTTGTGACTCAGCTGTCACAAAGGTTCACCAGGTGCAGGTTCAAAGTCATCTTTCATAAAGTTAAAATGTGCTGAGTGTTGCCAATTGAACTGTGTGAGCAAGGAGTCTTTGACTTTTAAAAGATCTTTATTCAACCATTCATGTCACACAGAAGATAATTAAACAATATGCAAGGAGAAGACAAACAGAACAGGATCATGGGAATGTTCGTCCGATCCACCGGCAGGCAGCAGGGCCAGACTCACTGCACTGCACTGCCAGACATGGGTCACCACSATGGCTCACGTTCAAGTGTTGTCCACTCAAAGCTCTGGGTACATAAAGCGCCCGTTGTTGGCATTGTATTAGAGTTTTAATTAAGATGGTTCAGCTAAATGTTTTTGCCATTGTGTGCCTGGAGCTGGGTATCCTGAATAATGGTATTTTTGAGGGATCTACCCACTCGGGCTGATGCCAGAGGGATGTGAAACTGTAGAAGGCTCCCAGTCARACTCGTTTCGGGTGACCTGGGCGAAGTTAAAAAGGCTGCTGCGTGCCGAGCTTCTGAATTGGGTCTGCTAGGAGGAACAATTCCTGTTTTATACTGAAGTCCCTTCTGGTGTCTATTTTACCACAATGTAGCTGCTTTTGGCTGATGCAGTTCCCACGGTGTAGTGGGCAAGCAGGGGCTCAGTGTGTGTTTGCGTTTGTGAATGCGCGTACGTGCATATGTGTCTGCATGAGAGTACCTGTGTGTGTCTTTACCTGAATGTCGGCTTCTCTTTAATTCTCTTTAGCAAGAGAGGTGATTGTACAAAAGATACTGGACCACTGAGAATAGGGAACGGAAGGGCTATGGTGGAAAAAAATACCTTTCAAAGCAACAGTGACGGAAAAGCGATCAAGGTCATTTTGAGGCTTTGTTCGAGGAGAAAGAACCTGAGTGTTTGTGGTGTGTTATTGTCAATCTGGTCTTGGGAAGGCACAGGGAGAACGGKGAAAATGCCAAGAGAGGAAGTTAGTGTATACCTTAACAGAAAGAGGGACATCCCACTGGGCACAGACATCAATTATACTTCTATTCCATGTTGGTTCAATGCAAACAACGTTGATTTAACCAGTGTGTGCCCAGTGGGGATGTATTGTTTTTTAGGTCCGCTTTGCTATTCTCCTGAAAAATCAGACAGCCATATGGTTCTTATAGAGAGCTATCTTCGTTTTTGGATTCAAGGAATTTAACATTACTCACTTCGGGCAAGTTTATGGACTCCAAAGCAACAACCCAAAACAAAATAACATGATCCTCCAAGTATGACCAATTTTCAATCTGATAGTTGAGAATTTATACATTAACATAGGCCTCTTAACATAGGCCTCTTTGTCAGCCTTGGAATGACTGATGAATAATTGGAGAGTTGTTTTTATCAGCGACATGAGGTTGGACAGGAACAGGATAAGTTCCAAAGGCCAGAAATAGGACAAGAATGAAATGAGAACCAGTTGGGTCGGTCATTTAAGTACAAACTCACTGTTTGTCCGTTCAGCCATCCAGTCAGAGGGTAAGATACATTTTTTTATAGTGCAAGTAGCAGTCATAGTAATGGCAACAAAATCAAGTATTTTGGAAAGTTGCCATCATCCTTCAACCTGAGAATGCCCAAAGCTCGTCTATTTCTGTTTGGGAACAGAATTTGTGTAGACAGAATAACACATTTGTGCCCAAAATATTATAGGTTCTCTAAGTTCTAATGCCTCTACTAGTGTTGTAGTTGTGCAGCCCTTTCTGTGTAATGACGACAGATGACCGCACCAGGCAATGCAATGCTGAGCCACCTGTGTGACACTTTAGCACCATCCTGCTCCATGTTGCCCCAAGGACGTGTCCTATTTCCATGATTCCTATCAACAGTGGCCACTGGAGGGCAATCCCTGGCCTACAGGACCAGTGTTTGTAGCTGCAAGCCTGCCTGGSGCAGAGATTCAGCCTAACCAAGGCTGAAAAATAACACAAGGCCAGTACAAAGTCAAAAGCACTTGCCAAATCTGAGATGATGATACGCAAATAGGGAGGGCTTAGTCAAATGGATTGTAAACTCTAAACTCACTGACATTGATTGGGTTACATTCACATTGATAGTGGGTGATTTGATAAATATACGTAGGCCTAATATTTGTAGAACTACTTTAATTGTATCACTTAAATAATAAGACATAAACTGAGCTGGAGAAAATGCCCATATAATATTTATCTCTCCTTGAGTCATCATTAGAGCTAAATTCAAACATCTGTAGTGGAGATTATGGTCTGTCGGGTCACAAGTAGTAATCTCCATTGGTTCACCTTGCTGCTATTGACGTAGGTTCTCTAAGATAGTACAGTTGTTCTTTTCACATGAAATCATTCATGTGGTGCACTTTCTTTCATTTTCCTTCAGTACAGACTGGCTCACCATCTCAACAGGCTGTTCAGACTTCAAGGTTATACTCAGGGCTTTACTGTATGAAGGGCCAGACATTTCATCTGATACACTGAAGTCAGGTTTAATAGGCCTTAAAGTTATTTTTGGAGAGTTACATACACTGAGTGTACAAAACACTAAGAACACCTTCCTAATATTGAGTTACACCCCCGCCCCCCCRTTTTCCCTCAGAACAGCCGCKATTCGTCAGGGCAAGGAAAGTGTTCCACAGGGATGCTGGCCCATGTTGACTCCAATGCTTCCCACAGTTGTGTCAAGTTGACTGGATGTCCCTTGGGTGGTGGACGATTCTTGATACACACAGGAAACCCAGCAGCATTTCAGTTCTTGACACAAACCGGTGAGCCTGGCACCTACTACCAGAGGTGTGTACTCGAGTCACATGACTTGGACTCGAGTCAGACTCAAGTCACTAATATGATGACTTGCAACTCGACTTTGACTTTAACACCAATGACTCGTGACTTAACTTGGACTTGAGCCTTTTGACTCGAACTGACTTGATACCCTCCCCAAACTGACTTGATACCCTCCCCAAGCCCAAATATAAAAAATGKTGCTATTAAAAAAAGTGTGGAGCGCATCAACTCTTCATTTAACGGATTACAGTTTGAATCGGACAGCAGCCAATCAAATTGGGCCAGCTGAGAAACAGTTATGCGTGGCAGTGCAGAGGAACTTCAGCAGGTGAATTCAGACGGAGCCCTTGGAAAGATGATACCCKAAATTATTATTTCCGGATATAAAGACGACTTGCAACTTGCAAAACATGCGGGAAGAAAATTACAGACGGAGGCGCAACAATTTCCAACTTTGTTCGACATTTGAAGCTGCAGAAGGAACGGTAAGTCGTGACTAATATAGCCYACAGCTATATATTTTATTACTTTACTAGTGTATCATGTAGGCTAACGTAACATTAAATCAATGAGCCTCCACACAGACAGTCAGTGCGGGAACGTGATCATTGCACCCAAGATTGAGCTACAACTGGCTAGGCAGTTGGTAGCCTAAATCCTGCCTGATGTTACTGCTGTTCCTAAAGCCATTGACATACGTTAGCCTACTGTAACCACAGAGAGAGAGAGAGAGTGTGTGTGTGTGTGTGTGTGTGTGTGTGTGTGTGTGTGTGTGTGTGTGTGTGTGTGTGTGTGTGTGTGTTGTGTGTGTGTGTGTGTGTGTGTGTGTGTGTGTGTGTGTGTGTGTGTGTGTGTGTGTGTGTGTGTGTTGCTTGTGTGTGTGTGTGTGTGTGTGTGTGTTAAGGTTGGGCGATTGTGTACAAGCCTTTATCGCCCGATTGCGCCCCATAGCCATCCTCGATAGTCGATCACTATTGGGGAGTGGGGGGTCTTTATCATGGCTACCCATGTATTTCCATGGAAATATAACGTTCATTTGGAAAGTAATAAATATATAGATATTTTTAAAAGCATTCACGATTTGCGTAAATGTAATATACTAACTATTACTCTTGTTAAAAATATGAAATGGTACTACATTTGTTGAAGAGCACATTATGACTCGAAACTCAAAGTTTAGGACATGAGACTTGACTTGCTACTTGACGGTCTTGACTTGAGACTTGACTCGGACTTGCCTGTCTTAACCTGGGACTTGAGTGCTAAGACTTGAGACTTACTTGTGACTTGTAAAACAATGACTTGGTCCCACCTCTACTACCATACCCCGTTCAAAGGCACTTAAGTCTTTTGTCTTGCCTATTCACCCTCTGAATGGCACATACACACAATCCATGTTGTCCTTCCTTAACCTGTCTCCTCCCCCTTGAAATTGCCTACCCTGACCCTAAGCCTGCCTACCATCCCGTACCTTTACCCCACTACTCTGGATTACTGACCTCTGCCTGCTCTGACGCTGAGCCTGTCTGCCGACCTGTACCTTTGCCCCGCTACTCTGGATTACTGACCTCTGCCTGCTCTGACGCTGAGCCTGTCTGCCGACCTGTACCTTTGCCCCGCTACTCTGGATTACCGACCTCTGACTGACCTGACTCTGAGCCTGCCTGCCGTCCTTTACCTTTTACTGCCCGTGTTCGAATTAATAAACTTTTGTTACTTCGACATTGTCTGCACCTGGGTCTTACCTTCAAACGTGTTAGTACGAACTGGCCATGACTGACCCAGCAGACCCGGGCCAGCCGCGCGCTGCCATCTCCTCCCAAGGAGCCACCATCGGGAGGCACGAGAGACTGCTTCGTGGCCTTATGGAGGGGTCCAAACGTTGGCTGAACGCCATGACCGGGCATTGGACATTTTGCTGGAGCAATTCCGCGTGTTGTCTGGGAGGCAGCCTACCACAGTGGTAACCCCACAGCCCCTCAGTAACCCAGCTGCTACCATCGCTGTCTCATCGGTCACTCCACCTTCTCGGGAGCCCCGCTTACCCCCCCCATCCCCGGAACACTTCAATGAAAAGCCAAGCACCTGTCGGGCATTTCTAACTCAGTGTGCCCTCGTTTTTTGAGCTTCAGCCCTCCTTCTTCCCCTCGGATTGCTCCAAGATAGCCTGTCTCATCACACTGATGTCTGGGAGGGCTCTCACCTGGGCTACTGCTGTATGGGAACAACAGCCGGTCATATGCGTTAGTCTGGAGGGGTTCGTGGCAGAGGTGAAGAAGGTTTTTTACGCCCCATTCTCCGGGAGAAAAGCTGCCCGGAAGCTAACCTAGCTTCGGAAGGACTCCCGCAGTGTAGCAGACTATGCGGTGGATTTCCGRACGTTGACAGTGGAACCAGGAAGCACTGTTCGGTATGTTCCTGCACGGCGTCCCGGAGGAGGATTTTGAATCCCTCATTGCTTTGACCATCCYAATTGATGGGCGACTACGGGAACGACAGAGGGAGAGTAAATTCGACTTCGCATGAACGTCCAGGGATTCCACCTTGCCTCTGTGTCATCTTGGAAGTCCCCAACGATCCCCTTGCCGAGAGAACCCGAGGRTTCCCGACCTTCCCAGAGAGTCGCCGAAGAAGGCTGAGTCACCACRTCCCGAGCCTATGCAACTAGGTAGAGCTGGGCTGTCGCCAATGGAACGGCAATACAGGTTCGACACGAAAAGTTGTCTGTATTGCGGGATTCATAGTCATTTTGTATCCTCTTGACCTTTAAAAAGACAAGGCTCACTGATAGAAGTGCGTACTCTGGTGGGCCATATGGAGAACTTTCCTGCTTCCCTTGCTTGCACCCCTTTTCATTCCATTCTGCTGTGGGGAAACCAGTCCAAATCTCTTCGGTCCTCATTAATTCTGGGGCGGATGAGAGCTTTTTGGACGCTACCCTGGCTTCTGAGCTGAACATCCCCACTCAGCCCCTCACCAATCCCATTTCTATTAGAGTGCTGTACGGGCGCTCTGTAAGCCGGGTCACTCATAATACCACTCCCATCAACCTACGGGTGTCAGGGAATCACAGCGAAACTATTCAATTCCTGCTCATCAGGTCTCCTCATATTCCTGTGGTTTTGGGATTCTCCTGGCTTCAGCGACACAATCCCCTCATCAACTGGTCTATTGGTGCCATCATGGGCTGGAGTTTGTTCTGCCACGCACATTGTCTGAAGTCAGCGCAACCTGCCCGGGACGTCTTCCTGGGGGTTTGGAAGGTGCCCCAGACCTCTCCACTATTCCTGTGGAGTACCAGGACCTTTGGGAGGTGTTCAACAAGGCCCGGGCCACTTCACTTCTGCTGCACCAACCATATGACTACGGGATTGACCTTCTCCCTAGCACCACTCTGCCCGAGGARGACTGTACTCACTTTCGGAACCAAGGCTATGGACACCTACACTGTGGACTCCCTAGCTGCAGGATTTATACATCCTTCGTCCTCTCCCGCCGGCGCAAGGTTCTTCTTTGTGGAGAAGAAGGACAAGACCCTGCGCCCATGCATCGACCACCGGGGACTCAATGACATAACAGTGAAGAACCGCTATCCGCTACCACTCATCTCCTCGGCGTTCGAGCCGCTCCAGGGGGCCACCTTGTTTTCCAAGCTGGATCTATGGAATGCTTACCAACTGGTGCAGACATGGGAGGGGGATGAGTGGAAGACCACCTTCAACACGGCCAGCGGTCACTACGAGTATTTGGTCATGCCATTTGGCCTCCCCAACACCCCTGCTGTGTTCCAAGCTCTGGTAAATGATGTTCTCCGCGACATGTTGAACCGGTTCGTCTTCTTCTACATTGGTGACATCCTCGTCTTCTCCCGCTCCCCCCAAGAACATGTGCTCCACGTCTGACAGGTTCTTCAACACCTCCTGGAGAACCAGCTGTTTGTTAAGGCAGAGAAGTGGGAGTTCCATTGATCCACCATCCCCTTTCGGGGGTACATCATCTCCGCTGGGAGTGTCCAGATGGATCCCGGGAAGATGAGAGCGGTGGTGGACTGGCCTCAGCCTTCGTCCAGGGTGCAGCTGCAACGTTTCCTGGGGTTCGCCAACTTATATCGCTGCTTCATCTGTCAACACTCACCACTCCCAAGGTCCGTTCAAGTGGTCTCCTGCTGACCGGGCGTTCCGGAACCTCAAACACCACTTCACCACTGTTCCCATCCTGGTTCATCCTGACCCTTCCCAACAGTTCGTGGTGGAGGCCGATGCGTCTGATTTAGGAGTGGGGGCGGTCCTGTCCCAGCGTTCTGCCCTGGACCTGAAGCTACATCCCTACAGCTTTTTCTCCCATCGCCTCAAAGCCACAGAGAAAAATTACAATGTGGGAAATCGTGAGCTTCTCACAGTGAAGATGGCATTGGAGGAATGGAGGAACTGGCTGGAAGGGGCGGAACACCCGTTCATCGTATGGACCGACCATAAAAATCTGGAGTATCTCCGCACCGCCAAACGCCTCAACCCCAGGCAAGCTAGATGGGCCCTGCTGTTCACATGGTTCATCTTCTCCCTCTTATATCGGCCGGGGTCCAAGAATGTCAAGCCGGATGCACTGTCTCGCCGTTATAGCCCCATGGCTAATACCCCAGAGCCCGAGACCATCCATCCCACCCCATGCCTGGCGACAGCACTCAGCTGGGGTATAGGTCCAAGAGGCACAGCGTTCCCAGCCGAACCCCGGGGGGTCCAGATAACCGGATGTTCGTGCCTGACGCAGTCCGCTCCATAGTCCTGGAGTGGGCCCACTTCTCCAGACTGGCTTGCCACCCGGGCTCCCGCCAGACCCTGGCTTTTGTGCGACAATGCTTTTGGTGGCCCACCATGTTCTCTGACGTCTCTGCATTCGTCGCCGGCTGCACGGTGTGTGCACAAAACAAGACTCCTCAACAAGCTCCGGCTGTCTCCTCCAACCTCTGCCTGTCCCTCACCGTCCCTGGTCCCACATCTCCCTGGACTTTGTCACGGGACTTCCCCCATCTGATGCCATCCTCACTGTGATGGATCGGTTTTCCAAAGCCGGCCACTTCATTCCCCTGCCCAAACTTCCCTCTGCCAAGGAGACAGCCCAGCTCATGGTGCAGCARGTCTTCCGGATCCATGGACTACAGGTCCATCACAGTTCTCGTCTCGGTTCTGGAAGGCGTACTGCAACCTCATTGGGTCGTCGACCAATGTGGAATCCTCTGGATTCCACCCTGAATCCAAACAGCCAGTCGGAGCGAGCCAACCAGGATCTAGAGACTACTCTGCGCTGCCTGGACTCCGCCAACCCCACCACCTGGAGCCAGCAGCTGATGTGGGTCAAATACGCCTGCAACACCCTTCCCTGCTCTGCCACGGGCCTATCTCCTTTTGAGTGTTCCCTGGGGTATCAGCCCCTACTCTCCCTGAGCAGGAAGAGGAGGTCGGCATACCTTCTGCCCAGATGTTTGTCCACCGCTGTCGTCTTACCTGGAGGAGAGCCCGGTCGGCCCTCCTCAAGACCTCCTCCAGGTATCGACGACAAGTGGATCGCTTCCACCCGGCTCCCCGGTATCGTCTCGGGCAGAAGGTATGGCTGTCCACCCGGGATCTGCCCCTCCGGGTGGAATCCCGCAAACTCTTCCCCCCGGTTTATCGGTCCGTTTCCCATCTCCAAAATGATTAGCCCCTCTGTTGTTCGTCTTTTGTTGCCCCGGACCCTTTGTATACATCCTACCTTTTATGTGTCCAGAGTTACACCCATGTCTCACAGRGCTTTTTCTCCTGTTTGCCCCGCTTCTCTGGATTACCGACCTCTGCCTGACCTGACTCTGAGCCTGCCTGCCGRCCTATACCTTTGACTGGCCGTGTTCGAATTAATAAACTTTTGTTACTTCGACATTGTCTGCACCTGGGTCTTATCTTCAAACTTGTTAAATATAGTGTATAAGAGGTCATACAAGAAGTTTTGTAGCATTTCCTATGTTGTTGATGTAAATAATATTTGTTGGTCCGTGGTGTGTAATGAGGAGCAACCAGACACTGCACTTCACACATTTATGAAATTGCTTATGCCAGTTACTAATCGGCATGCACGGATTAAGAAAATTACTGTAAAAACCTTGAAATCCCAGTGGATTGATGAGGAATTGAAAAATTGTATGGTTGAGAGGGATGAGGAAAAAGAAATGACAAATAGGTCTGGCTGTACAACCGATTTACAGAAATACTGCAAATTGAGAAATCATGTGACAAAATTGAATAAAAAGAAGAAGAAACTACACTATGAAACAAAGATAAATGACATAAAGAATGATAGTAAAAAGCTTTGGAGCACCTTATATGAAATTTCTGTAAAAAAGGCAAACTRCGCTCCATTCATTGAATCAGATGGCTCATTCATCACAAAACCCACTGATATTGCCACCTACTTTAATAATTTTTTAATTGGCATGATTAGCAAACTTAGGGATGACCTGCCAGCAACAAACGTTGACACTACACATCCAAGTTCATCTGACCAAATTATTGAATTCCGTAAAGTAAGTGTGGAAGAGGTGTACAAAATTATTGTTAACTATCAACAATGACAAGCCACCGTGGTCCGACAAATTGGATGGAAAATGACTGAGGATAATAGCGGATGATATTGCCACGACTATTTGCCATATATACAATTGAAGCCTACTAGAAAGTGTGTGCCCTCAGGCCTGGAGAGAAGCAACGGTCATTCACCTAACTAAGGATAGTAAAGCTCCCTTTACTGGCTCAAATAGCCAACCAATCAGCCTGTTACCAACACTTTGTCAACTTTTGGAAAAAATTGTGTTTGACCAGATAAAATGCTATTTTACAGTAAACAAATTGACAACAAACTTTCAGCACGCTCATAAGGAAGGACATTCAACAAGCACAGCACTTACATAAATGACTGATGATTGCCTGAGAGAAATTGAAGATAAAAAGATTGTGAGTGCTGTTTTGTTAGACTTCAGTGAGGCTTTTGACATTATCGATCTTAGTCTGCTGCTGGAAAAATGTWTGCATTATGGCTTTACACCCCCTGCTATCTTGTGGATAAAGAGTTCCCTGTCTAACAGAACACAGAGGGTGTTCTTTAATGGAAGCCTCGCCAACAAAATCCAGATAGAATCAGGAATTCCCCAGGGCAGCTGTCTAGGCCCCTTACTTTTTTTTTTTTTTACTAACGACATGCCACTGGCTTTGATTATGTATGCGGATTACTCAACACTATACACATCAGCTACCACAGTGACTGAAATGACTGCAACACTTAACAAAGAGCTGCAGTTAGTTTCAGAATAGGTGGCAATGAATAAGTTAGTCCTAAATATAACTGTCATGGTCAAAACATGTTGATACAACAGTAGCTAGGATGGGGAGAAGTCTGTCCATAATAAAGTTCTGCTCTGCATTCTTAACAACACTATCAACAAGGCAGGTACTACAGGCCCTAGTTTTGTCGCACCTGACTACTCTTCAGTCGTGTGGTCAGGTGCCACAATGAGAGACTTAGGAAATTGCAATTGGCTCTAAACAGGGAAGCATGGCTGGCCCTTGGACGTACACAGAGAGCTAAAATTAATAATATGCATGTCAATCTCTCCTGGCTCATGTTGAGTGCACCGAGCTGGATGTTTGAACTACTGGCACACAGCTCAGACACCCATACATACCCCACAAGATATGCCACCAGAGGTCTCTTCACAGTCCCCAAGTCCAGAACACACTATGGGAGGCGCACAGTACTACATAGAGCCATGACTACATGGAACTCTATTCCACATCAAGTAACTCGTGCAAGCAGTAAAATAAGATTTTAAAAACAGATAAAAATACACCTTATGGAACAGCGGGGACTGTGAAGCGACACAAACATGGACACAGAGACACATGCATACAAACACACGATAACATACGCACTACACACACACATACACATGGCTTTTGTGTTGTAGATATGTGGTAGTAGAGTAGGGGCCTGAGGACACACACTTAATATGTTGTGAAATCTGTTGTAAATGTATTGTAATGTTTCTAAAAATGTATGACTGGCTTAATTTTGCTGGACCCCAGGAAGAGTAATGGGGATCCATAATAAAAACAAAAATACAAATAAGGGATCAAAGCTTTCACCTGGATTTACCTGGTCAGTCTATGTCATGGAAAGAGCAGGTGTCCTTAATGTTTTGTTACCTCAGCCCTCTGGGACAGTGACCCTATTGCCTACCAACCCCAAGACACACACCAAGAACGGGTGCTCAGGGGAACATGCGTCATCCCTGCCTCGTGTGCATCATTCTGTTTTGATTACTGCGCG
This sequence comes from Salvelinus sp. IW2-2015, assembly GCF_002910315.2. Taxonomy (NCBI): domain Eukaryota; kingdom Metazoa; phylum Chordata; class Actinopteri; order Salmoniformes; family Salmonidae; genus Salvelinus; species Salvelinus sp. IW2-2015. The sequence goes on from NC_036871.1 coordinate 23,860,988, forward strand.
GATTAGAGTAAATTCTTTCTCAGTGATGACAATCTTCGCAATTGCAAACAGAAAGACGCAACATCTTCTTATTTTTCTCCCTTTCCCCTTTACCCCAGTCTTTGTGCCTGATTTAGGCAGTAGTGTGTATTGGACGCAAATCCAATCACTCTGTTCTGAGGAAAATAAAGGATTTGTTGGGATTAGGACTATACCACCAGAAGAATGGCTCTGTAAAAACTGATGTGCCCCCATCAGATGCATGATCAGGCCTTAATCTCAATATCACTGGGGCTCAAGGGGCTGTGGGGTGGGCATTTTTTCCCTCTCTCCATGTAATCATGTGTAACTCTTTGGGTCAGAGGGAGGACTAAAGTGCTCAGTTCAGCAATGTATCCATTGTTGCTGATGTAATCTCAGAGCATTGGAGTATTTTAAGAATGTTGACCTCTTCACAGAAAATAATATTGCAAAAGCTGACAGATTGCGGAAGAGTCTTCAAAACTCACACGCATGTCTGTCTGCCAGACATGGTCATGCATGTCTTGGGTGCATGAAGATAAACAATTGTTTCAGTGCGTGTGTGCTTCTGCATGTGTACGTATGTATTGGCATACCATATACAGTTGATTTTTTCTCAGCTGAAGTCTGTCTTAAATGACTTGATAACCCTGACACACTGTTGGCAATTCTGATCTAATCTGTTTCAGGGTTTTGCATCAACAATTGTGATAAACCATCTATGCACATGGAGAACAACTTTAACAGTTTTATTCATGCGGGGTAAAATACACTGTCATCTGTGATTGAATTGCCATCTACAGTATGTAGAGTGCATTCGGAAAGTATTCAGACCCCTTGACTTTTCCACATTTTGTTACACACAATACCCCGTAATGACAAAGCAAAAACAAGTTTTTAGGAATGCAAATGTATAAAAAAAAAAATAACAGAAATGTTTCATTTACATAAGTATTCAGARCCTTTACTCAGTACTTTGTTGAAGCACATTTGGAAGCGATTACAGCCTTGAGTCTTTTTGAGTAAGACACTACAAGCTTGGCACACCTGTATTTGGGGAGTTTCTCCCATTCTTCTCTGCAGATCCTCTCAAGCTCTGTCAGGGAGCGTCGTTGCACAACTATTTTCAGGTCTCTCCAGAAATGTTTGATCGGGCTCTGGCTGGGCCACTCAAGGACATTCAGAGACTTGTCATGAAGCCACTCCTGCATTGTCTTGGCTGTGTGCTTTGTGTCCTGAGCGCTCTGGAGCAGGTTTTCATCAAGGATCTCTCTGTACTTTTTCCCCTTCATCTTTCCCTTGATCCTGACTCGTCTTCCAGTCCATGCCGCAGGAAAACATCCCCACAGCATGATGCTGCCACCACCATGCTTCACCGTAAGAATGGTGCCATGTTTCCTCCAGACGTGATCCTTGGCATTCAGGCCAAAGAGTTCAATCTTTGTTTCATCATAGAGAATCTTGTTTCGTATGGTCTGAGAGTCCTTTAGGTGCCTTTTGGAAAACTCCAAATGGGCTGTCATGTGCCTTTTACTGAGGAGTGGCTTCCGTCTGGCCACTCTACCACAAAGGCCTGATTGGTGGAGTGTTGCAGAGATGGTTGTTCTTCTGAAAAGTTCTCGCATCTCCACAGAGAAACTCTGGAGCTCTTTCAGAGTGACCATTGGGTTCTTGGTTACCTCCCTGACCAAGGCCCTTCTCCCCCAATTATTCAGTTTGGCTGGGCTTCCAGCTCTAGTAAGAGTTTGGTGGTTCCAAACTTCTTCCATTTAAGAATGAGGAAGGCTACTGTGTTCTTGGGAACTTTCAGTGCTGCAGAAATGTTTTGGTACTCTTCCCCAGATCTGTGCCACGAGACAATCCTGTCTCGGCGCTCTACGGGCAATTCCTTTGACCTCATGGCTTGGTTTTTGCTCTGACATGTACTGTCAACTGTAGGACATTATGAAGACAGSCGTGTGCCTTTCCAAATCATGTCCAATCAAGTTGTAGAAATATCTCAAGGATGATTAATGGAAACAGGATGCACCTGAGCTCAATTTCAATTCTCATTGCAAAGGGTCTGAATATTTATGCAAATAAGGTATTTCTGTTTTTTGTTGTTAATACATTTATTTTCGCTTTGTCATTATGGGGTATTGTCTGTAGATTCATGAGGGGAAAAAAATATTTTATCAATTTTAGAATAAAGCTGTAACGTAATAAAATYTGGAAAAAGGGAAGGGGACTGAATCCTTTCCGAATGCACTGCATGCGCACTACAACCATGTTGCCTTTATTATAAACATGGCTAAAAGGGGACTTGATGAAGTTTGGGGCATTGCTGAATAATGTGTTTGAAATTGTTTTGTTTTTTCCCATATGGACGGTAAGGCACAAAGTGTTTCTGAAATTTGTAAGCATGTGTGCAAACTTGTGTCAAAACAGTGTGGCTATACAGATGTAGAATCTTAATTTGAGCCAGTTTGCTTCTGCTGGAAAATAATCCTGCAGCAACAGCAAAATGTGAATTATTACGTTGACATTTTTGTAGGGGTTGATACATGTTTTGTAAGGGAAAATMAACTCTGAAATTTCAAAGTGGAAATTTCAAACTTCAGAAGCCTTTTTAAACCTCAAATACACTACAAGTTCTACATTTCCTCTTCTCCTGCAACACGTTGATCAAATGAAGATCCTACACCTGTACATTGTGTCAATACATACATACATCTTGGCAGTGGTGTAAAGTACTTAAGTAAAAAATACTTTAAAGTACTACTTAAGTAGTTTTTTGGGGTATCTGTACTTTACTATTATATTTTTGCCAACTTTTACTACTTTCCTAAAGAAAATGATGTACTTTTTACTCCATACATTTTCCCTGACAACCAAAAGTACTTACACTTACATTTTGACAGGAAAATGGTCCCATTCACACACTTATCAAGAGAACATCCCTGGTCATCCCTACAGCCTCTGATCTGGCGGACTCACTAAACACAACTGCTTCATTTGTAAATTATGTCTGAGTGTTGCATTGTGCCCCTGGCTATCCGTCAATAAAAAATCTAAAAAAATATTTGTGCCGTCTGGTTTGCTTAGTATAAGGAATTTGAAATGGTTTATACTTTTACTCTTACTTTTGATACTGAAGTACATTTGAGCAATTCCATTTACTTTTGATACTTAAGTATATTTAATATACTTAAGTATACCAAATACTTTTAGACTTTTGCTCAAGTACTATTTTACTGGGTGACTTTTGCTTTTACTTGAGTCATTTTCTATTAAGGTATCTTTACTTTTACTTAAGTATGACAATTGAGTACTTTTTCCACGACTGCATCTTGGACATYATGTAATCCTGGTATAGTTCAGCATCATTCATGTGAGAATAGCAAGTGGATTAATTTGGTACTCATTTAGGATATTGGAATTATTGCATCCATTACCWTCACAGCACTGCGTCTGTGATGACTATATTTAGTTGTGTTCTATGTTTGGCAATCAAAGGCAAAGGCAACGACTACAGGCGCTGGGAATAGCAGCCTGGTAAATGTACAATATTTGATAAAACATCTTAACGGTCTTACATATGATCCAACATCTTATATTTTGATCCTTGATTCATGATTCCTTTATGCACCCTAACCCTCAAATGCCTTATATGGGACTCGTAGAGAGTAAACAGGTCTCAGTTAGGCCCTTTGCTCTGATCATGCATAGACTCTGCTGAGGCAGAAGGCATGAGACTGGGGCAGACCTTGCTGTCCTTAACCATGATTACATGATCAGGAACCCAGCCACTCTGTTGCCTACCTGGATGGCATGTTAAACTGACTGCTCCCCTACTTTACATTGCATATGTGTGTGTGTTCATTTGTGTGGGCAAGCGTGCATTTTTTAAATTTAACCTCTATTTAACTAGGCAAGTCAGTAAAGAAGAAATTCTTATTTTCAATGACAGCGGGTTAACTGCCTTGTTCAGGGGCAGAACAACAGATTTTTACCTTGTCAGCTCAGGGTTTTGATCTTGCAACCTTTCGGTTCCTTGTCCAATGCTCTAACCACTGGGCTACCTGCCACCCCATGTGTGTATGCATGTGTCTGTAGTTATTCTGATAAACATTGTATCTCTAACTTTAAATTGCCTATTGATCAGTCATTGATAATGAATMAATTAATTAAATAATAGGATCAAGAATCACTGGGCCAGTTAGAACCAATCGAGTTGGGTCATATCCTTTCAGAGATGCATCTGATTTGTTTGTGATCTTCATTTACCTCGAGACGTTATTGGCCTGACACAACCTCATAAAAAGAAAGCAGTCTGTCTGAAGCATGAGCTTATCTCTGTTTACAGCTGTTACTTTGGCCGCATGACTAGCCATATAATCATCGCCCACCTTGGTCGACACTGTTGATGCGTTATTCTGAGCAGAGTGAAAACCACCTCATGAGCTTTTTCCACGTCATGACCCAGTCCCCTATTCACCTGGCTATCTATGGTGCTTATCTGGTGTTACATAAAATAACAACCTACAGGGCCCTCCATAATTACTGGCTACCTATGGTGCTTATCTGGTGTTACATAAAATAATAAACTACAGTTCCCTCCGGAATTATTGGGACAGTGAAGCATTTTTTCTGCTTTTGGCTGTATATCCAAAAGTTTGGATTTGAAATCAAACAATGACTATGAGGTTGAAGTGCAGACTGTCAGCTTTAATTTGAGGGTATTTGAACTGTTTCGAAATATCATACACCCAAGACATGCAAACCTCTCACCATTACAATAACAGGGGAGGTTGACATTTTTGGCTGGGTATGATATTTGTGTGTCTGTAACGTTCTCACTCATCATTACTCACAACTCATTCAGGATTATCCATAATCATTGCAGCATCCACATTAATTTAGATGTGTTTAGAAACATAGTCCATTCTTATTTACAAAAAATGTACTCTAAAAGGACACAATACATTATTTACCATTAATTTCTATTGGGCACAAAATAATCTGAAACACAACTAAAGCAACGTCACAAGCTAGATGTAGTCTTTGTGTGCTATGAATATGGGACCAAATACTTCACTTTTTACTACTTTAATACACATATAAGGGAATTTGTCCCAATACTTTTACTGCCCTAAAATGTGGGTACTATATTCAAAAAGTGCTGTAATTTCTAAATGGTTTACCCGATGTGGATTAAAATACCCTKAAATTCAAGCTGACCGTCTACAATTTAACCTCATATTCATTGTTTGATTTCAAATCCGAATTTTTGGTGTATAGAGCCAAAAGAAGAAGTAATGCTTCACTGTCCCAATAATTACGGAGTGCACTGTACATGTAATCTACTGTATCTGTGTCTGACTGTTGCCAGAACAAACAATACCAAGATTAAAGGATTTTGTGTGGCCGTCATTCTCCCCTCCTCCCTCCCTCTCTCTTGTTTCTTATCTTAATATTTACAATAAATAAAAGAAAACATAGGCAGATCTTTGTGTCATAATGAGATTTATACACAGCAGCTGCTTAGTATTTCCAGTACCAAGTGTTACCTGCAGGGGCAGGAGTAGCCCCTTTATCAAAAACGTGGGTGTGTGCGCACTTTAGGTACTCTACTGAACGTGTGTATCTGCCTAAAGGCTGGTAGCAGGATAGGCAGACATATCACATGTCACATACATGTCAGGGACAGTGTCCTGGAGGAAAAAGCATGATTTTTGTTGAGTCAGTGACAGCACAATAGATCCATTGGAATTGGGCCAATAGAGTAAAGACAAACAGAGAGTTGTCCTGGTGAGGACTAGAAGCCTGTTTATATTTCTGAGCAGCACAAACAACAGACATCATTGCCTGGCCGTTTCCTCTCTCTGTGTGTCTGTGTCACACTGCTATGGGAGTGCCACCTATTCAGCATGACGTCGACAGAAGACTTCCCCCCTGACGCAGTGAGGTTTACTGGCTATTCAGTAAGTGTGTCATTTAGTGTGGAGCTAGGCTTATGTGTTTCCCATGACACGTTAGTACGTAACTGTGGCCTTGGGCATGACTTAAGGGATCTTTGGCCAAGTGAACGTTTCTTGATTACCTTTATAACCCTCCTTTCACCACACCTTCGGRGTCTAACATTGAGACATAACTTCTGTAGTCTTGAGTGAGCTTATCGGGTGCAGTAAGGTTACATTATTGTTTTGTCTTTCCTTATGAACTTCTCCAGGGAGATGTACATACAGTTGAAGTTGGAAGTTTACATACACCTTAGCCACATACATTTTAAACTCAGCTTTTCACAATTCCTCACATTTAATCCTAGTAATAATTCCCTGTCTTAGGTCAGTTAGAATCACCACTTTATTTTAAGAATGTGAAATGTCAGAATAATAATAGTAGAGAGAATGATTTATTTCAGTGTTTATTTCTTTCATCACATTCCCAGTGGGTCAGAAGTTTACATACACTCAATTAGTATTTGGTAGCATTGCCTTTAAATTGTTTAACTTGGGTCAAACGTTTTGTGTAGCCTTCCACAAGCCTCCCACAATAAGTTGGGTGAATTTTGGCCCATTCCTCCTGACAGAGCTGGTGTAACTGAGTCAGGTTTGTAGGCCTCCTTGCTCGCACACGCTTTTTCAGTTCTGCCACATTTTCTATAGGATTGAGGTCAGGCTTTGTGATGGCCACTCCAACACCTTGACTTTGTTGTCCTTAAGCCATTTTGCCACAACTTTGGAAGTTTGCTTGGGGTCATTGTCCATTTGGAAGACCCATTTGCGACCAAGCTTTAACTTCCTGACTTGTCTTGAGATGTTGCTCAATATATCCATATCATTTTCCTGCCTCATGATGCCATCTATTTTGTGAAGTGCACCAGTCCCTCCTGCAGCAAAGCACCCCCACAACATGATTCTGCCACCCATGTGCTTCACGGTTGGGATGGTGTTCCTCGGCTTGCAAGCATCCCCCTTTTCGCTCCAAACATAAAGATGGTCTTATGGCTAAACAGTTCGATTTTTCTTTCATCAGACCAGAGGACATTTCTCCAAAAGTACAATCTTTGTCCACATGTGCAGTTGCAAACCGTAGTCTGGCTTTTTTATGCGATTTTGGAGCAGTGGCTTCTTCCTTGCTGATCGGCTTTTCAGGTTATGTCGAAATAGGACTCGTTTACTCTGGATTTGATACTTGCGTACCTGTTTCCTCCAGCATCTTCACAAGGTCCTTTGCTGTTGTTCTGGGATTGATTTGCACATTCGCACCAAAGTATGTTCATCTCTAGGAGACAGAACGTGTCTCCTTCCTGAGCGGTATGACAGCTGCGTGGTCCCATGGTGTTTATACTTGGTACTATTCTTTGTACAGATGAACGTGGTACCTTCAGGCGTTTGGAAATTGCTCCAAGGATGAACCAGACTTGTGGAGGTAAAAAAAATAATCTGAGGTCTTGGCTGATTTCTTTTGATTTTCCCATGATGTCAAGCAAAGAGGCACTGAGTTTGAAGGTAGACCTTGAAATACATCCACAGGTACACCTCCAATTGACTCAAATGATGTCAATTAGCCTATCAGAGCTTCTAAAGCCATGACATAATTTTCTGGAATTTTCCAAGCTGTTTAAAGGCACAGTCAACTGAGTGTTGTAAACTTCTGACCCACTGGAATTGTGATACAGTGAATTATAAGTGAAATAATCTGTCTGAACACAATTGTTGGAAAAATGACTTGTGTCATGCACAAAGTAGATGTCCTAACCGCCTTGCCAAAACTATAGTTTGTAACAAGAAATTTGTGCAGTGGCTGAAAACTGAGTTTTAATGACTCCAACCTAAGTGTATGTAAACTTCCGACTCCAACTGTACATACATTGTCATACGGTTTAAACTGTATATTTCTACAGCTGGGTATCTTTACTAGAGATACACATTAAAGGCAAAGTGCTTTGAGGGCTAAAACACACTTAGAGATCCTCATGTTCAGTATGACTTCTGTTTAACAATCTATTTCCCTATATGTTGCAATAGTCTGGCTGTCTGGGTGTGCTGAGTGAGAGGAATGATGAAATGTAGGGGAATTTCATTGTCCAAGAGAACAAGAAACACGTTTCCCTTCTGTCAATATAACCTAGAAGAATGAATTAAATGAATCACTTTTTTCAGCGAAAATACCACTATTTCTCGATGACGTGTTTGTACTGTATGTGTGAGTTCAGTCAATCTCTCTCTCTATATATATATATACATATATATATGACTCCTCTGAGTTCAGTTGGTGTTTGTTTAACCTCATAGATAGATCAGGCCCTGAATAGTACTCCCTGTAGGCCCGGACTGGGTGTTAATGCTCTCCGACACTATTTGCAGTATCAGCAGGATTCAACATTTCCCTCTCACCTAGACCAAAACCCCAAAATAGTTCCTACTTAGACTGTGCCCTCGGTTTCCACCTCTGCCCTGGATTCTGACCTACATATCATGGTTCATAGGTTCCCTTTCCTTGTCATTTTTTTGTGCAATGCAGGATTTTTATTCTGCCAATGTTTCCACTTAAATGCTTATATCTGCAAGTATAATATATATTTTACTTTTGTCACCCGCAAATCAGTCTCCTTATTCTTCATTTTTGTCCAGCTGCAAATCTGTGAGAAGAAGAATGCTGATTCAGTGTTTTAAGGACATTTTGTGTTGCGTTGTTGTTTGTGACCAGCTTTTAGAATCCGACTGTGATTGTAAACCGATTGATCCTTTTAATGTGGTGCAATGAGATTTCCTCTGCACTGATTACAGGATACTGTAATGGTCAATTATGTATATGTAGCTCTATCTGCCCTGGTTTACGATCAATGTCCTCCTACCAATAAACAAGAAAACCTAATGAGCGTCCTTGTAGCAGCTGACTGTGCATGCTATTCACTGACTGCCGAAGCTGACTGCCAAAAAATGGAGACTTGGGAGGAGAACTGTCCCTTTAAGGAATCGGGAACAACTTGTACAAATCTACTGTGCGTGTTACTAGCAGGTTGAGGTTTATTGTCATTAATTTTGCCCTGGAGGCAGCACTGATCAATTTCCACTAGATGGGCCAGCTGCAGTGGCGACCCGTCATTCAGGGCAGGTGGGGCATATCCCCACCTGTTTTGAGCACCACACGTTTAGGCTTGCCTGTTTTGCATGTTGTTTTGTCATCAATATGTGTCACATATCAGTTTGCAAACAATGTTAAAAAAAATATCATTGACTTAATAAAGCCGCATATGAACATGGTCTCTTTTTTGCTTTCTTGAGTAAGGCAGCTCCAAAATGCAGGTGTTTCAGCCTAGCTCAGTGCTTTCTGTGGTGGTGGGACTATCCAGCAGAAAATACAGAGCATTGCGCCTGATTGGCTCAGTTTTCTGMCATGATTGGCTCAGTTTTCTGTCACTCATGGGACAGTACGTCATCCCCAATTCTAAGGTTAGAGCTCGAAAATGTTTGCCCTTTGGGTTCTGCCATAGAGTTATATTAGAAGTTCCCATCCAAGAAGGCTCAAGGTCATTGGCTACAGATAGAATGACATCAAATCACGTTATATCTACAGAGSCTTTGATTGGACTGATCATGTCAACATCTTACATTCAAAGTCTTAGCTAGCAGTCATCATCAGTTGTKATCAAGTTGACAATCTACTGGCAAATCCTTTTTAATCCTTGTCATATGAAGAGAAATAATGAAGAGAAATTATAGATAAAAACATATCGGTGGTTATCGACCATTGGAAATTGCAAATTCAACAATGGGATGTTTGGAAGGAATCAGTGGCTAACTGCAAACCTTGCAAAGAAACCACTAACGTTAGCCTACTATTCAATGGAGTTCCCACCATAAATCCAGAGAATGCCAGACTTTGATGACAAAGTTTGATGACAAAATTTGCCCAAAAAGGACCACTGCTACACCTTCACAAGGTGAGTCCAAAAATGTCTTATATGCTGCTGCATAAATGATGTAATATGCCAGGGAGAAATGTATACTGTAGCTGAGAAAGTAATACTAAGTGTATGTTGTGTAGTAAGCTGTTTGTAGCCCATGTGCCGTCCCCCTAATAATTTGGTCTATTTTCATCAACGCGGTATTGTAAACACATAACTTTAGTAGTTGTGGTGCTTGGCTTGCACTTGCAAATTCAGTACACATAACATTCTATAATAAAATGGTGTTATTTGACGTGTCAAATGAAAAGCTTATTTAACGCTTCAAATAATATTATATGACGTGTATCTTTTTTCACACGCAAAAACCCAAACGGCGTTCGATGTGCCTCACCCTAATAAATTGGTCTATTTTCACCTCTTAATTTCGCCTACTGTTCTGACTTGGTGGTGCACAAATAGRCTATAACCTGATTTAGAGAAATGTAATCATCGAATATTGTAAGAGCTTTCATTGTCTGTTAATATGCCCCATTTGTTTATCCCATGGTTCTGACTGGTACAGGGAGCACACTGTAAGAACGGCCCATGTTCTGAATTCTGCCGCTGTACATTTCAAAAGTGCTGCACAAATAGTTATATTGACTACGTCCGTTGTCGCTTGCTCATTAATGTCTTAATCGAAATTACGGATTGCCTCTTATCCGCTTGTCGTCCCCTTATGCCATAATTTGTACATCTCAATTGTCATTGGAAACCACATTTGTTTAAGCAAGTCAGCCATATCAGCTATGTTTTTTTTTAAAGGCAGTAAATGAGGCTGAATGAACTGTTTCACTGCCAGCTGAAAGCCAGGTTTAGCAGTGGTAAGGTGTTGGTACTCTGCTGTTGGGACAACATTATGTAGGCCTTAACAGTTTGTGGGCAACGTTTGTCACCGTTATAGTGCAATTAATGTATTGCTTAGTGTTGTGTTGTGTAGTGACTTTGCTGGCATGCATCCCACATTAAATTTTTTTGCCCCACCAAGATGTACATGCTAAAATCGCCATTGACCAGCTGTAAAGTCAAAATTGGCTATATCGTACAATTTCATGAAAACAAAAATGGCATTAGATTAGGGTTAGCAGTGTGGTTAAAGTGTGGTTAAGGTTAGGTTTAGTTTAAAATCTGATTTTATGACTTTCTGGTTGMGCCAGCTAGTGACCACACTGCAGAGCTGCCTTCAGGGCAAGTTCATGACAATAAATTCCAACCTGCGGGTTACTACCCACTGGGCACAGATGTAATTTCAATGTCTAATTTTGATTTACATTTGATTGAGTTGTCAACTAACGTGTATTCAATGTGAAATCAACAACAATTCTAACCATGTCATTGGATGTAGGTGAAAATTTAGGTGAAAACTTTTCACCTAAAAAAAGACAAAGATGACTGAAATCCCTTTACGTTGATGACTTTTTACAAATCGAATCAGTTTTCCATATTGATTTAACGTCAACACGTTGATTTTATCTGTTGAAATGATGTAGAAACAAAGTTGATTCAACCAGTTTGTGKCCAATGGGTAACTTCTGTCAAAGCAGCTCTAAATCTGAAACCCAACACCTCAAAAACATCTACATAGAAAATCTATCCAATGAATGGTTTTGCGCCAGCTCTGGTCTAGCGCCTATCCTTTAGTCCATGGAAAATTCCACTATTATGGGACATACAGTTAGAAAGAAAGGGGGTGCTTTTTTTCATTGTTATGTGACTGAAAAAAGGACCCCTGTAGTTAAAAACAGCAGAAGACTGACTTCKACCGGGAGAGGGGAAGACTTTGTGAATGGAGCCAGCCTAGCGGTAGAATAGTTCATGACTGAGCTATTTCTCACAAGAAAACTCTCTCCATACAGCCAGACTCTGTTAAATAAAACATGTGCTCTATATCAGTGCATTAATCTCACCAATGCAACTGGGTATTTATGGCTTAGAAGCGTAGCTATGTGCCATGTATCGTGAACCAGCTGAACTCTGACGCAGCCTTACAGTTATAGGTCATGCTCAGCAAAATAGTTGTACATAAACTACATTTGCATGCCATTTATATAGACTTTCAACAGAGTCTTCACAACCTTACTGAAGAAAGTAGTTAGAGTAAATCATTGCTCACATACCAAAAATACTTGTATGCTGTTTACATGCTTGGTAAACAACAGGTGTAGAGTAACAGTGAAACGCTTACTTACGTGCGCTTCCCAACAATACAGAGAAAAATACAATAGAGAAATAACAGAAAAGTAAAACACGTATTAATAAAAGTAATAATAACTTGGCTATATACACGGGTTACCAGTACTGAGTCGATGTGCAGGGGCACGAGGTAATTGAGATAGATATGTACATATAACTAGGTGTTCAGATGGGAAAGGGCAGTGTGGAGTGCAATAGTGATTGTGTCTTCTGTGGATCTGTAGTGGCGGTATATGAATTGGAGTGGGTCCAGGGTGTCTGGGATGATGGTGTTGTGAGCCATGACCAGCCTTTCAAAGCATTTTATAGCTACAGATGTGAGTACTACGAGGCGATAGTTATTTAGACAGGTTACCTTGGCATTCTTGGGCACAGGGACTATGGTGTTCTGCTTGAAACATGTAGGTATTACAGACTAGGTCAGGGAGAGATTGAAAATGTCAGTGAATACACATGCCAGCTGGTCAGCGTATGCTCTGAGTACGCGTTCGGGTAATCCGTCTGGCCCTGCGGCCTTGTGAATGTTAAGTTGTTTAAAGGTCTTACTCACATTGGCTACGGAGAGGGTGATCACACAGATCTGTTGTTCTTACAACAAAGCCTGGGCTAAAGGAGAGCATTTGTCATTTCATTATGACTTTGATACACCGAGAGCAAAGCACATACCTAACAGTGAACACAGCACATACCTCACAGTGAACACAGCACATATCTCATAGTGAACACAGCACATACCTCACAGTGAACACAGCACATATCTCATAGTTGAACACAGCACATACCCCACAGTGAACACAGCACTATCATGAACTATCGAACTATCATGGTCCAAACATAGCAGAACAGTCGTGAAGAGGGCACAACAACAAAAAATTCCCCCTCAGGAGACTGAAAGATTTGGCATGGGTCCCCAGATCCTCAAAAGGTTCTAGCTGCACCATCGATAGCATCCTGACCGGTTGCATCACCGCCTGGTATTGCAACTGCTCAGCATCTGACCGTAGGCCCTACAGAGGGTAGTGCGTACGGCCCAGTACATCACTGGAGCCAAACTTCCTGCCACCCAGGACCTATATAATAGGTGGTGTCAGAGGAAAGGCCATAAATTGTCAGAGACTCCAGTCACACAGTTATAGATTGTTTTCTCACGTACCGCACGGCATGCGGTACCGGAGCGTCAAGTCTAGGACAAAAGGCTCCTCAACAGCTTCTAAGACTGCTGAACAATTATTAAATCGCCACTGGACTGTTTACATTGACCCCCCCCCCCCTTTGTGTACACTGCTGCTAGTCATTGTTTATTATCTATGCATAGTCACTTCACCCTACCTACACGTACAATTACCTCAACTAACCTGTACCCCCGCACACTGACTCGGTACCGGTGCCCCTGTATATAGCCTCGTTATTGTTATTGTTATTTTGCTAACTCTTCTGAACTGCACTGTTGGTTAAGGCCTTCTAAGTAGCATTTACTAAGTAAGCATACACGTGTTGTATTCGCGCATGTACAAATAAAGTTTATTTGAATTTGAGCACATACCTCACAGTGAACACAGCACATACCTCACAGTGAACACAGCACATACCTCACAGTGAACACAGCACATACCTCACAGTGAATGTGGTCAAAACAGATCTTATTCCAATGATTTAGAATGGAACCTGTACAGTAGGGAGGGTGACAGTCTCATGTGAAACAGGGTTCAACGTTTCTGCTGAGTTATTACTGTAGGTCAGGACAGGAGAGAACCCAGTCGGCATGCTGTGGAACTTCAGGCATGGGGCTAGCTAGCGTGCTCTGATTTACAATAGTTTCCACTTACCCATTTGGCCAGTGTTTAGTGGTTGTCTATCTTGGACCAAGGCTGTTTGTTTGGCTCCACTCTTTCCACAGCGGGTTCTACATGGAACCCAAAAGAGTTCTACTTGAAACTAAAACGGTTCTCTTATGGGGACAGCCAAAGAATCCTTTTGGAGCCCTTTTTTCTAGGAGTGTAGCTTCCATTTGTCATTAACCCACAGTATGTTCTGATAGCGGCCTAATGGTGTGCATAGTCAGCATGTTTGTGTCGTCCCCATTGATGTCCATTCTAATCTGAGAAGATAGTATGTGTCCTAGACTCTCAGAAAGTAATTTGCTATCTAGAACAAAAAACTGTTCTTCAGCTGTCACCATYGGAGAACGCTTTGAAGAACCTTTTTAGGTTCTAGGTAAAACCACTTTGGTTCCAGGTAGAACCCTTTTGGGTTCCATGTAGCCCAAAACGGTGCTACCTGGAACCAAAAAGGGTTCTCCTACTTTGAATACAGCCGAAGGACCCTCATGGAACCCTTTTTTCTAAGAGTGTAGGTAAGTCAAGTACACTTCAAACCCTCTCTCCAACCCTAATTTGTTCCAATGGTTTTGAAAGTCACTTTCACTATTCGAGGCGTAATAAACGTTGCACTAACCACTAACCACACTGGTTGCACTAACCACACTGGTTGCACTAACCACACTGGTTGCACTAACCACACTGGTTGCACTAACCACACTGCACCCTCTCAGTCAAACAGGGACAAAGAAACTGTATCTCTCAGTAGTCTACGAACTGTAGCCTAGTGAAAATTGTGTCACTGTGTCATACATAATGGTTTGGCCAATCCTGGTGCAGGTGAGTGAGCGTGGCCTATTAGCATCAGTCCAATCACACCACAATGCTCAACCAATCAGGCGGCTTCTAGCGTGCAGAGTGCCGCCTCTGTCTCTCTTTGTGAGAATGTGTGTCTGCTGTATGAGGGTTCTGTCTTGTTTATTTCCACCTACAGTATGTGCCCATGCATGTGTTGGTAGATGTGATTCCATGTACATGTGTATACATGTGCGTGCTTGTATGTATAGTACCTACATGTGAATGCATGTTAGCATATCTGTATGAAATATGTGCCCAGTCATACAGGGCATGATGTGATGTCATACAGGGAATGATGTGTGTGTATGAGTGTGTACCGGACCTGGTGAACATGGACTAAATAGCAGTGGCAATTTTAGCATGTACATTTTGGTGGGGGGAAAAAAGAAAGTGGGATGCATGCCAGCAAATCCACTACACAACACAACACTAAACAATACATGAATTGCCATTCCCTGTATGACATCACATCATGCCCTGTATGACTGTAACGGTGACAAACTACTTGGCCATGACGTAGTGTCCCCATGAGCGACAGAACACTGAGCCAATCACAGCGCAACCACAGAAAGCACTGAGCTAGGCTGAAACACCTGCATTTTGGAGCTGCATTACTCAAGAAAACAAAACAGAGCATGTTCGTATGCAGCTTTATTAACTCAATGATATATGTATATATTTTTAATTGTTTGCAAACTGATACGTGACTCGTATTAATGCCAAAATAACATGGGAAACAGGCAAGCTCTGCCCCACCTGCCCTGAATACATTTTTCATTAGGGCAAATCAAGTCTGACATTTTAAAGTGTAAATTACAAACTGCACAGGAAAATTATCTGTGACAAGAGAGTGATCAAATTAAGATAGCAGATCTGTATGAAATATGTGCCCAGTCATACAGGGCTCTGACAGAGAGGGGAATGCGGCAAATCCCTCTCTTCAAACGCCCCTTAAATGTACGCTGCTTTCTCTTAATAGGATTATATGGATCCCTTGCCAAGACAGAAACATTCCTTGCCTAGTCTGCATTTGGTCTATTTCTGCCACATGGTGCTCTGCAGAATCATATTAATTCCATCTATTTTCTCTTCTCTCTGTCTTTTTCAATGTCTATATCACACGATTCTATGTCTAACCTGGTTTACAGCTAACGTACAGTATGTCATCAAATGTTTATTATCTTGACTTCTGACTCACTGTGCATTTGAGTGGAAACAGTGAAGCACTGGATTGTACTGGCATAATGTGTGTTACACAATGGCCAGAGTGTTTTTACCATGCAATGCAATGCAGAGAGACGATTGGCAGAGCTTCAACACAGCTGATTGATGGCTCTGATGGCTCTAAGTGCAACGATATGCTGTTTTTAACACTGACACTATGCCAATAAAGGGCAAGGTGGAGAGGAAATCTACACTGACAAATAATTGCATGAAACGGGCTATGCCTGCGGGTATTGTACAAGGTCCTATTTGGAAGACCTGATCCTGTTCTTTTTTCTCCATGTTACATAACAAGGATGTTTTTTTTCTCACCCCACCCCACTGCTCTTGCCTCCCAGTCCATACAAGAACCATCTCGACCAAGCCTGTACATTCCGGTGGTCGTCATAGCAACAAAGCAGCACCATCCCTCCTCGTCCTTTGTCCAAGCAGCTCCCTCTCTGCGTGGCTCCAGTTTCTCAGGGAAGAGGCTACTGGGATTTTATATGCAAGGATCCCCTAATTTAGCTCTCAAGAAGGGGGTGTGGTGGGATGGACATTTGAATGGCGGTGGTATGGCTGCTGTCCAACCAAGGGGCTTGCTTAGTGACACTGTAAACAGAAATGTAGATATCCCCCATCCCCTCCCCTGCCTACACACCCTCTTTCTGTTAGGTAAGAGAGCATAACCAGCACAAACTAGAAAACCGCTAGACATGCATGGGTTAGATGGAAGGATGTGTTACCAGCAATACAGACATTGTTCCTTCCACAAAGCAATTGCATCTTGCCATGTTGAATAGGAGTTATTCTAAGGCAAGGATTGTTGATGCAAATGTATCAATTACTCTATTGCATTGAATTCCTCCACCATTTGAATTGTACTTATGCTAAGGGGATCAGACTTAATAGTGGGGTGGCGGATAGCTGGTTAACTGTAAATGCAATGCTTGATGCTTGCAATGTACTTATATGGTGGCATTTTATCTTATTCCTCCTTAGTCCATTGATTCTGAGGTAACTGTATATTCTGAATTGGATTGTAAAACATGGGAAGTGAACAGGACATACTTAAATCACAATCAAATCCTAAGGTTTAATTGGTCACATCCGCCGAATACAACAGGTGTAGACTTTACCATGAAATATTTAATTACGAGCCCATTCCCAACAATGCAGAGTTTAAAAGTAAGACAAATATTTGCTGAATAAAAAAAGGAAATAGTAGCACAATAAAGACATTAATGAGGCTTTATACGAGTATCAGTACCGAGTCAATGTTCAGGGGTACGAGGTAGTTGAAGTAATTGAGGTAATGCAGTATGCACATGTGGGTAGGGGTAAAAGTGACTAGACAATCAGAATCAGTGGTGGAAAAAGTTAGTAAAAATAAAGATACCTTAATAGAAAATTACTCAAGTAAAACTAGAATTCACCCAGTAAAATTCTACTTAAGTAAAAGTCTAAACGTATTTGGTTTAAATATATACTTAAGTATCAAAAGTAAATGTAATTGCTAAAATATACTTAAGTATCAAAAGTGAAAGTAAAAGTATAAATGATTTCAAATTTCTTATATTAAGCAAACCAGATGGCACCATTTTCTTGTTTTTTAAAAATGTATGGATAGCCAGGGGCACACTCCAACACTCAGACATTATTTACAAATGAACCCTGTGTGTTTAGTGAGTCCACCAGATCAGAGTCAGTAGTGATGACCAGGGATGTTCTGTTGATAAGGGCGTAGATTTAACCATTTTCCTGTCCTGCTAAGCATTCGAAATGTAACAAGTACTTTTGGGTGTCAAGGTCAATGTACGGAGTAAAAAGTATCATATTTTCTTAAATAATGTAGTGAAGTAAAAGCAAAAGTAGTAAAAAAATATAGTAAAGTAAAGTACAGATACCCCAAAAAACTACTTAAGTAGTACTTCAAAGTATTTTTACTTAAGAACTTTACACCACTGATCAGGATATAATAAACAGAGTAGCAGCAGCCTGTGTGAAAATGTGTCAATATGCATGTGTGTGTGCGTTTTGTGTGTGTGCGTGCGTGCGTGCGTGCGTGCGTGCGTGCGTGCGTGCGTGCATGTGTGTGTGTGTGTGTGGTTACTGGAGTGTGTGGGTAGAGTCTAGTGAGTGTGCATAGAGCCAGTGCAAGAGAGTCCAGTGCAAAACAATTAAGATGAATAAATAATAAAGGGGGTCAATGTAAATAGTCCGCTAGGCATTTGATTAACTGTTCAGCAGTCTTATGGCTTGGGGGTAGAAGGTGTTCAGGTGCCTTTTGGTCACTGACTTGGCYCTCCAGTACTGCTTGCTGTGCGCTAGCAGAGAGAGCAGTCTATGACTTCTGTGGCTGGAGTCTTTGACAGTTTTTAGTGCCTTCCTCTGACACAGCCTGGTATAGAGCCATTCTGTTGTGCTCTTGTAAAACCCCAGAAAACTTCAGTCAWTTCCAAGGTATACAGACATTTTTGTTTTGATTCATTTTCTCTCCAGAATGGGGTGGGGCCTGTGTCAACAAAGATGTCCTAGAATGCATTTTTGATGGTACCTGAAGATTAATAAAGTGTAYGAAAACTTCAAAACATTGCATTTCTAATGCTTGTGGTACTGATTTGACAGTCTAGTAAAGGCAGCAAAAACACTTTGATATAAAACATACAAGCACAAGATATGGGGTGTAATCATTAGTCTAAACAGTTGCAAAACAAATTRAGGTAGGTCCCTCCCCATTTTGTAACGTTTGCTTCCGTTTAAGGAAGCATTTTGAAACAGAATAAGGGTAATTCATATGCCCCTGCTTTGGTGCAGGGCCTTCTTTTTTTATTTTGGGGGGAAAATGCCAAGAACAACATGACAAAGGTAAAGTACATGACTAGGGAATTTGCCAGCCAACTTTTCTRTGTAGTGACCTGCTTTCTACTTTATGATTGGCTGACTTGCTTCTGACTGAGCCAATCAGTACACTTTGTAACTTTTCTGTTGTAGGGCCAGATAGGATGTAGGTTAAAGGTCCGACAACAAAACTTGCCAGCACTCCCTTCCCAGCAGGCAGGCAGGCAGCAGAGGGAGGAGGACAGGCTAAGTCAATATTTATGTCCTGTGAAGTGTCGATTTTTGCTGCACCTCCAGGGGAAAAAATCCCCCCTTGTTCCCTTACAGAGTAAACACATTGTTCTACCACGTGACTGACTGACATCTTCCTTGGCTAAAATACTTATTGGTTCTGGTCCAGTCTAGCCAAGGGAGGGGACAGTGATGAATCAGCGGAAACACAGGCTGCCGCTGCAAGCTCAGCAGAGAGATCAGTAGGATAATTCGGCATTTCCCCCAAGTCCTAGAAGGAGCTTAAATAGATATACAAACATTGAAGAGGATGACATAATATTATGAAGATGTTATCAGTGGAGCAGTCAGGTAACCTAGTGGTTAGAGCTTTGGGATTTSAATCCCCATGCTGAAAAGGTGAGAGGAAAGAATCTGTTGATATCTGTTTCTGTTTCTCAGGAGAAGTTGGGCTATGCAAAAAACACATTTCCAATACACATGTGGAGTAGGACAAATATGAGCACCCTCCTATTCATGATCAAATCAAATGTGGATCAGTAACTGGGTAACTTCGTAAAAAAAACTACTTTGGATTTCACCTCATTTTAACATTCTATCATAAAGAGCACATGTTCAACTTCATTAAAAAAACTAGTTTTCCATTCTCAAGAGGCTAAATTTAAAAAAACATATACATAGGGAAAGGGGGATACCTAGTCAGTTGTACAAATTCATTATCAAATCAAATGTGGATCAGATTTCCGGTCACAACTTGCAGACTTGTTTACGTGCTGCTGTGCGTCTTGTTGCTAACCTTACTTTGCTACCTGACAACTTTACGTTTTTTACTTTTTAATTACCATTTATATTTTTTGTTTTTCCCTCACTCAACTTTTTATTTATTTTTTCATTCATCTTTTTCACTCCGGACACTTTATCTGGACGTGGTTCGTCAGGACCTCCACCAGCCGAAGCTAAGTAGTAACATTAACATGATGCCTTCTAATTGCAGTCGCTGTACTCATAATATACAGGAGAATGATCACCTTACGGCGAGGATAGCTGTGCTGCAAGCCCAGCTTCAGACGCAATCATTAGGCAAGGGTAATTTCAGTGTAGGAAAGGATGAAACAGCGTCTGTGCCACCAGTAAGTACAGATAGTAGTARAAATCCCCTCGCATGGGTCACAGTGTCTCCTAACCCCTCCTGTCTCAGCCTCCAGTATTTATGCTGTAGTAGTTTATGTGTCGGGGGGCTAGGGTCAGTCTGTTATATCTGGAGTATTTCTCCTGTCTTATCCGGTGTCCTATGTGAATTTAAGTATGCTCTCTCTAATTCTCTCTTTCTCTCTTTCTTTCTTTCTTTCTCTCTCTCGGAGGACCTGAGCCCTAGGACCATGCCTCAGGACTACCTGGCATGAAGACTCCTTGCTGTCCCCAGTCCACCTGGCCGTGCTGCTGCTCCAGTTTCAACTGTTCTGCCTGCGGCTATGGAACCCTGACCTGTTCACCGGATGTGCTACCTGTCCCAGACCTGCTGTTTTTAACTCTCTAGAGACAGCAGGAGCGGTAGAGATACTCTCAATGATCGGCTATGAAAAGCCAACTGACATTTACTCCTGAGGTGCTGACCTGTTGCACCCTCGACAACTACTGTGATTATTATTATTTGACCATGCTGGTCATTTATGAACATTTGAACATCTTGGCCATGTTKTGTTATAATCTCCACCCGGCACAGCCAGAAGAGGACTGGCCACCCCTCATAGCCTGGTTCCTCTCTAGGTTTCTTCCTAGGTTTGGGCCTTTCTAGGGAGATTTTCCTAGCCACTGTGCTTCTACACATGCATTGCTTGCTGTTTGGGGTTTTAGGCTGGGTTTCTGTACAGCACTTTGAGATATCAACTGATGTAAGAAGGGCTATATAAATACATTTAACTTGATTTGATCAGTAACTGGGTAACTTCGTAAAAAATACATTGGATTTCACCTCATTTTAACATTCTATCATAAAGAGCACATGTTCAACTTCATAAAAAAACTAGTTTTCCAATCTCAAGAGGCTAAATTAAAAAATATACAGTATATAGGATATATATAGGGAAAGGGGGATACCTCGTCAGTCAGTTGTACAACTGAAATGTGTCTTCCGCATTTAACTCAACCCCTCTGAATCCGAGAGGTGCGGGGGGCTGCCTRAATCGACATCCACGTCTTCGGCGCCCAGGGAACAGTGGGATACCTGCCTTGCTCAGGAGCAGAATGGCAGATTTTTATCTTGTCAGCTCAGAGATTCGATCCAGCAACCTTCTGGGTACTGGCCCAACGCTCTAACCCCCAGGATATCGTATGTTTCTATTAAGTGTCATGTGCCAGGGTTGACTGTTACAGGGTCGACGACTTCATCTTAAATCAGCCATAAATCCCCTTGTGACAGGGYAAATGGAAGCTTGTTGTGTGCAACAGGGAGGGGAAATTGAATGCAAGCTTCACAAAAAAAACAGAGTTGACGTGTTACGCTCGACCTGCTCAGTTTTCCACTACAAAACACAAGAAAATGGCCAGAAAGTGTAGAACCAGCTCACCTGCTTTACACTAAGATTTGACTATTAGATACGGATGCTCAATACGGAAGTGGTCCGATGAAGCTGATGCTAAGCTACAGCACTGTTTTGCTCGCACAGACTGGAAAATATTCCGGGATTCATCCAAATGGTATTGAGGAGTTTATCACATCATTCARGTCTTCGTTAATAAGTACATTGACYACYTTGTCCCCAAAGTGACTATAAGTACATATCCAAACAAGAAGTCATGGATTACAGGAAACATCCGCACTGAGCTAAAGGCTAGAGCTTCCGCTTTCAAGGAGCAGGACACTAATCCAGACGCTTATAAGAAATCCCCCTATGTGAGAATGCTGTTCATTGACTACAGCTCAGCGTTTAATACCATAGTGCCCTCCAAGCTCATCACTAAGCTAAGGACCCTGGGACTGAACACCTCCCTTTGCAACTAGATCCTTGACTTCCTGACGGGCCGGCCTCAGGTGGTGAGGTTAGGCAACAACACATTCGCCTTGCTGACCCTCAACACCAGGATCCCTTAGGTGTGCGTGCTCAGTCCCCTCCTGTACTCCCTGTTCACCTCCCACTGTGTGGCCACGCACATCTCCAACACCATCATTAAATTTGCCAACGACACGACGTGGTAGGCTTGATCACAGACGACAATGAAGCAGCCTATAGGGAGGAAGACAAGAGACCTSGCAGTGTGGTGCCAGAACAACAACCTCTCTCTCAACATGGGTAAGACAAAGGAGCTTATCGTGGACTACAGGAACGGAGGGCCGAATATTCCCCCATTCACATCGARGTCTGTGGTAGAGCGAGTCGAGAGCTTCAAGTTCCTCGGTGTCCACATCACTAAGGACCTATCATGGTCCAAAAACACCAACACAGTCGTGAAGAGGGCACAACAATGCCTCTTCCCCCTCAGGAGGCTGAAGAAATTTGGAATGGACCTCAGATCCTCTAAAAAGTTCTCGGTATCCAAGCAAGGAGCTACAGAGGGTATACGGCCCCATACATCACTGTAGCTGAACTCCCTGCCATCCAGGACCTCTATACCAAGCGGTGTCAGAAGGCCATAAAAAGTTGTCACGACTCCAACGAAGTCATAGACTGTTCTCTCTGCTACTGCACGGTAAGCAGTTCTGGAGTGCCAAGTCTGGGACCAAAAGGCACATGAACACCTTCTACCCCCAAACCATAAGACTGCTGAACAGTTAATTAAATGGCTACCCTGAAATTATGTATTCATTATTTCATTATCATTATTATGTATTCATTAATTATTATGTATTCATCTAAATTGTTTAGCACCGACTCCCTTGCACTGGCTCTATGCACACTCACTAGACCCTACCCACACACTCACACATACTACACTAAAACTCCAACACGCACGCACGCACGCTCCCTCACACCCCCTCACTCACTCACTCCCTCACTCACTCACTCACTCTCTCACTCACTCACTCACTCACTCATTCACTCACTGACTCACTCTACATATGCTGCTGCTCTGTTTATTATATGTCCTGATTACCTAGTCCCTTTTACCCTACCCACATGTACATACTGTATTACCTCAACTACCTCGTACCCCTGCACATTGACTCGGTACTGATAGTGCTTGTATATAGCCTCATTGTTTTTGTGTTAATATTTTGTACTTTTTTTAAAGCAAATATTTGTCTTACTTTTTAACTCTGCACTGTTGGGAATGGGCTTATAAGTAAGCATTTCACTGTAAAGTCTACACCTATTGTATTCGGCGCATGTGTCCAATAAAATTGTATTTGATTTGATGTTCAATGTTTCTTTTGAAAAATATGTAAAAATGAATAGTTTCACCATGCTTTACAATGATGGTAAAAACTTTGAGAAACGTTAGCGTTAAGGGGCTTAAAAGTCAGAGGATGCTTAGAGGGACATGTCAAATTCTGAATTTTGGCACTTTAGCAAGTCTTTATTCYTGTTAAAATCTCATTTATTGAATTTTCCATGTGGTCTATGTTAAAGGACACTTCATTTAATATAAAAGGATTTAAAATTTCAACATGTGTGCATGTTTCAACTTAAAATAGCAAAGGGACARAAAAGACACTCATTTCGTGGAACGACCAAACTGTGACACTAGGGTAGAGTTGAACATAGTCTCACATGGCCTGGGCTTCCGAGGCTAAATTTAACATAATCAAGTCATACAATGTTGAAAGGGAAGTTCAACCTCCAGGTCTGCTACCATGCCGGAGGACAAGGCTGCTTTGTCGGAGGAGCCCTTCCTTGATACAATATCTCTAGCCCTATTCTCCACACATGACCTAAGACATGCAAGGAATACCCTCACCCCTCAGACAGAAAATCAGTCTCGCAAGGACACCACATACAATCTATTCCAGCCCTAACACAAAGTAAACTCGTTACTCAAAAAATAATTAGCTATGGTCTGTGAAACTATGTTGTTATGGGATGCCAAAGAAATCAGCGCCAACATACAGTAAATAGTAGGCAGCTGCCTGCCACTTGGTGATTAACTTGTCAGGCAACGCTCACATTTGAGCGTGAGCACGTGTATGACCGGTTATATTGGATGTTTTCTAGTCTTGTTCACAGGTGTGATATTACCAGCACTGACAGGGGAAGATTGATTTTTTACAACGCAGTCCTTTACTCCTTTCAGTTTTAAATCTCAATGTAGCGGGGAAATATTCTGTGACACCCATTGCGTGAAACAGCAACATGGCCAGCTGTAGCCCAATACGCAACACTATTCACACCACACTAACACTTATGGTCTAGAGCAGGTACAGTCCAGATTTAAGCTTATGATCCCAGATTCATCTTGATTGAAAATTGAAGTCTCCCTTGTGCATGTGCTGGTGTGAAATATTTTAAGACTATTAATCTGGATTCAATTACAGTGATCATGTTCCGGGGCATCAATGCCAGAGAATACCCTAGTGTTTTCCCCCCCTTTCTCAATGTGTTAACTGCAATAGTGTGCACCAGAGACCCTTTCCTCAGTCAGCCAGCGTAGGGCACTTCCAGTTTTGCGCTCAGTGGGAATTTCATGCAATTAGAGGAATTTCGTCAAAGGAACTTGGATGACCTTAGGATTTCACTTCCGAAATGACCTGGTTATGCTATACCGTCGCATTAGTCCTACATGCCAAATTTTGGCAAACTGGTTTTGAGACAAGAATTAAAAACAGTCAAAYTTGTGGTAAAATAAAGGTTTAAATGTAAAAAACAAAAACCAGGTTCAGCAAATGCAGCTTTTACCAAATCAGGTGCATAACAGTATATCAGTTAACAAAAAAGGATAAAACTCCTTCATGAGTCTTATAGGAACTCTACAATTGGCAAGACGGATCCGAATGTAAAAGACAACAGTATTTGGAGCCAGACATCTAAAGTGTACCATACAACATGATCCAGGAATGTGTCAAATCTGGAGACAMAAATGTTGCCATTTAAATACACTTCCTAGTTATAGTTAACATTGAAACAGTACATAGTTTAAAAGGCAGGTCAACATACATAAKGTACACAAACTAGCCATAGGTTTTATTAAGAAAATGACATGCCACCCAGGCCTAGTCTTCAGTGTCAATATGTGCTTTAGATCATGTCAAGTCAACAGACTGCAGGGAAATAGARCAAATGAGAACTTAAAAACAGTTACGTTACAAATACTCCCCACTAGAAAACAACCACCACAAGAGGGGAAAGACAATACCCTGTCAGACATTCTCTTTCCCTCCCCCCATATGTTAACACCAGATTTAATTCCATGTTAAGTTGACCAGCCAACTTTAAGCTACATAAAAGTACAAGGTTAGAATAATTTCAGTGGAAAATAAAAATTACAAATACAGTACTAGTTTGACATTTCAGCCATTTAAAAAAAAAATMAGAGGGTGAGGGGAAGGGGACTAAGTCCAGAGAGCAGTGGATCTCGTTGGGTCTAATAGTCCACAGGTTCATCTCCCTCCTCGCTGAGCAAACAGGTGCGYATCAGTGCCTCCGTCACGGCATACGGGTCGCAATTGGCCGACGGGCGGCGGTCCTCGAAGTAGCCCTTCTTCTCCTGGCCCACGGTGCGAGGGATGCGGATACTGGCGCCACGGTTGGCTACGCCAGCAGAGAACTCGTGGATGTTGGAGGTTTCATGGTGGCCGGTGAGGCGACGGGCGTTGTCAAGCCCCCCTTTAGGGTCATAGGCGCGGATGTGGTAGCTATGCCTCTTCCCCAGCCTCTCAATGGACTCCTCAATGGCCCTGAGCAGGAAAGATAATTAAATTAAAACACAGGAAAGTAGACAGGTGGGTCAGTAGCATTTTCATTACCTAGAGAACATTCAAATAAGTCTGGCTTAATTCAATATCCAAAAGACATACAGATTGGGTGCTATTGAACAAACAAATGATGCATGCCAATTTCTCATTAAACCTTGCATGACTGCATCTTGATATGATCCAGTACTCACTTCAACCCGCCTTCTTCCCGCATCTCTTTGGTGCTGAAATTGGTGTGGCAGCCAGCACCGTTCCAGTTCCCAGGGATAGGCTTGGGGTCAAATGAGGCCACCACGCCAAAGTCCTCACACACCCGGTGGAGGATGAAGCGAGCCACCCAGAGGTGATCACCCATGTTGATGCCTTCACAAGGACCAACCTGGAACTCCCACTAAAAATAGACAAAACAAGTGTTTGAGTGCGAGAGTCTTATGAGTCAGTCTTTTCTATTGGCGGATCCTATGCAATCACAGAAACGCCAAATTGTAAAACAGGATTTGAGCTCACCTGTGCAGGCATTACTTCAGCATTGGTGCCACAGATCATGACCCCAGCATACAGACAGGCTCTATAGTGGGCTTCCACAATATCTCTACCATAGGCCTTGTCAGATCCCACTCCACAATAATAGGGACCTATAGAGAAACATGGTTAAATAACAATTCAGATATTTCACAAACTAATGCATTTGCTGGGATAGCAAGTTGTATAAGGTCAGTCAAAGATCACTATGATGGGTCTTTACCTTGTGGGCCAGGGAAGCCGTTGTTGGGCCAGCCGAATGGGTGTCCATCAGTGCCTAGGATTGTGTACTCTTGCTCCATGCCAAACCAAGGGACCTGGTTCTCAACCATGTCCATGACTTTCTTACACGTCAAACGAAGGTTGGTTTCTGTTAAATAAATGTACCCATATTAGACACTAAAGCAAAYAAGTTTAAATAAAAGCAACCTTAGCAAGACCACTGCACACCAATAATTCTAGGTTACCTGCAGGCTTGTGGTTGTACTTCAGCACTTCACACAATACCAATTTGTTGGGGTCTTTGCGGAAGGGATCTCTGAACATTGCAGAAGGAATCAAATACATATCACTGTTTGAGCCCTCAGACTGGTAGGTGCTGGAGCCATCAAAGTTCCATTCCGGCAGTTCTATAGAATCAAAGCAAATTATTTAGTTAACGCAAGTCAGTCAAAACAACTAGGTAGGCTACAAAATAAATTATGCCTACAACCCCCAGAACTCAAATGCCAACCAACAAAGAAAAAATTAAACCCTTCCGTTCTAATTATTGCATACCCTCGATGCTCTTGGGCTCCGAATCCAGCGTTCTGGTTTTGCAGCGGAGTCCCTCTCCGGTTCCATCGATCCAGACGTACATGACTTGGACTTTGTCTCCCTGAGGGAGTTCCATGTACTGCTGTTTAACAGCCTTACTCAGTTCGGCGCTGGCGGACATAGCCATCTTGTTTGTTATAAAACACCTAAGAAATGACGACGAAAAGACAGGTATGATGAGACTACATCAAAGCAGCCGCTTACTTGACCAGCATTGATTTCGTTGAATAAACATGTTGCATAACAGCGCGTTCGGAGACAGGGTTGTGTATTGTTCCAAAACGAATCAAAGCACGCAAGCGAAGATTGACATTGATTTAAACTAAAACTACCTCTTGGGTCTTCTGGGGATTGCTGAAACACCACACACTGTAGTCATGGCTACACACTATTGCAATTCTAATATTACATCGCACATTTCCTTCATAATTTACAGAACAATGAACCTAACACAGCATCAGAGAGAGGATATCAATACATTAGGAAAGACACCACAAACTTCACTAATCTTACAAAAAAAAAAAGCATTTCCAAATAACTTGGCTACAATATAATAGGTCAAGTAAAAAAGGTATGTAGTAGCTATATCATAAGGAATAAATAGAAAATTACCTGGAAAAACGAGAAATTTTAAATAAAATTTAAAGGACTGGCAAGTCCAATATAATGTTAAAAGATATCCCGATAGTTGTTCTRTCATTCTAGCTTCGACCTCTTGTTTCAGTTCAATTTATAACAAGAGAGTTGGAGCTCGGAGTCTTTGATTGGTCAGAGAAAAACACGATTTGTTTATTCCAAAGTGAGTGACAGCACACGCGGCTCGATCATTGGACAGGGTTCGAGGTGCAACGCCCTCTAGTATAGTTAAAAAGCATTGCGTGTCATTTTGTGTGACTGATACAATGTATCCAGTACAGTACAGTTTATACAATAACCAGTGTAGGCTATTTAGTACCTACACCATTACAAAGAGCAGAAAACTTTAGGTTACATAAAGTACTACAATGGCTAGAAATATATGCATATTTAAAGCCAATCGAGATTTGATGGGAGATAGACCTAAATTCCATCTCAGGGAAAATAAAACTCCCTCAAAAAGCCTCTCATCATTATATCAACAGAAATGATGAACTAGTTGACAGGAGCTATATTCCCAACGCCACCCTGTGGTACAAATAGGCTATTGATGTACTGAGAAACTAGTAGTCAAGGCCTATAATTACAAATAACTGAATACCAATTACATTTATCTAGTTTCTCAGCTCAGAAAATATTACATTTGATGAAAAGCCTTTGTATGCTATAGAAATCATTCACATTAGCATTTGTAGGTAAATATTTCTCATTTCTGGAACATTGATCAAATTAGAGGTCTGCACAATTAATGAACTAKTACTACAGGACCTTCATTTCTGTATTATTCTGAAGTAGGCTATATCATGGTCACTGTAGAGTAGCAGAAAAGTTGAAATCATCTCTTTGGCCTTTGGGGTATTGGTTTTCCATGAGGGGAGAGAAGGATGACTAGACTACAGTAGGCTACAAAGTGAGAGATGGTGTCAAGACATTCCAATTTCACTCAACAATGATACATTTGGAACATTTGCTGTTTATGACATCACTTCAAGAATGCAAAACTTGTGAAAAGACTTTGCTGTAAAAAAAAAATACTATTGGTGTTCCTATAGGCCTAACTTTTATTTCTATATGGACAACTACTTAATCTCACCAGAACATCATTGATCAGACCAAAGGGATGCCTTTTGTAAGTTTAAGACGGCACACATCTCAAATGACACAAGGAACAGGTGTGTAGCTATGACTGATGCGCGTTTTTACTCTGTGTGTACTACTTTAGATAAATAACATTTGAATTTCAAATGAAAATGTAACATTTAATTTAAGAAAATTTACTTTCTGTGGTCTACTTTTAGGAAGACAATGTGATAAAGCACTTGCGGAACTTATCAAAGATTTAAAACATTTGAATTTCTTCAATACATTTGAATTTGCCAGTGCGCGCTCATTTCTTCAGTTAAATCAGTAGCTACCATTGTTGATTCTGTATATCTTGGATGCACTTATTTGTCATGTATATCTTGGCCTAGGTGTTTGGTCAGACTCCGTTATGTGTTCTATCCTAAAACAAATGATACTTGTGTCCTCATATTCCATGCATCCAGGTAACCAAACCATCTTTGAAAAGACAATTACTTACTCACGCTGATTTAGGTTTACAAAACAATCAAATGATCAACAAGATTCCCACATTCAAGCTGATAAGTCAAATTGCTACTGAGTGGCCTGTCATTCATTGCAGGATGTGAGAAGAGGTGGGTTCCTGGTATGACAGATCGTATCGTTTGTTTAGTTCAAAAAAGACAGCTGTATCACTACTACTTTTTGTGTAAAGAGTTCCTGCAGTTTTCMTCATGACAAGCTGAAAGTAAATATGTTTGGAGTAGAAAGTTGAATAGGTTGTCATCTTGACATGTTGCAAGATTGTGCTTTTTTCCTGATTAAAAGAATGTTAGAAAATATTGAARATTCATTAGGTCCTAATCTATGGATTTCACATGACTGGGAAGGGGCACAGGCATGGATGGGCATGGGAGGGCATAGGCCCACTCACTGGTGAGCCAGGCCCAGCCAATCAGAATTAGTTTTTACCCACAAAAGGGTTTTTAATGCAGACAGAAATACTCCTCAAAGTTTCATCAGCTGTCCAGGTGGCTGGTCTCAGACGATCCCACAGGTGAAGCCGGATGTGGAGATCCTGGGCTGGCATGGTTACACGTGGTCTGAGGTTGTGAGGCTGGTTGGACGTACTGCCAAATTCTCTAAAACGACATTGGAGTCGGTGTAACAGTATAACTTTAAACCGTCCCCTCGCCCCAACACGGGCGCGAACCAGGGACCCTCTGCACACATCAACAACGGTCGCCCACGAAGCATCGTTACCCATCGCTCCACAAAAGCCGCGGCCCTTGCAGAGCAAGGGGAAACCCTACTTCAGGTCTCAGAGCAAGTGACGTAACCGATTGAAATGCTATTAGCGCGTACCCGCTAACTAGCTAGCCATTTCACATCCGTTACACTCACCCCCCTTTCAACCTCCTCCTTTTCCGCAGCAACCAGTGATCCGGGTCAATAGCATCAATGCAACTTTAAACCGTCCCCTCGCCCCGACATGGGCGCGAACCAGGGACCTTCTGCACACATCAACAACAGTCACCCACGAAGCGTCGTTACCCATCGCTCCACAAAAGCCGCGGCCCTTGCAGAGCAAGGGGAAACCCTACTTCAGGTCTCAGAGCAAGTGACGTAACCGATTGAAATGCTATTAGCGCGTACCCGCTAACTAGCTAGCCATTTCACATCCGTTACATCGGCTTATGGTAGAGAAATTAACATAAAATTCTCTGGCAACAGCTCTGGTGGACATTCGTTCAGTCAGCATGCCAATTGCACACTCCCTCAAAACTTGAGACAATTGTGGCATTGTGTTGTGTGARAAAACTGCAGATTTTTAGAGTGGCCTTTTATTGTCCCAGGCACATGGTGCACCTGTGTAATGATCATGTGGTTTATTCWGCTTCTTGATATGCCACACCTGTCAGGTGGATGGATTATCTTGGAAAAGGAGAAATGCTCACTTATAGGGATGTAAACACATTTGTGCACAAAATTTGAGAGAAATAAGCTTTTTCCATTTGGACAATTTCTGTGATCTTTTATGTCAGCTCATGAAGTATTGGACCAACACTTTACATGTTGCATTTATATTTTTGTTCAGTGTATTTTGTCTTCTGACCTGTCCATTGTGTTTTTCCCTTGTCAGATGAACTGAAGTGGACATTTGCAGACCAGTGGCTGCTGAAGAGATGCCTGGGCAGTGTGAGAGGGACGAGGCGCTTCTGTTCTTTTGTCAAAGGCACTCATGGTATGTATTTTTATTGTCTCAGATGATTTAGGTTTTAGAAACTACTTCACAATCTTTTACGGCCTTGAAAAGTATACATTTGTGTTCATACAGTTTTTAATCACTTTAGTGCAATTTTCACAAGTATGTGGTACATTTTCACAACTCTTAGTACAAAACTCAAAAGGATTTCCCCAGGTACATGAACAATGAGAATATTTACCACAATTCCGATGAGAACCTTAGGCCAAATGCTCAAGACAGGCTTGTTGCAAACGAGCTCCTGCTAAACATTGTTTCTTTCATTTCTTTAAATTGTGAAATATGTCTCCAATGATCACACATGGGATCAAATTATGGAAATGTGATGTTCAGTCAATTTTAATGGGTAGTGAAAATGTATTGCCTACTGTGAAAACAGTGTAATGTACTGTAATTTACAGTGCCGTAGCATACTACAGTCAAAGGGAACTTTTTAAACATGTGTCTTACATTTTTTGCTATTGGAATAATTAGTTGTTAAAATAACTAAATTGAGACGATATCATTATGTTGTGTTTTGGTGATTAAACCAATGTGCTTATTATATTTCAACGGTTTTGAAATAAAAACCGTTTGAAATGTAAAACTGGRAACTCTTGCCTTACAAGAGTTACCAGTTTGGGTGTTTTATACTAAGAGTTTTGAAAATTCACCACATACTTGTGAAAATAGTACCAAAGCGATAAAAAAAAAAATACCCCTGAGATAAGTTTAAGTTACTGAAATGTATGTGGGAGTAGCCCTTTGTGTGTGTGTGTGTGCGTGCGTGGGTGGGTGGGTGTGTGGGTGTGTCTCGTGTACCTGAAGGAGAGGAGCGGGTGACGTTCACTGTGTGAGTGCAGTGCTCCAGATAGACTGGCAGCAGGATGAGACTCAGAGGAACCACTACCAGGCCCTGCTCACTGTCATCAGGACTGTCCAGCTCATGGAGGGCTCCAGCATCATGACCACCTGTTGCCTCCCTGCTGGTAACACAGGAGGGTCTGCGTCCCAAATGGCACCTTATCCCTTTATTGTGCACAACTTTTGACCAAAGACCTATGGGCCTTGGTCAAAAGTAGTACTTTAAATAGGGTGCCATTTGGGATGCATACAAGGGTTAGCCTAGTGGCAAGAGTGAGGGCAGAAGCAAGAGGAGGAAGTGGGAGCTCAAAGATAAGTACCAGTACTCTCCTCAGAAAGTTGAGTTCTGTTACCTTTGGGTCCAGCACTGGCCCCCTCCCAGTCCTGCCCATCCTCCCATCCAAGAGCCTGCCCAGCCTGGACATCAAGAGAAAGAAAATGCCCTGGATGTACATGGCCAAGCAGAAATTATACCAGGTGGGTGTTAAACCTTTGACTGCAATATGTGCTTGACTGCAAAGTGATAACATGGACAGTCATGTATTTTCTATACTTTTTCCTCACCCCTTGATTACAAACTCATGTATTCAGTGTCAGTACAAGGTTATCKCTTTCTGGGTCCCACCTACAATGCATTTCTGGATAAAGACAAACTAACTTCTAATCTGATTTTTAGAATAGAGGAATTTGGAAACAGCTACGCCAGATCGTCCTGTAGTTTTACTCCTCTGTTGATTTCTCTCAGTTCACTCAGAATGAGGTCACGGGGAAAGAGAGTCGTGGAGTGACAGCGCCCTCTAGTGCTCCCACTGCTCCAGAGCAGCAGGTGGGAAGGACGAGGGAGGCTCTGGCTCACTGGCAGGCCTGTACTGAGCCTCTCACTGAGGAGACCTGAGCCCTGCTGCCCTTAGAGGACGTCAGGATGGAAGGCTTAATCCACCTGCACTACAGGAATACCAGTAAGAAAATAATGAGTGCCATTTGGTTGTAGTAGAAGTACTCTACGGACAAAAGTTGTACCGAATAATGCAAGGATACGACAGAAAGTTGTAATTGTGGATCTTCTCCTCAGATCTGTACGACCTTCCATTTCAAACCTTGGCTTTGAAGTACCCCAAGATGGCTGTGGAGGAGATCAGTAAAACTCATAGTCTCTACTGTGACTGGAAGCCAGTACAGGGTATGACAGAAATTACATTAAAACTGTTCCTATCAGATTCAATGATAAGTCAATGAAACATACCATACTGTAAAAATGTGTCCTTTAGAGAAGCCCGTGGTGACATCCACCAGTAGTCCGGTTAAGAAGGACCACAGCTTTGCCCAAAGATAATCCATGAGACCAAGGTATTTAGGGAAGATGAAAAGTCCCGCCAACCTGGACTTCTTCAAGCGTTACCTGAAGGCCTATGATGCTCACGGAGCTCTGAAGTTCTACCAAGAGGTGGACAAGTTGCAGAACAGACCACCTTCGCCTCCAGAAGACCAAAATCAACAGCATTGTGGCCCGCTTCTTCAGATGATCAGACCTTGGTAACCAGTGGTGGAAAATGTACCCAAATGTCCTACTTGAGTAAAAGTAAAGATACTTTAATAGAAAATGACTAAAATAAAAGTTAAATCACCCAGTAAAATACTACTTGAGTAAAAGTCTAAAAGTATTTGGTTTTAAATATACTTAATATGAAAAGTAAATGTAATTACAAAAATATACTTAAGTATCAAAAGTAAAAGTAAGTTCAAATTCCTTCTATTGGGGCGGCAGGTAGCCTAGTGGTTAGAGTGTACGGCCAGTAACCGAAAGGTTGCTAAATCAAATCCCCGAGCTGACAAGGTAAAAAAAAATCTGTCCTTATGCCCCRGAACAAGGCAGTTAAACCCACTGTTCCCCAGTAGGCTGTCATTGTAAATAACAATTCGTTCTTAGCTGACTTGCCTAGTTAAATAAAGGTTACWTTTTTTTTTAAACAGACMGCACCATTTTCTTGTTTTTTAAATGTATGGATAGCCAGGGGCACACGCCAACACTCAGACAATATTTACAAACAAAGCATGTGTGTTTGGAGAGTCTGCCAGATCAGAGGCAGTGGGAATGACCAGGCATGTTTTCTTGATAAGTACATGAATGGACCATTTTCCTTTCCTGCTAAACATTCAAAATGTAACGAGTACTTTTGGGTGTCAGGCGAATTGTATGGAGTAAAAAAGTACATTATGTTCTTTAAGAATGTAGTGAACTAAAAGTAGTCAAAAATATAAATAGTAAAGTACAGATATCCCAAAAAACTACTTTTTACTTAAGTACTTTACTGTACTGTTGGTAACCACACTGAATAGATAATATAATAGTTTGCCCTCTGACAAGGAAATTAATTTCCTGCTTTAAGCATGATAACAACATCCCAGGAGCGCGCACCCCTTTTTCCTGGATTTTGTCATTGTCAATGGTTTTGCCAAAGGAGTGATATGAGGTAGGCTATGGTCTTTTCTCCTTTCGGCAAAAGTTTGTCATCTCTCCTCCATGACCCAGCAACCGATTAATGGTTGAGTGCATAGAGATTCATCTTTGTATCAGTGCCATTATAGTGTTCAGAGACAGACAATCTCCATTTTAAAGTAGTCAATTTTCTTCATTGGCTGATTGCTTCCAACTCATATCTCCACCCAGTTGACTACTTTAAAAATGGTGGAAGCCCTCAATGGCAATGTACATGCTAAAACGGGTTATAGCCATGATGAGTCCAATCTCTCTCTCTCTCTCTCTCTCTCTCTCTCTCTCTCTCTCTCTCTCTCTCTTTATCTCCTCTCTCTCTCTCTTCTCTTCAATTCAATTCAATTCAATTCAAGGGGCTTTATTGGCATGGGAAACATGTGTTAACATTGCCAAAGCAAGTGAGGTAGATATATACAAAAGTAAATAAACAATAAAAATAACAGTAAACATTACACATACAGAAGTTTCAAAACAATAAAGACATTACAAATGTTATATTTATATATACAGTGTTGTAACAATGTACAAATGGTAAAAGCACACAAGTTAAAAAAAAAACATAAATATGGGTTGTATTTACATGGTGTTTGTTCTTCACTGGTTGCCCTTTTCTTGTGGCAACAGGTCACAAATCTTGCTGCTGTGACGGCACACTGTGGATTTCTCCCAGTAGATATGGGAGTTTATCAAAATTGGATTTGTTTTCAATCTTGTGGATCTGTGTAATCTGAGGGAAATATGTTCTCTCAATATGGTCATACATTGGGCAGGAGGTTAGGAAGTGCAGCTCAGTTCCACCTCATTTTGTGGGCAGTGTGCACATAGCCTGTCTTCTCTTGAGAGCCATGTCTGCCTACGGCGGCCTTTCTCAATAGCAAGGCTATGCTCACTGAGTCTGTACATAGTCAAAGCTTCCTTAAGTTTGGGTCAGTCACAGTGGTCAGGTATTCTGCCACTGTGTACTCTCTGTTTAGGGCCAAATAGCATTCTAGTTTGCTCTGTTTTTTTGTTAATTTCTTCCAATGTGTCAAGTAATTATCTTTTGTTTTCTCATGATTTGGTTGGGTCTAATTGTGCTGTTGTCCTGGGGCTCTGTGGGGTGTGTTTGTGTTTGTGAACAGAGTCCCTAGGACCAGCTTGCTTAGGGGACTCTTCTCCAGTTCATCTCTCTGTAGGTGATGGCTTTGTTATGGAAGGTTGGGAATCGCTTCCTTTTAGGTGGTTGTAGAATTAACGGCTCTTTCTGGATTTTGATAATTAGTGGGTATCGGCCTAATTCTGCTCTGCATGCATTATTTGGTGTTCTACGTTGTCTCTCTCTCTCTCTCTCCTCTCTCTCTCTCTCTCTCTCTCTCTCTCTCTCTCTCTCTCTCTCTCTCTCCTCTCTCTCTCTCTCTCTCTCTCTTCTCTCTCTCTCTCTCTCTCTCTCTCTCTCTCTCTCTGTCAAGTGGTCGAGGAGTGGTCAATTCCTTAGTAGACAAACGGTGATGGTCCTCCCTTACTCGATAGCCTCCTTTTGGAGGCTATCGAGTAAGGTAAACAAGTGAATCCTACTGCGGAAGAGTTTTGATATCTTCCACACCCCTTTTGTATCAGACATAGGCTATTGTCAGAGAAAAGCATGCACACATTTAAAAACTATATTCTCCTTTGATTATATACAAAATGTCTTTCACAACTAACTTAATTTGTTTATCACTTTACACATTTGTTGGGTCCACCCCTGTAAAACATAATTTGCTCATTTCATTACAGGCCATTTTTGTTCTCTCCTCGCTGCCTCTCCACGATTGCCATTGACTTTTTTCCAAAAGGAGGCAAGAGAGGACYGAGGAGAAAGAACGCAGAAGTTGAGCAAATCTATTTGAGAAAATACATGTTTCTACTTGACATTGCCACTTCTGTAAGTTCTGAAGGCAAGGGGAGAGTATTCGTATAAATAGATCATTCTCACGAAACTGTCCCCAATCTTTTTTCTTCAAATTTGAAAAAATTACTGAGATTAGGATCTGTACATTATTTCATAATCAGTTTTTTWAAATCAGATATGCATTTGACCAACATCTTCACAAAAGTAGCATTACTGCAACAGTTTGACATCCAATAAAGTAATAAATAAATTCATATTTCAAATATTTTTTAAAGATTTCACTAGGGGAGCAAAGGCCTGAGTTAAACATAACACTGAAAATATGTATATTTCAAATGAAATTTTACAATTATAAAAATTTAAAAAATGACTTTTCCCAATTTGAGCTATTTACCTGTCTCGGTAATGAGAAGGCCAAGTGGGGTAAAGGGGGTGTTCGAGAAGAAGAATCTCATTCTGAAGAGAATACATTTACTTAACTTGCTCATCTAAGGACTAATCCTTTACTCTAAAGATGCATCATGGGTGAATACAACTTTATTTWAAAAATG
This sequence comes from Salvelinus sp. IW2-2015, assembly GCF_002910315.2. Lineage (NCBI taxonomy): Eukaryota > Metazoa > Chordata > Actinopteri > Salmoniformes > Salmonidae > Salvelinus > Salvelinus sp. IW2-2015. Next base: position 23,897,975 of record NC_036871.1, read on the forward strand.
TAGTGGATTTCACACAGGAACTTGAAAGTGTTACATAATGAGATGTGTCCACAGACACTGTACATAATAAATATAGTTTAATGTAAACTTTGACTAGTATATCATTATGATTTATGGACAAACTACAGCAATGTCTTGTTCAAATAAGTTAGGTTTTTCGAAATATTATSTTTTATAAAATGACCCAAGAATTTCATCCGGACACATTTTGGTAATGAGAATTTAAGGTGAAAATGTAGAAAATTCAAGCGAAAAGTTAGCATTTATTTAAAGTAAGACACTTTCCCAAAAACTAGACATCTTAGTCCTCAGAATGATAGTTGATTTTTACAGATGCATCATGGTTTTGTAACTCAATTTGCTAGAGACAACTTAAAACTGGTTTCATGAGAATCACCACTGGTAAGCTGTTTTTTGTCTTGACGGTGCCCGTAGCCTCGACATATTTGCAGACATGATGTAGGATACCTATACCAATTCCACCGTTATTTTGTTAAATGCCCAATGCTGCCATTATTATATCAATATCAAATCATTAATGGGTAACAAGTACCTTCCCATTGGGCACACCATATTTCAACATGMAAATTTGGGTAATATTTGGATGATGTTGATCAATGAGATTTCAACCTTTATTTGCCCACTCAAAAAGACAGCCAACATTTATTTTTTATTTTTGTACTATCGAGTTCGAGAACTATACTATACTAATAATAAAATACATTTAAAACGTTGGAGTGAGGTTGAGAACACGTGATCTTATTTGACCAAAACACTCCATGAATTCAACAGGGATTATTGCCAATCCATGAAGTGTGTTGATTAGATGTTTAGAAACTATCAACCAGGACCTTTCTGATGTTGCACAGTCTTGAAAAACACCCTGATATTTATAGTACAATTCTACTAATGATGGAGATGATTGTGGACTATAGGAAAAAGAGGACCGAGCACGCCCCCATTCTCATCAATGGGGCTGCAGTGGAGCAGGTTGAGAGCTTCAAGTTCCTTGGTGTCCACATCACCAACAAACTAACATGGTCCAAGCATACCAAGACAGTCGTGAAGAGGGCACYACAAYACCTATTCCCCCTCAGGAGACTGAAAAGATTTGGCATGGGTCTTCAGATCATCAAAATGTTCTACAGCTGCACCATCGAGAGCATCCTGACTGGTTGCATCACTGCCTGGTATGGCAACTGCTCGGCCTCCGACCGCAAGGCACTAGGGCCAAGCTTCCTGCCGTCCAGGACTTCAATACCAGGCGGTGTCAGAGGAAGGCCATAAAAATTGTCAAAGACTCCAGCCACCCTAGTCATAGACTGTTCTCTCTGCTATTGCACAGCAAGTGMTACCGGAGCGRCATGGCTAGGTCCAAGAGGCTTCTAAACAGCTGCTACCTCCAAGGCATAAGACTCCTGAACATCTAATCGAATGGCTACCCAGGCCATTTGCATTGCCCCCCCTCCACCTTCTGCACCGCTGCTATTCTCTGTTGCTATCATCTATGCATAGTCACTTTATTAACTCTACCTACATGTACATGTTACCTCAACTAACCGGTGACTGCGCACATTGACTCTGTATCGGTACCCCCCCCTGTATATAGTCTCGCTATTGCTATTTTACTGCTGCTCTTTAATTACTTGTTACTTTTATCTCTTCTTCTTATCCATATTTTTTTTAACTGCATTGTTGGTAATGGGCTCGTAAGTAAGCATTTCACTTTAAGGTCTACACCTATTGTATTCGGCGCATGTGACTAATAAGACTTGATTTGATTTAATGGTGCAAAATGTATCTTCCAGACTTAGGCTCTATACTACTGTTGGCTATGCTACTGTTGGCATAAACCTGTCCATGTAAAAAATKATTTGTTGTCAAAGTCAGGAATGGTTGAATGGCGCTGGAATGGATAGCAGCCATGTAATGGGCTCCTGACCAATTCTGTTAGTGTTTTTTGTTGTTGTTGCTGATCATAACATTATGTACCAAAGAAAGTTTCTGCCATTGTTCCCTATGACCGAAAAGAGCTTCTGGACATCAGAACAGCAATCACTAACCTCGATTTGGATGAAGATTTCTACTTCAATGAGTCGGAGGCGCAAGACGTACGACTCACACTGGACCAGGCCCTAATCCCAAAGACTCGGAAGAGGAGAAAGGTGGCGTAAGAGAGGCAGACGTGCAGGCACCCTGACGAAACTACATTGGCAAGTACATAAACCACCTCTACCCTCCGTTCTATTGTCAAACGAACTATCACTGGAGAACAAACTGGATGAGCTCAGTTTGAGACTATTAATGGGACCTGAACTGCAATATCTTATGCTTTTCGGGGGCGTGGCTGAACAATGTACAGTACATCTAGGTTGCTTTTTCTATGCATCGGTAGGACAGAATGGCAGCGCCGAGTAAGCTCAAGACAGAGGTGTGCTTCTTAACAGCTGGTGCGCGATCTCTAATATTAAGGAAGTCTCGAGGTTCTGCTCACCTGAGTTAGAATACCTCATGATAAGCTGTAGACCATATTATTTACCAAATGAGTTCTCAGCTACACTCAGTGTACAAAATCTCTTTCCATGACAGACTGACCAGGTAAAAGCTATGATCCCTTATTGATGTCACGTGTTAAATCCAATTCAATCAGAAGGGGAGGAGACCAGTTAAAGAAATATTTTTAAGCCTTGAGGCATCGATTTTGTATGTGTGCCATTCAGAGGGTGAACTGGCAAGACAAAAGAGTTAGTGCTTTCAAAGTATTCATACCCTTTGACTTATTCCACATTTTGTTTTGTTAGCCTGAATTCAAAATAAATTAAATACATTTKTCATCCATCTACACACAATACCCCATAATGACAAAGTGAAAATGTTTAGAAATGTTTGCACATTTATTGAAAATGTAATTTACATATGTTTTCACACCCCTGAGTCAATACTTTGTAGAAGACCTTTGGCAGCGATCACTGAGTAAGTCTATGAAGAGCTTTCCACACCTGGATTGTGCAACATTTGCCCATTAGTATTTTCACAATTCTTCAAGCTCTGTCAAATTGGTTGATCATTGCTAGACAACCAATTTTTTAGGTCTTGCCATGGATTTTCAAAGTAGATTTAATTCAAATCTAACTCTGCCATTCAGGAACATTCACCGACTTCTTGGTAAGCAACTCCAGTGTAGATTTGGCCTTGTGTTTCAGGTTACTATCCTGCTGAAAGGTGAATTCATCTCCCAGTGTCTGGTGGAATGCAGACAACCAGGTTTTCCTCTAGGATTTTGACTGTGCTTKGCTCCATTCCGTTTATTTATCCTGAAAAACTCCCCAGTCCTTAACGATTACAAGCATATCCATAACATGATGCAGCCACCACAATTTTTTGTTGTTGTACTTTTACCCGTTTTTCTCCGCATTTTAGTGATATTTAATTGGTAGGTCTTGTCCTATCTCTGCAACTCCCCTACAGGCTCAGGAGAGGCGAACGTTGAGAGCCATGCGRCCTCTGAAACACAACCCTGCCAACACGACCCTYCCATGCCGCACTGCCATGCTGCTTCTTGACACACTGCTTGCTTAACCCGGAAGCCAGCTGAACCAATGTGTCYGAGGAAACACCATCCAGCTGGCGACCGTAGTCAGCTTGCAGGCGCCRGGCCCGCCACAAAGATTCGCTAGAGCACGATGGGACAAGGAAATCCTGGCAGGCCAAACCCTCCCCTAACCCGGACGATGCTGGGCCAARTGTGGGTCACCCAGTCACGGCCGGCTGTGACACAGCCTGGGATCGAACCTTGGTCTGTAGTGACGCTTCAGACKTCTGCGCTACTCGGGAGGCCCCATCAGCCACCCCAATGCTTGAAAATATGGAGAGAGGTACTCAGTAATAATTTATGTTGGATTGGATTTGCCCCAAACATAACTTTTTACCCTGAATATAAAGTGTTAATTACTTTGCCACATTTTATGCAGTATTACTTTAGTGCCTTGTTGCAAACAAGATGCATTTTTTTGAATAMTTTTATTCTATACAGGCTTAATTCTTCTCACTCTTTCAATTTTGTTAGTAATGTAGAGTAACTACAATGTTGTTGATCCATCCTCAGTTCTCCAATCACAGCCATTAAACTCTGTTTTAAAGCAACCATTGGCCTCATGGTGAAATCCCTGAGCGGTTTCCTTCTTCTTCAGCAATTGAGTTAGGAAAGACACCTGCATCTTTGCAGTGACTGCATATTCATACAGCATCCAAAGTGTAATAAATAACTTCACCATGCTCAAAYGGGTATTCAAAGGCAGCTTTTTTGTTTTTTTTACCCAGCTACCAATAGGTGTCCTTCTTTGCAAGGCATTGGAAAACCTCTCTGGTCTTTGTAATTGAATCTGTGTTTGAAAGTCACTGCTTGACTGAGGGACCTTACATATAATTGTATGTGTGGGGTACAGAGATGAGGTAGTCATTTAAAAATCATGTTAAACACTATTATTGCACACAGAGTGAGTCCATGCAACGCATGTGACTTGTTAAGCCAATTGCTACTCCTGAACTTATTTAGGCTTTCCATAAAAGTGTTTCAATACAACGTCAACAGTGAAGAGGCGACTGGGATGCTGGCCTTCTAGGCAGAGTTCCAAAGAAAAAGCCATATCTCAGACTGGCCAATAAAAATAAARGATTATGATGGCCAAAGGGACTGGACAGAGGAACTCTGCCTAGAAGGCCAGCATCCCAGAGTCGCGTCTTCAGTGTTGACGTTGAGACTGGTGTTTTGCGGGTACTATTAAATGAAGCTGCCAGTTGAGGACTTGTGAGGCGTCTGTTTCTCAAACTAGACACTCTAATGTACTTGTGCACCGGGGCCTCCCACTCCTCTTTCTATTCTGGTTAGAGACAGTTTGTACTGTTCTGTGAAGGGAGTAGTACACAGCGTTGTACCAGATCTTCAGTTTCTTGGCAATTTCTCACATGGAATAGCCTTCATTTCTCAGAACAAGAATAGACTGARGAGTTTCAAAAGAAAGTTATTTGTTTCTTGCCATTTTGAGCCTGTACTCGAACCCGCAAATGCTGATGCTACAGATACTCAACTAGTCTAAAGAATGCAAGTTTTATTGCTTCTTTAATCAGGACAACAGTTTTCAGCTGTGCTAACATAATTGCAAAAGGGTTTTCTAATGATCAATTAGCCTTATAAAATGATAAACTTGGATTAGCTAACACAACGTGCTATTGGAACACAGGAGTGATGGTTGTTGATAATCGGACTCTGTACACCTATGTAGATATTTCATAAATAATCAGCTGTTTTCCAGCTACAATTGTCATTTACAACATTAACAATGTCTACGCTGTAATTCTGATCAATTTGATGTTATTTTAATGGACAAAAAAAGGAAACTTCTAAGTGACCACAAACTTTTGAACGGTAGTATATTTTTGTTCAGTGTATAAAGCATGATGATGACATGTTTAAGCCACTGCAAAATGGTTCTCAAACTCAAAGCAATTAAGATCATTGAGTGAGCATTTGTGAAGTACTATCTCGAAGTGAGTGAGACCATGTACAGTGCATTCGGAAAGTATTCAGACCCTATGACTTTTTACACATTTTTAAGTACAGCCTTATTTTAAAATTGATTAAATATACTTTTTTCCCTCAATCTACACACAATACCCCATAATGACAAAGCGAAAAAGTTTGGAATGTAGTAAAAAATATTTGCATAAGTATTCAGACCCTTTGCTATGTAACTAGAAATATAGCTCAGGTGCATCCTGTTTCCATTGATCATCCTTGAGATGTATCTAACAACTTGATTGGAGTCCACCTGTGGTAAATTCCATTGATTTGACATATTTGGAAAGGCACACACCTGTCTATATAAAAGTCCCACAGTTGACAGTGCATGTCAGAGCAAAAACCAAGCCATGGGTCAAAGGAATTGTCGGTAGAGCTCAGAGACAGAATTGTGACGAGCACAGATCTGGGGAAGGGTACCAACATTTGTTTGCAGCATTGAAGGTCCCCAAAAACACAGTGGTCTCCATCATTCTGAAATGGATTGAAGTTTGGAACCTCCAAGACTCTTCCTAGAGCTGGCCGCCCGGCCAAACTGCGCAATCGGGGGAGAAGGGCCTTGGTCAGGGAGGTGACCAAGAACCCGATGGCACTCTGACAGAGCTCCAGAGTTCCTCTGTGGAGATGCGAGAACCTTCCAGAAGGACAACCATCTCTGCAGCACTCCACCAATCAGGCCTTATATGGTAGAAGTGG